>NW_028327177.1:74914459-75234459 GCF_987537825.1 Furipterus horrens
TACCACTTAGTGAGGATAAGTGAGATTAAATGAGTTGAAAATCAAAATTGTTTCAATTCAGAAACATGCTGATTAGCACCCCAATCTATCTTCTGACTTTCAGAGCTACAGTTGTTACACTATCTTCTACAACCTACTGTACAATATGTATCAAGAAATGAGAATCGAGAATTGAAAACAGAATCTATCCTTTCCACTTAGGGCAATTCTACACTTCTTACACCATGTAGTTGTCTGAAAGAGATTTCTAAAATGATTCTAAACAAATGTAGATCTGTGCATACAAAATGGAGCCAAATTATGCTTAGAGAAATCTTGGCATGGGTAAATAAAAATTTTGTCAGATACTGAGTTGCTCAGCAAAGAACAACTGTCCATTCAACTGAGAAACACCTTCTTTGCAAAAATAGTTTTAACCACTTAAGAAACAGAGCTGTAGTAAATAATGAATGCATTAATCTTTCCTCCCTATAGATCAGGAAATGCTTGTGAATCCTGAACTATGAGGTGAGTGGGATAGGGGAACAGGGGAGGGACTTGTGAACTACTGCAGCAAATAATTCCACACATAAAGATATTCTTCTAAATTAATTTTATTGCATTATGAAAATAATACATTTGGCAAAGTAATCTAGACTCCAAGTTAAAATCATGAAAGTGTACTGATTTTTTTAATGTGAAATATTATATGTATTCTGACCAATACATCCTAGCACTTATTAGACCAATAATCCAATAAACCTAATTATAATTGCATATGAAATTACAAGGTGTTTTTGCACTCATCCATTTTATGATTAGTACAACTCTCAAAGAGAGAACTGGGCTTCATTTGATCAAAGTCCATTTAAGAAATTTCTGTTCAGAGACAATTTGAAACACTACCCCAATTTTTGGTTCTTTTGCTTCTACAAGTTGCATTTTCATCCTTACCACATTACATTTCTCATAATCAAACCCTGCAGCAGCTTCATATTCTGCCCATATACTTTTACAAGTAAACCAGTATATTACATTATTTTAAAAATTGTGTTTACAAACCTAAAAAGGCATAAATATATGCCTATCTACACCAGCAAAGCAAAGTACTCTGAGCCTCAATGTTTTAATAGGCCATACTGTTTGGCTCAGGACTGTATGGATGCCTTTCCAAGCCAAATGGTCATAGCTCCCCCACTGGCAATTTCATTGCTCAGGCCACACTTTTGAGACAGGTATAGTTACAATAAATCCCAACCAGATTAAATCTAATAATTAACATTTAAAACATAACTTTTTTCACTAATTTCTGTTCTGCTACATTTTCAAAACTGAAAAGCTATATTTAAAAAAATGTAGTACGATAATGCTTTTGTTTTTAAGTAGGAAAATTGTTGAAGATGTATTATGCATATATTCTCACTTTTCTGAACAGCAAGAATTTCAAATTCTTTTTACATGTTTGGTTCAGAATCTAGAATCTTACAGGTAAACAATATGTTCCAGGCCAAAAAAAATTTTTTAAATCACTGAGATAAAAATTAATCAAGATTATTTAGATCTTTTAGTATGGCTTTGCTGGTGGTGTGTTAAGAAAATGTGCCTAAAATTAGTCTCTTAAAAATTCACATCTGAAATCAGTTTCTATTAGAACATTTTCATGACAAAGTCTGTGTGAGTGCACCTATACATACTTGAGGAAATTTACTTCCAAGTGGGCATCAGTATCTTAAACCAGCTGAACAAGATTCCTCAATTTAAGTACAGAAGCATTCCATCTATCCTAAAGACACTTCATGAGTATTCTACAATTATCTATATAAAAAGCAACAAGTTTGAGCTATAAACATATGAATATCTAATAAATATTAAAATTATTTATAAATCAAAATGCAGCTCTCTCATAGAGTTAAGTGACAGCATTTTGGTACATTCACCATTACTGTACTTTATTTAATAAAGATATACATTTCCCCTTGCAAAAAAACAATTGCAAGTTTACAAATAAAACCACAGACCTCCAAGTCATGACGCTAAAACTTCAACTTATAAGCAACAAAAATAAATCTATTTGTTTACAAATGGTCTATGGCACAATAAAAATAAAAATATCAAAAGGTCACAGGATCTTAAAAAACAGGTTTATTGACATTAATTTCATAAATATTCTAAAGAAAATTTCAAGATTTAACTTAAAATGTTTATAATCTGTTCTCATTGGCAAAATATCCCTCGATAAAATAAGGTTAACAGGTCACTAAAAATGAATGTCACATTTAAAATTTGCTTCATTTTAACATTTCTGTAAAAAATTTTAAAAAATTTGCGAGAGCTTCTTCTCCCTTGATTACAGTAAATCAATAGTTTTTATTTCAACTATTAGACATTTTCATAAATATATCACCTAGCTGCTGTGAACCTGACAGTCAAGTCATTCAGTAGTATATTACCCTGTAAACATAAACGGAGCCAAATCATTTTGGTATTTTTAGTCAAAGCAATTTAAGTAGTCAAAATGCAAAACTGTGGTTGCCACCCAAATCACCCAAAAGCATATGATACAGTGTCAGAAATTGTTTGCATTAGTTTTATAAGTTCATCTGTGTACTTCAGGTATCTGAAACTAAAAAAGGGATTATTTTATATTTTGATAAAAATGTAGTCAAATATTTCATAGCATTAGTATTTATTGCTTTATATGAATACTGTATTGAAAGCCCAAGCATTCAATTTACACAGAGAAATTATACATTATATACCGCGTCACAAAGGCAGTAAACACATTACGTTCTACAAAATCTACTTTACAGAAATTTAAAAACTCTAAATATCAAAAGGTACAGCTGAAGAAAACAGGTATAAATTTGGCAGCCAGTAATTGTGCCAGGGAAATTGCAGCTTGCATGACACTACATATGTGAATTTGAAAATATTGAGTTTAAAGTAATCATTGTGCTTTGTGTTCGTCTGAAAACTATAACACTGGCTGTTGAAGTAGCATGTTCAAAAATATTTAATTCATTTCAAAATGTCATACAAATTACAGTGGTTTCTATGTACCCCTAAAGCTTTAGTCATTTAGCTCCAATACATTACTAAAGTAATATATTAATTCTTCCGGTACAGTGGTGTTCCATATCACTGACATTTGCATATTCTAGAATAATTTAGAAAGAATGTGTAATATTCACAATATTCAGAAAAACAAGCCAAAGTTTAAGGAACCTGCCAGGTTCTTCTGAGATTTTCTCATGTCAGCTTTATGAGCATTCATTCTACAAAATAGTAAGCAATGTTTGAACAGTTGCCAAGATAAAGCACATTTTCTCTAAATAATGAAGTCTGTTTCCCAGGCACCTCAGAAGTAGACAAAACATTTTTAGTTTGAACAGATCTCTTGGAATGTGTTCAACCTGGTATTTACACAGACTTAAGATTTTCAGGGTTTCACAAGGGCCAGATTATATTTGATTTATTCAGAAGAGAAAGACTATCTTCTGAAAGAGTGAACTCAATTATTACCAACAGAAAAAGTATCCACTGTATTTACTCACCTCTTAGAGAAACAGAAAAATAATTTCCCCCATTAGAACGTGTGTGTGTGTGTGTGTGACTTAAAAGTTCCATTGTACACAAACAATAAAATCTGGAAATAAGCACAAAACCCTAAAACACACATCTTAAAATGTTGAAACTATGACCAAAATATGAAACTGCTAGAGCTGTCAGAAAGAGACAAGACAAAAAGCTTTCTTGTGTATGTATAAACTAAATAATCTCCAAAAGGTTTTCAAAATTATGATTACTTTCCAGTTTAAAAACTTTAATTCTAAATTAAAAAAAAAAAAATCTATACACAAACCACTGATTTGACTAAACAAAAAAGTCAGCGGTAAGCAGGACCCAAGGAGCTGACAGTCACATTTCTTACATGTACAACTCTTTCAGGATTTATCCCACAAAATACTTTATTTTACAACCTGCTTCTCTTGTAAAACTAAAGGTCCACTTTATTACATAAAAGTTTTATACAGTGTAAAACCAGAACTGTATGTAAAATACTGTTATCTAAATGTCTCTGAACAGTTAGTCTTGTTCCATTGGTTCTTCTATGACTTCTGTGGCTTTGTCATCATTTTCCATGGACAATTCTGAGAGAATCTCTTCAGTTTTACTGGAATTGAATCCTACTGTTTCATGGCAATCAGAACCACTACTTTCAGGGCCTGTATTTTCACTGCCTTCAGAATGTAAATCTTTCTCTTCTTGAGTCAGATCAGATTCCTCCATTTGATTATTTTCCTCAGAAGTCTCTTCATTCACAGTTAAGGCATCATCAGATTCTTTTTCTTGATTTTTTCTTTCTGGGATCATTTCTCTTGATGTCATAAAAGACTCTAAAAATAAGCAAATGTTGTTGTAGTTAAATTTTATTTTCAAAATACCTCCAACAGTTAAGTTTCATGAACTGTGATATTCTATAGTTCAAATCACATCCCCTGAAACTCAGCAGCAACTACATAAACGTGGGAGAAAAGCCCAACATCACCATTATAAGAAATTCCATTATGTTACATTCTTTCACGCAAAAATGAAGTACAAGAATTTGAGGATCTCTTTACTCCACCCTTTTACAGATGGTCTCTAAATACCTTCTTCTTCCTCTTCATCTTCTTCATCCTCTTCAGTACAGTGTTGCCTGGTACAACTACTATTTTTGTCTTTATCCTGAGATGAAGATGATGCTTCTGCTTCTTCTCCCATAACTGAAGAAATTTCACTGGAAGATGTCTGACTGGCTGTCTCTCTGACTTCACTTTCTTTGTCAAACCGAAGTCTTTTTACCTCATGCCCGTCAGCTTCCACAGCATCTTCATCTGGATGTTTATTTTTTATAGGGCTCACTGAGGAACCTTCTGATCCAGATGTTGGAGAGTCACTGTAAATATTTTTTTAAAGTATCATTAGTTAAGTTTATTATCTTCATCTTCATTCTTATTTTTTAAGGTCTAATAATTTTTTAAATCTTATTTCAGAGTCAAAGCTAAATTACACCATCTGGGCCAAAAAAACATGAGAGAAAAATTTCAAGGGAACGTAAACTGCTGTCTTACTATAAATAAAACTATAAGTCTTCCACATGGAAATACTCTTTATATTCTCTCACTCATTTAGTCTTCTTTCCCTTAATGATTAAACCAAAATTGGTGATTTAATATAAGGAAAAGTACTACAACATAAAGTTTGATCATTTGTTTTTAATTTCTCAAATTCATCCTGGTAGGTGAAGTTTCCATTTATTCTTTTTTTACTAATATAAGAAAATAAATGTTTAAAAATAAAAACTTACCATCGAAATTAAAACTTACAACAAAAATTAAAATAATAAAAGGCAAAAATCTTACCCTTAATGCATTTATAATTTTCCCAGTCTTATTTTTTTTACTCTACTTTGGTTACTTTGGAGCCGTAACATTATATATTGCATGCAATAGAGGAAAACCATGCAGAATCACCCCCCAAAAACCTGGAATTTATTTCCCACTAGGAACTAGGCAACAAGGTAAATGACCTTTCTGTTCAATTTGCCATTTGGTTAAATGAACTCCTATAACTAAAACTCCAAGTCTTCCATATGGAAATACTCTTTACATTCTCTCACTCATTTAGTCTTCTTTCCCTTAATGTGATGCAGAATATTTGAGGTGAAATATAAAAATGTTTCCTTTCATGATCTATAATAAGAAGGTATTCACAAAATCTCAACTCATTTACAAATATCTTTTCCAGTGATTTTCAAAAAACAAGACATACACATTATGACCATTTTAAGACCATATTTTAAAGAGGACCTTCCCAAATTATCAGTTTTATGCCTTTTCTAATGCCCATCTTCAGCATGTACTAAATAGCCCCTCTAACCACATTAAAACCTGTTTTATCCCTCAAAACAACAGTAAATTGTAAATAGTAAATAATGAGTGCAGAAAACCAGCAATAAACGTTAACATTTTATAAAAATCTACTTGTTTTTATATATAAATCACAAACAAACCTGTGATTTTTGTCCTCATTTTGCTGTAAGTTTGACTCTTTGCCATTTGTGCCCTCAGGCAAACCATTTGTTGTCATGGGGAGTGACAAAACCCCCTTTGGTCGATTAAGTGGCCTGGGTGTCCCCCCAGGACCATTTACATTAGACCTGTGGTAAGATAAATGAACATCATTTTCCTATTTTGCTAAAAGCCAAACATTTTCAAGGTAACTCTGACTTTCATAGCCATAGGTTACCAAATTAACTGATTCTGTTTAATATATTCTATACCCTCCATAAAACGTCCAATTTTTTAAAAAGTATATTGAGCCTGCTACTCAAAATTAGGAAAAGGTAAACTATTTGAATATTAAAAATCAAATCTTACCTTTCAGTATAACTTGGTGAATTTCCAGGAAACATAACACCATTCATTCGATTTAAACTATTAGAATTGTTTTTTCTATGAGAAAAAAAAAAATACACTGTTATGGATAGTTTAGTGTTTTAGTTTGGACAAGAATCAAGGGTCTACAACATCTTTTGTAGGGTCTGTCACAGAACCAAATAATAAAACCTCTGCAAGAAATAACAATTATGGGATTCTCTTACCTTAATTAACAACGTGGGTATATTCTTGAAAAAATTCTAAAAAGAAATTCAGTTTCTGTCTATGAAATGAGATATTTTGAAACTTAAACCTGAACTGTTTAATGAATATTTCCCATTAGGAACTTGTCAACAAGTTATATGACCTTTCTGTTCAATTCTCAAGTTAAGTGTCCTCCTATAAATAAAACTACAAGTCTTCCATATGGAAATTCTCTTTATTTTTTTTTAATGTTTTTTATTGATTATATTGTTACAACAGTTCCAATTTTCTCCCCTTTGCTCCCCTCCACCCAACATCTCCCTCCCCCAGCAATCCCCCCCCAAGTCCATACCCCTGGTTCGTAAAAAATAACTATCCTCCCCCTCTCAAATATTAGGACCCTTTGTAATCTTGTAAAGGACAATGGACGAAGGTCTCAAGCTCCCCTAGCTGCTTCAAGCTGGACATGGTCATCGTCCTACCTACCCTTGGGTCCAGAAAACCCTAATAAGAGTGGGGGTGTGGAGGGGAGGGTGGCCTTCCCACATGGGGAAATTCTCTTTAAATCCTCTCATTGATTCAGTTCTGTTCCTCAACAGGAGGCAAAATCCTCCTTACAATCCCCCTTACCTCCCACCCTGCAACCCAAGAGACGTTTGGCAAAGTCTGAAAACATATCAAGGGGTTGGGGGTGGGCCAGAAGGAAAGGGGACACTACTCAAGAGCTAGGGGGTAGAGGCCAAGGACATTCTTTAGCCTCTTGTAATGTCCAGGATATCTACTCATTAACAAAATGTTAATGGTGAGAAGGACTGTGCCCTTAACTGACACTTTAATTTGCTATATAAATCTTGAGAACTGAAAATACATATTTTTCCATCATGAAAAGGAATGTCAACAAGTAGCTATCAGCTATTCCTAAAGATGCCCTGGAAAGGTATCTAGAATAAGATCCCAGGGCCAAGTGCCAAGACAATACATAAATCTAACATTGTGACAATTACAGTAAATCATGAATCTCTTTAATTCAAACACCTTTATAGGAAAAACACACAGGTAATGTTTGTGGTAATATTCTTCGTTGGAAACTGGGTGGTAAACTCACAAGTATTTATAAATGTTATCCTGCTTAATTACATATAACATAAATGCAACCTATTTTAAGATGAAGATATTACAAATATTATAATAGATTATATACTAGATATAGAAAGATCTCTGTACTTACTCTGAAGAAGGATACACACAGCTAACAACCATCACATTCTGCAAACAAAAATTAGTAATTTAATATGAGGAAAAAAGTACTACAACATAAAAGTTTAATCATTTGTTTTTAATTTCTCAAATTTATCCTGGAAGGTTAAGTTTCCACTTACTCTGATTTTACTAATAAAAGAAAATAACTTTAAAAATAAAAACTTACAAAAATTAAAACAATAAAAGACCAAAATCTTATCCTACTAATATATTTATAATTTTGGCAGTCTTACTTTTTTTACTCTACTTTGGTTACTGCCATAACATTATACCTTGCATGAAAGAGTAAAATTGTGCTCTACTTATTTTACTTAGAATCACACCAAGATACTTAGATATTAAAGCTTTTAGGCTAAGTATGATCAATTTCCTTATAAAGCAGTACCAATCAAAGCCTGAGGAGTAGTATCATACAAGGGGAAACTCAAAACAACCCTGGAACTTATTTACTAAAATGTGTATATTTATTGTTACATGTTTAAACTTCAGTCACCTTCAAAGTATTCTCCATGTGATGCAATACACCTATGGAGACATCTTTTCCACTGCTCAAAAGAGTTTTTGAACTGCTGATTTTGATGCCTTTTAAGTGCTTTTGCCGTTTTGTTTCAATTCTTCCACATTGGCAAAACGTTTCCCTTTGAGAACATTTTTCATCCAGGGGAACACAAACAAAAATCCGCGTGGGGTGAGATCAGGTCAACAGGAAGGGTGGGACCTGGGTGGATGGGTGGGGGTGGATCATGCTGTTTTTGGTCAAAAATTGCTCAACATTCAGCCTGGTGTTGGCAGGTGCACTCATAAATCACCCATTGCGCCCTGGCTGGTGTGGCTCAGTAGATTGAGCACCGGCCTGTGAACCGATAGGTGGCCAGTTCAATTCCCAGTCAGGGCACATGCCTGGGTTGTGGGCCAGGGTCCCCTGTGAGGGGTTGTAGATAACTGATTGATGTTTCCCTTCCTCTCTTTCTCCCTCCCTTCCCCTCTCAAAGTAAATAAAATCTTTTTAAAAAATGCAGATGAGCTCATAACACTAAAATCAATTAATTCATTCATTCTAAAAAACCACCCTTCATGAAATGGGCCAACACATTGAAAGAGGTTAAAAAAAAAAAAAAATTTCACTGAAGCCAAACTCAGCCTCTCACAACAATGCCAAATGATACACTGATACAGATGGCTTCCTAGAATACTCACCTAGCGGGGGAAGCCTGTACTACAAAGGGTCCACCCTACAGAAGATAATTCCAGTTTTGGGGGTCTTGCCACGAATACCCGAAGAAAAGAAACTCAAAATATTAATCCAGTAAGACCCTACAATATATTGTAACTCACTAAATAATAGTTTTAGATTCTTTCTCCCAGAGTATTAAATAAGCTGAGTTTGAACACTGGACTATGTTTTAGAATTAATCACCAAGTGAGGGAATTAGCCACCCACTGGTCCAATATTGGTTCCCAGGATTCCCTCCTCTTCTGCATTCTATACAAGTCAACTTCCTTAAACACCTTGATATCGTTGTTCATCACGCTGTCTCCTCTGTCCAAAATGCCCTTCCCTTATTACTAAAATCCCCTCAACTCACAGAAAACCTAGTTCTTCATTCTTAAATCTGACCTTTATCTTTCTCAGTATCTAATTTAAATGCTTTATATCAATGATTTTCCAGCATTGTATACTTTTGAATTCTAGAACTGAAATAAAGTCCATGGATTAACAAGTTTGCAGAACTCTACTGAAGTTAAAATATCAACTATAGAACTCTGCAGATCATTTAGGATGTTGATGTATACTATGTATATCCAAGAGATAATAATAAGCTGCTTCCCCAAACTTAATTGATCACAAACCCTCCTCGGCCCCTCTATTAAATCTCTCTGAAACTTTGACCACGATTCAGAAAACAATTTGGGAAAATACTTCAGGTAGGTTGAGAAACTTATTTCAAGAAAAGGTGCCTATAACAGCTTTTACTCAATGTGTTGTTCTGAAATCTATTATGCTACATTTTAATATAATTCCAATAACAAAATAAATACCTTCTCTACTCCTCTGAGAAATTTGTCTGTTCCTGTATAATTTCTCCTTGGATCTGTTAGCAATTCACATAGTCGCTGAATAGTAAAAGGGATACTGCAAAAAAATATAATTTTATAGTTTGAGGTCATTAATTATTAGGAACATTATTATTTTCACTATTTAAAGCTTTAGTCAAGCATGTATTCAGCTACAAAAGAAAATGCTACAATAGGGAAATAAATGAATGAGTCACTTAAAAATAGGTAAGACAATAGGCACGCCTGTCTTTTTATTTAAAGAGAAACTAAATTTCCCTTCCTTGCCATAAAAAGCAATGCAGAACACCCAAAACCAACTGAAAGCTTAAAAACTGACTAAGAAAATATTTGAACTTTATGAACTCTGATAATTCAATTTTAGGTTTACAAGAAGACACAAATAAGTTAGAAATTATTTTAATACAGAAACTTTTCCTCATGCATTCTTTGCATACAAAAATTTCTTTAAAGTGTTCAAATAAAACTACAGATGTGTTGTTTCAGACAGAATAAAACAAATTATTCCAGTGAAAAAGTACTATAAATATAGTTTGCTTTATAACTGTGTATATGTTTCATCAAACTTAAAGTAGATACAAAAATATTTTGATTAATGACTTATAAATGTTAAGCTTCCTAAATAACCTCGACCATAACAGAATTTTCACTTGATTAAAAAAATTGCAAAACTGACATTAAGTTGGAACTAAAATCATTTTATAAATAGTTCTGATCTCACTTATTATTATTCCTGAGAATTACAATCTTAACAGCAAATATGAGCATCAGGTAAGACAGATGCAGCTAAGAAGTATAAAATAAACTTCAGACTTTAATATTTGTCATACAAATCTATTTATTCTTCTTATAAGGAAAACTACAAAGCCTCACATTAATAGTTAACATTCAAACAGTTTATTGTTTGTAGGCAATTTGACACAATACTCTCCCTTCACCCCAGGGTAAAGCAGCTAGTGAGCAATACTGACAGGATTCAAATCCACTTTCTTTAACTTCAAATCCCATGTCCTACTTTCCTCTATACCACACATACAGCACTTAAAATTGTTAAGTTTATTCTGATTGGACAAAGTAAATTGAATTCTCATATTCTTAGTACCAATACTATTCTTATATTTAAATTTTGTTATAACAAATTTTGAAAATTTATAAAGTAAATGTTATTCATATGAAAACTTAAAACATTTTAGTTATCTGAGGTGGTAACAATCTAATGAACAAAATAAACTGATAAAACAGAAACACAGGCATGGAACCAACTGGTTAACTGTCAGAGCAGAGGAGGGGGACTGGATGAAAGAAGGTGAAGAGATTAGCCAAGAACATATATTATATATGCATGACCCACAGATACAGAAATAGTGTGGTAATGGCCAGAGGGAAAGAGGGGGGCAGGGGCCAGGCGGGCAGTTGGGGGAAGAATGGGGACATCTGTAATAGTGTTAATAAAAATAAAATTTAATATTCTTTTCCTTGATTTTGAAAACCTATTCAGTGTGAAGTACACGCTCGAACCAAGAATCTTTAAAATGGAAAAAAGCAGCACAAAATACACCAATAACATTACTAGTAATAAATCAGTAAGCTTACACATGTTTTGTTCATTCTTATAAAAACAACATATAATTGGAAACCAATAGCTAATGCACAAAACAACTAAACTCCATTTTAAAAACATAAACATTTTCCCAACCTCCAGTACAGATATAACATGAGTTTCCAAACTGTCTGTCTTTAGCTCGTAATTGTAAGCTTCTAAAGGGCAGGATCTCTTCATATATATTATGGTCAATATGTAATTTATTTATATACATACATTAACAAGTACATGATTACAGAGTAGTTGTATGCCTGAACCTTAGCCCCTCTTATATATCACTACTCTTCAAACCTTAAACACACACACACACACACCACCTATGTTATTTCCTCATTAAATATCTCGCAGTGATATTGTAATCAAGTTTCTATATTATTCAAAAATAAAATAGCACCCAGTGTTAAGAATTTTTAAATACTTAACTGATAAATACTTATAAACAATGTCTAGTTATGTTTTTTCCTCCAACCAAATTTCTTTCACACACCAAAAGCTACTAATTTCTCTTAATTTAAAATCAGCTTTTTAAAAATGATTATCTTTAGACTTCCTGTTTAACAATGTTTACACTAAGTGTTTGGCTAATTTTCTTCAGGAAGGTAGGTAAAACTGCAGTCAATTATGAACAATTTGTTTTGGTGAATATTACTACTTTCAGGGGGAAAATTACATTATGTTTGCATAGCAATGTCAACAATAATAATCTATGATAAAATAGGTTTACATTCTTAATTACTTTCAAAATCTTTTTAAGTCTATTTACCAAATGCCCAAGTCTATTTTACCAAATGGCACTAAAATGTCATATAACACTTTCCCTTCCTCACTTGAACAGACTAAAATATCCAGTATCCACTGGAAATTTCAACACAATTTTGACAACTGCATTAAAAGGTCTCTTTACATAATTATTACTTTCAGATAAATATAAGGACCCACTTACTATAAGCTAGAAAAACTTACTATCTGTGTTCCCTTCAGCAGCACTCTTTGGCAGCACATATATACTAAAACTGAACGATACAGAGAAAATTAGCATGGTCCCTGTGCAAGGATGACAGAAAAACCTTACTATCTGAGCAGACAGACATGTAAATAATTACAATAATAAATGGTAATAATAGTATGTACAAACTGCGATGAGGCTAGAAAGGTTTGGTTTCTGTTACTCTTCCATTGGACGCTGCATACAAAATAGTTCATTCTATCTCCCAAAAAGGTTTTCCCATAAAATTCACTAGCTAAATTAAGACACATGTCCTAAGAAGAAAAAAGAACAAAAAAGGATGCTACTCACTCTCAATGAAAACTATGAACCAGAATTCCTAAATTTGGGGTAATGGGGGGATGGATGTTTATTGGGAAAAGTATACTGTAAAATAAATAATTAGTAGAAAAATATTCTAGGTTATTTTAAATAAAATGCATTCAATTTACTCTGCAATATATTATTACCTCTTTTGCCCACATTGTAAGATTAAAAACTGAGAGTATTTAAGGAACTGAAAATAAAAAAAAAAATTTTAAAGGACATGACTAGCCAGTATTTTAAATTAAAAAAAAAAGGGGGGGACTTCCGGCCAAGATGGAGGCTTAGACGGACACGCTAGGTCTCCCTCTACAACTAGAGAGGAATACAACTACTTCAAAACAAAGGATAACTAGAAATTCCAGAAAATAAAACTACACGGAAGTCCAACATATGAAGTTATAAACCAGCGGTGCCATTTGGGCAGGTAAGAGTTAAAGAGGGCAGTGCTGTTTTCGGTCGCACCCGGAGCAGCGGGCGGCGAGGAATCCCAGCTGCAGTCAAGCCCCAGGCGGTGCGCGATCGCCTTGAACAGTGAGGCCCAGGGGGGCGGGAGGACGGATCCCGGTCTCCTAGCTGAATAATTGTGTGAATCCATCTTGGACCCCCACCCCCAAAGAAAGCACCACAGGGCTGCGAAATAGGTCGCGGACAGGCAGGCGCCGGTCGCTGATTTATGACGCGTACACAGGCACTGCCCCGGACAGCCGGCCCAAGAAAACAAAACGCATCTGTCAAAATGAGGCAGACAACTATAGAAATCCCGGTGGCACAGCTCACCAGACAACAGATGGAGAACCTGACAGATGAACAGATAAGAAACCTGTCAGAGGCTCAGTTCTGGGCCATTGTTAGCAGGTGGCTTACAGAATTCACAAAAGAGCAGGAAAAAGATAAGAAAGAAGCGAAAAACTTTCATAACGAAAGGAACAAAACCGCATACGAAAAAAAAAATCCAGAGTTCATTTCAACAAACTGGAATATGGAGAAGGAACAAGCAGTCAACCAATGCAGCGAGAGGAAATGGGAAGCAACAATGAGAGGATCAGAAACCTCTGGGACAGCTATAAAAGGCCCAACATAAGAATCATTGGTTTGCCAGAGAATGAGGAAGATGAACTAGAACTTGAAAAATTGAGTGAAAATATAATAAAGGAGAACTTCCCAGACTTGGGGAAGGGAATAGACTTGCAGGTCCAGGAAGCAAGGAGAGTTCCCAAGAGACTGGACCCAGGGAGAACCACTCCAAGACACATTATAATCAAAATGTCAAAAATTAAAGATAAAGAGAGAATCTTAAAAGCAGCAAGAGAGAAGAAAAGAATTATGTACAAAGGGGTCCCAATTAGACTATCAGCAGACTTCTCAAGGGAAACCCTACAGGCAAGAAGAGACTGGCAAGAAATATTCAAAGTAATGAAAATCCAAAACCTACAACCACGAATACTCTATCCAGCGAAATTGTCATTCAGAATAGAAGGACAGAGAAAGTGTTTCCAGGACAAAATAAAACTGAAAGAGTTCATTAGATCCAAACCACTGTTATATGAGATGTTAAAGGGACTGGTTTAAAAAAACAGAAGCTAGGGAGATGAAACAAAGGCAAACTAAATAGGCAACGAGAGTGGAAAAGGAACTGTGGGTACGGGAAGCATACTGGGGGGAGGTCAACAGGGAGGGGGAATGGGGAAAGGGAGGGAGATGATATAGGAATTGGGGATCAAGGTAGGAGGGAATGGAATAGACGGAGAGAGGTTGGGAGGAACTGTATGCACAACTAATGGACATAATCTAAAAGGGGGGGACAACTGGAGGGAGGGGGGCCACCGGGTGGAGGGGAGCAGAGGGAAGGGAAATTGGCACAAATGTAATATTTTAATCAATAAAACACATTAAATCTGAAAAAAAAAAAAAAAAGGGGGGGGGTTGCCTACGAAATCCACACACACACACACACACACACACACGCACACACAATAAGGGATCCAAAAATAACAAGTCCTTTCAAGTGGCATTACTCATAAATGATACAGAAAACTGCAAACCAGTCCTCTTTTAATATATAAATTATAAGGAGATTATTATTTCATATCTACAGGTTACAATAATATACTGGCTAGCTGACTGGGATACCTTGCCCAAATTGCCAAGTCCTTGTATCAGGAGATCAGGGATTCTGAAAGTGCACTTCTCAACATGATGATCATGAGAATTAAGTATGACATAATGTACATAAGTCACTTAATAGTACCTAAAATACTTATGAAGTGTTCAATAAATCTGAGTTTCTATCATCAACCTGCATCCATCTACTACTGAATGGAGATTGTAGGAAGGCAAAAATGCTCCAAAAAACTACAGAATCAAAACCATACCTGTTTTAAAAAATATTCCTTTTTAATTCCAAGGAAAGCAATTACTCCTGATTAAACAGGGTTTACAGGGAGGCTTCCAGCCAAGATGGAGGCGTAGTGGACATGCTTTGCCTCCTCACAACTGTTAAGGATTACAACTACCTCAAAACAAAGAAAACAACCAGAACTGCCAGAAAATCAAACTGTATTGAAGCCCAACAACCAAAGATTTAAAGGGGAAGTGTTCATCTGGATGGGTAGGAGGGGCACAACAGGGAGCATGGGAGGAGCTGATGCCTCGTGGCAGAGGCAGGCTGGTGTTATGTGTGGTCTCAGTTATAAAAGAGAGGGACACCTGGGGAGCGATCCCAGCCCCAGCTTATACCAGAACAGCTCAAGGACCCAGTGCCAGGAAAACAAAACCCCATGGCATCTGGCTGTGAAAACCAGTGAGTGCTGGCACAGCATAAGGAACTGCAAGTCCACTTAGAGGACCCCTGTGGTCAGAGAACAAGTACACACCCACCCACCCTGTGAACCAGCACCAGGACAACAGCTAAAGAGGCACCAGCTGCACATGGGAAGTGGGCAAAGTGACTGAAAACCAGGGGAGTGCGGAGCAAGCAGCCTTGTCCCCTCTCTGACTCCTCCCCCACATACAACTGCCAATACCAGTGAAACTCCCCCCTCCTTATAATGTAACAGGTGCAGCAGCTCTACCTAATACACAGAAACAAACATAGGAAGGCTGTCAAGTAGAGGAGACAGGGAAGCAGGGCCCAAATGAAGGAGCAGGTCAAAACTCCAGAAAGAGAACTAATCAGAAAGGAGATAGCCAGCCTATCAGATGCAGAGTTCAAAACACTGGTGATAAAGATGAAAATTATTGAGTATGGCCACAAAATGAAGAAGTAATGGCTATACAAAGTGAAATAAAGAAAAATATACACAGGTAACCAACAGAGATGAGAAGGAAGCTGGGATTCAAATCAACAATTTGGAACATAAAAAGGAAATAAATATTTAACCAGAACAAAATGAAGAAACAAGAATTCAAAAAAACAAGGAGAGTTTAAGACTCTGAGACATCTCCAAAAGTAACAACATTCGAATCATAGGGATGCCAAAGGAGAAGAGGAAAAGCAAGAAATTGAAAATTTATTTGAAATATAACAAAAGAAAACTTCCCTAATTTGGCAAGAGAAATAGACATACAGGTCCAGGGAGCACACAGAGCCCCAAACAAGCTGGATCCAAAGGGGAACACACCAAGACACATCATACTTAAAATGCCAAAGGTTAAAGATAAAGAGAGAATCTTAAAAGCAGCAAGAGAAAAGAGAGTTACCTAAAAGGAGTTCCCATAAGACTATCAGCTGATTTCTCAAAAGAAACTCTGCAGGTAAGAAGGGACTGGCAAGAAGTATTCTAAGTGATGAAAAGCAAGGGCTACAACCAAGATTACTCTATCCAGCAAAACTATCATTTGTAATGGAAAGACAGATAAAAGTGTTTCCCAGACAAGATAAAGCTAAAGGAGTTCCTCATCACCAAGCCCTTATTATATGAAATGTTAAAGGGACTTAAGAAAAAGAAGATCAAAACTATAAACAGTAAAATGACAACAAACTCACAACTATGAAATGAATCTAAAAAAACAAAAACAAATTCAGCAAACAACTAGAACAGAATCAGAATCATAGATATGGAGATCATATGGAGAGTTATCAGTGGGGAGGTGGAATGGGGAGAATGGGGAAAATGGTGCAGGAATTAAGAACAAATTGGTAGGTACAAAGTAAATAGGGAGATGCTATGAATAGTATAGGAAATGGTGAAGCCAAAGAACTTATATGCACGATGCATGGACATGAACTAAGTGGGGAGGGGGATTTGCTGGAGGGAAGGGAGGTTGTGGGTAGAGGGGGGGAAAACGGGGAAAAAATTGGGACAACTGTAATAGCATAATCAAAAAAACATACCTAAAAGATAGAATTACAAATTTTACATTAGTTATATATCTTAATTTGACTGCAATCTGTCCCCGTGTAAACTTAAAAATAGAAACAAAAAAAGATCAAGCCTCGTATACCTAAAGGCTATGGGGATTCATATATCAAGAAATGCTACTGAACATCAGAGAAAGACACATAAACATAATTGACTACCTCACCTCTACGTTAAATAAGCAACTTTCCTCATGTAGCAAAGAGGCCATTAGAGTAAAAAGCTAGAGATAATCATAAAAATCAGACTTCATATTTAAGAAAAAAGCTTAAAGAGCAAATTTTGTTTTATTCATAAGGACATTTTACCATGTCTTTATTTTCTATTATTAATGGTCACATTCATAGTACTTTAGTTAACAGAATTACTTAAGTCAGACCTGAATATTTAGGTGAAACTCACTTAAATACCTCAGTATTAAAGGCTGAATGGATTCAGTTTTCTGTCCTCTTTTAAGTCCTATAAAAGTCAGAAATACCACTGGAATCCTGTAATATTATCTTTACTTAAAACAATATGTCCTTTCTATACTCATTAACATGTGTATAAATACACACATACATAAACCTTCATAAACAAATGCCAGAAATTCTGAGATTCACTGAAAATATCAATGTGAAATGACCAGTATAAAAATTTAAGAAAATAAAAAGTTAGCATCTTTAAATAATGGTAAGTAACCCTAAACTAATATCGGTATCATTCCCCATCCCAAAATAAATCTATACCAATTATCAATACTTTTAATCAAGTTAATCATCTTTTTATAGAGCCTACAGTAGTCTGAATTGTTATGTTAGTTGCATCAAATAAACATGTCAAAAACTTCTTTAGATTTCTGTGATTTCCTACCTTTCAATTTAAAATATATTAGAGAGAGAGCACCACCTCAAACCATATTACCACAAGACAAGATGGGGAGCAGAGTAAGGAGGGAAGGCTACTAAATTATTCTGATTCTCAACTAGTTATGCTAATAGAAAGAGGGAAGAAAATAAACACATTTTTAACTAATAGAATATGCTCAACAATGACACAAATAATTTTTTTTAATGCAAAAACAATATTTTTCTAAACAAACCAAGCAACAGAAAATCCAGCAGGCACTAAAATAGGTCAGGACAGTAAGAGAACAAAATAACAAAAAAAAGTCTAGAACCCATTCTCTCATCCCTAAATAATCTTAAACTGTAGAGCAAACAATACAAAATAAAAAAATGGGAATATGTATTTTATATCTACAAGCCAGATTAAGAGTATGAAAATCTCATATATGACCTTTAAAAGAAGTGGCACATTGAGGTAAAGAAACTTACAAGAGATATGTGTTTATGTACATACATAAAATAATCATGTGAAAGTTTTCAGAACTAAGCAAAATTTGGTTAATCAGGTATATTAAAATAACTTTAGAGAAGATATTCAACAGCCAGAAATTCTGAACTATCATGACAAAAGATGACAAGCAGTTGTGACTATGCCTGTTTAGAGATGATGTAGACAAAGGTTTTTGGGTATCATGTGGTTGTGCACTCATTCCACACCTCTCTTGCAGAGCCACATTATATTTTAGTCAATTCCCCAAAGTAACAAAATTTCCTGCTTGTTTTCAGAGAGGTCTAGCACCACTGTCTAAGAAGGGACAAGACTTAAGTGGTTAATTTACTTTCACATTCATTAATTCTTTCAGTCTTTTAGAGGACCAAATTTTTAAAAAACCTCTAGGAATGTGAGTTACATTTCCTCTACCCCTCAAAATATCTCTTTGTATATATACCATTATAGGAGTAAACTACTAGCTACTAGCAGTTTCTGAATTCTATTCCTAGTGTCAATAGAGGATTTTAAAAAGTGGCCCTGGTTTGATTAAATAAGCCCATATACTTTTCTTGTTTATTATAATCGCAAACAGAGAGCATAAAGAAAGGAGCAAATATGTTTTAATTATCATTCCATTAAGTTACTAATTTTGTTCATTTAATTTTTGGTGTTAAAATGCCATACCTAACTATCAACAACTGAAATTTTAAAGTTCAAAAGTAATCTTAAAAAAAAAAAAAAGAAAATATAACTAAGTTTTAAGAAAATAAAGAACTTAAGCATTCAACAATGTAATTTTATTTACCATGCACCATTAACCAAATATAAATATAAAAATGTGTTTTTATTCCTTCTATTCCTTTATTCAATATTTGTTTGAGAACCTACTATGTTTAGGCATTCACTCTTCCAGGCCTTATTTGGAAAAAACGTTAGCCCTACTTTCCAGAATCTTACAGTTCAGGGAATCAAGCAAATGTGTGAATAGACAATTTTCACTTCAAAGAGGAAAAATTTAGAAGATGACAATATACAAAAATAATTTTAAAAAATGGGTAATCTTTTTCATGCCCAAATAACATGTAATATTTAATATACATTTTACTAATTAAAAACAATAAGCCAGTCAGAGACAGATAAATATCGTATGATCTCACTTATATGTGGAATCTAATGAACAAAATAAACTGACAAACAAAATAAAACAGAGGCATGGACACAGAGAACAGACTGACAGTTGTCAGAGAGGAGGGAGGAAAGGGAGGAGTGGGGAAAAAAGTGGAAGGGACTGGATAAAGGAAGGTAAAGGGGGAGGGAGGTGGAGGTAGAAGAGGGTATAAAGGGGATAAATGGTAATGGGAAAGAATAAAAAACAAACTATTAAAAAACTGTCAAGTGCTAACAAAATTGCATGCAAACTCCTCAAATATATTTCAGTTTTTTAACTGCAGGCTGTTTTCTTTCTTTTTAAAATGGAACCTCAAATAAAATTAGGAACAAACAAAAACAAAAGGTGAAGAAATAAGCCAAAAAAACATATATGGGTGACACACACAGACACAGTGTGGTGATGGCCAGAGGGAAGGGGGGGCGGGGGGAGTAGTGGGGATGGGGATATCTGTAATAGTGTCAACAATAAAGTTAAAAAATAAAAAAATATTAAAGAATAAAGCAAAAGAACAAAATGAACATACCTATTAGAAAATCACCAAAAGATTTAAAAAAAAAAAAAAAAAAGGTATGAAACTTCAATTCATAAGAATCAATAGGGACATAAAAAGATGATCAATTTCACGTGCAATCTAAGAAACAAGTTGACACAGATACATACATAAATAATGAAGAATTACACCATCTGCACTCATGTACACATGGAAGCATCTGTGATGTCAATCTGACAGTATCAATGACCTAGCAATTCCATTTCTACAAATTAAAAAGCAACAATAAATCTATACATATAATAAATACCTGACATTCATCAATACTAGAAAGTTATGTACAAGGATGCTCACTATAGACACTACTGTAACAGCCAAAAAATAAATATCCACCACCATTAAGGCAGGAAAAATGAATTATAACCTGCTCATCTTAATAGAAAATAATGCAGCCATTTCAAATACATAGGTAAACAAAAGACAGAGCTTTAAATGTACTGATATAGAGATTTCAAAGATCTTCTAAAAGGAAAACAAAACTATCATGTAACATAATCCTACTTTGATTCTTTTTGACTCCTGTGATATCTGGGGACTGAACATATTATCACTTTGTAATTTAAAATGTAATCTATAACAAATAGCAGGAGTTGTACACTAAAAAGGACAAACCCTCAACTGGCTGAAGAAGAACAAAATGCTACTTCTACCTACCAGTTTTAATAAAAATTTTAAGGCAACAAATTTATATTCAAAACATGAAAATAAAATTGAAAAGGATCATAGACATGTTTCAATGCATCAATATATTATAATACAGACAAAAAAAAGTTAAATTAAAAAATAAATTAACCTATCACTGATAAAGATTGGTTTATGCCTGATTAAAGTGTTTAATAAACTACCATTCTAAAAATTAAATTAAAAAAATATAAGTTCAAAATACTAATGGTTCAAAGATGAAAAATATTTTAAAAGCAATTATATTTAAGTATGTTGAGGGCATTTAATGATTATTCAAGTTATTTCTGGTAGTAGGTCAATTACCTGTTTCACAGATTAACATATTATATTTAGATTTATTTAACAGCCCATATATATCTGTGTCCAGTCTAACTTAATTTGAATGAATTAAAAAACGTATTACTAATTTAGAATCACAAGTAAATCAGTTTAACATTCAAAAAGCAGTGGTTAATTTGACCTGTTTCACCTTAACGCTTATGTTTAAATGCTAGCTATAGTTCACTGAACTAAAAGATAAATCACCATAATGTATAATACCTGTCTTTCTATTTATCTATGCAATATTTATAAATATCCCCAAGAAGCATTCTTATCTTGAATGTATTTTGTTCAATAGCAACATATTTCTAATATACAGCATGTGGCTCCTTCAAAAATTAACAAGTATCAATAAGGAAATATATGCATATGGTTAAACAACTTTCAACAGGTACACAGTGAAAATAAGTCTCCTTTCCATCCCAAATCCCCAGGGTGACGATCATCGATGAAACTCAAGAGATAAAGCTGTAATTTCTCTCCCCTCCCCCAATAAAATATTTTAGTTAACAGTTCTGAAATCAAAGCATAAGAATTTGCTATCTTAAGCAAAACTACTAAACTTAAAAAGAAGGGGACATGCAATATAAGAGGGGCAACTGACTTACACTATCTGTTGGAAATCCCACGATTAAACAGTTGAAAAGAATGAGACTATTATGCTACCTAAAAATACAAGTGAAAACCCTTCAAATAAAATCTGTTCCTAAATATGAATTATTCATTAACATATTCATAATTCATTAAATTTGGTATTGTCACCCAGCACTAGAAATTGTTAATGCCAAACTGAATAGTGAACAATTCAACTTCACAAATACTACTCTCCTTTTATAAAGGAAACCCTAAAAATACCAAGTCCTGAAAAGAAAGTACTTTAAATGACACAGAATGAGACACAGCAACATTTTTAAGATCAGTTTTATTATACTGCAGAGTATCTTTTTTAAGTGCAATGTTTTACAAAGGACTAAAAATGGTTACTTGTTGGGGAGAGAAAGGGGGACTCCAAAAATCTTTAAATAAAATCACTAAGTAGAATACTTACATAAATTGTTAATTTCCATTTTAAAAGAAATGTAACATCTCAATGATATACAGGTTCTATACAAAGTATAAAGATTTATAACACTAAATATAAAATGTAAAGAAAAAACACTGAAATATTTCCTGATAAATGAATGTTTCCATTGTCATACCCATTTAAAATTTGAATGCTACTGAAGGCAGTTCAAGTAAAATGAAAAAAAAAAATGCTGTTGGGAGCATTTTATCTTTGTCCTGGGCATATGTCATTAGTTTGGATCAAATAAACTCTTACAAAAAATCTCTACAGGTTTGGATGCTTAGGACAACATTTACTTGGCGCAGTCGGCAGGATTCTGAAGAAGGACCACCCTGCATACCCGGACCCTGTGCTGGGTACAAACAAGGGCCCACTGTACCACACCAGCTCCCTGCTTCACATCAGGTGAACTTGGGTGAGTCTTCTCTTGGAATTCTGGGCCTCCTTGCTTTAAGGAGCAGGCCATGACTTAATTTGAGCTGTTCTTAGAAAATCCTCGAAGTGGATTATGGTTGAGATAACTGAGGGAAAGGAAAAAAAATGGGTTGCTGCTTTTAATTGGATTGCTTACTGAGAGTATATAAAAAAAAAAATCTTTGCTGGTTAAATGAGAAACTGAACTCTCTTTATCTCTGAAAGAGAAAGGACACTTGCTTCCCCAACCTGAATAGCCAATGGAATAACAACAGTTGTTCAGATCCCTGAATCCAGAGTGGTGGAGATTGGTGCCACAAGATATCCAGTGCAGTAGTGCAGCTGATCCTGGAGAAGCCAGCAGGAGCCCCAGGGAAAAGGGCAGCGTGTGCTGAAATGGGTTCACTCTGAGTGAGGAGCCTCAGAGAGAGGCCCATGCCTTGGCAAGCATACTGGTTCAGGCAGCGTCTGTTAAGTTCTTGATGGCCCTTGCTTGGATATTCTTAGGTGACTAAGGATCTTTGTAGGGTCGCCTGAGGAAAAATTTCCTACACACTGTAAATGCAGTACTCTAGGGATATCCAGGGCATCTGAGTCTTTCGAGATGTGCGTTTAAGGACTGGTTTTCCCTAGAAATTTGTTCAAACTCTACAGATCTCAAAATTAATGGGAAATCATGCCATTCAGACCAACAAGGCCCATGACAGTCAGCCTCCCCTTAATACTAAGATGGCTAAGATGTGGATCCTTTGATATTTCTAAAGTAATTTTTTTTTGTGAGCACAATTAGAAAATAGCCAGCTATAAAATTAGGCAGAAAGAATGAAAAGCATATTTAATTGGTCTCTAGAAGCTTCAAAAAGGATTTAGATAAATGAATCAACTTATGTCTTTTAGATGTCAATCCAATTCTTTGAAGTATTAAATATGCAGGTCATTTGGAACTTGACTTGTCAAGGACAGATATGAATTGCAAATGCCTCCAAAATAAAATTTGAATCTAACAGCTTTCTGTTTGCGTCTACCCGTATGTGCCTACATATGTATGCTGTAAATGTGAAATTTCTACGTGTGGATGGTATTGTTAAAATTAATTGAAAGTCAAGTATTAATAAGGATTGGGTATTCTAAAATTCTTAGAAATAGAAACTAATTCAAATGCTTTTCAAGTTAATGTGATTTAACATTAATCCTTAGTAGATAAAAGCTAGCTTAAGTCTGCAAATTTAAAACAGGCATGCCATTATTTTACTTGGGTTTTACAAAAGTAAATGTACGTTAATTGACTTTGATATCTATGAAATATGTTTCTAAAGGTTATGCAATGCCTTAAATATATCTGCCAGTAAAAGAGCCCATGCTTCTATGGGTTTTAAAATGTATTCACGTATCTGCTAAGCTAAAGAATATTAATTGCTTACTTCTTAGTTTACAATTGAAATGGAAAAATAAGTGATTAAAAAAAAAGAAAAACGTCAGGATTATGGGAAACTCAAAGATGACTGGATGTATCTTCCCTGATCCCTGGTTCCCCATTTTTCAGTTTTTACATTCCTTTATGCATCACAGTGTATTTAAGCTGAAATTACATGAAGGAACTTATGAGCTGACATTATTTAAAGGAGACATCTTACACTATTGCCAAGAAAATGCCAAGTTGGTAGCTGCTTCCTTTGATATTGAGCTCCCAGGACACACAGACTTTAGATGTTATTTTTGGAAAGAACACCAAATAAAAGACACTCTCCAGGAACTTATCAGGCATCTAACCATGAACGGACACTCGCCTCCCCCAAGAATGGACAACAAAGTCTCAAGGATGAGAAGCTGCTGACATCAGAGGTAGATAGCTATCCTAAGACACTGATAGGCCTTAATACCTATGGACTGATGAAATCAAAATCCATTGTTTGATTGTCTTTACCCAGCTTTGCTAATGATATAGGCATAATAATAGCTATACTTGTTATTTGTGTTTTTCCAAATAGCCCAATTGTTTATGATTACAGAACATGTATAAAATAACTGTTAATACTCTTTTCATGGCTTATGTAAATTTTATAGTAGATGCCAAATACAGAAAATAAGACAGAATCATGACAGCTATAGAAATGATCCAGAGTGGTTTTTTATTTCCCCACAATGAAGTTAGCCTTAAGACTATCTTCGATTTACCTGCTCTCCCCTTTGGGGGAAAATTCAGCTTCAAATCAGATCCCATGGTTACAGCCTCATCCCCAATTGTCAAAAAGACAATATCCATACGGAGACTTCCTAAAAATAAGCCTTCCTAGAGCTGTGAGACCACACTATCAGACCAAAAGGTTGGTCATCAATGTATCCTTCGGACTGACTTATGACCAGAAAGGGGAACTACAGATGTAAAAAGGGTCTATGGGAAGAAATCTCACAGGGTGATCTGATCATAAATTCCAAATCATGGTGGGTAGTCAAGCCCCGGGAAAATGTCTTTATTAAAGGCTCATTTTTGCCTGCACAAGCCCTGCCCATTGTTTCTTTGCATATAGGATAACACGCCTTTTAAATGCCTCTTTTCAGACCCCTCCTTTTAAAAGCTAACTGTCCTCTTGCTTTTTCCCCTAATTTCAAATGCATGAAAGAAACTGTAAAACTTTGATTCTCAAATGCAGAGCATTTGGGGTCTTGCTTTCTAGCATATGTCATCAATTTGGTTCAAATAAACTCTTACAAAAATTTTTAAAGTAGTAAATATTTTAAATATCTGTATGGTAAAAATCAATAACCACTATATACAATACTAGAGACAAAGAATAGTCTAAGAGATAATCAGTTATCAAATGAGACACATCAAAACTTAAAGAAAAATCGGAAGAGCAAACCTTTAAAATAGTATTAAGTGCATACCCATTAAATCCAGTGACAATTTTCAGTATTCTTTCCTTCATTTCATCAAAGGGAATATATTCGACATTAGGGTTAGGTGGACCTCTTGGTTCAGGAGCTGAAGTTCTGAAATCATCCATCACTTTCTCCAGTTTGAAAGTAAAATAGCCTTTAAATTGGGACCACTGAATCCTATAAGCAAAAAATTAAAATATATAATACTATTTAGCTTTACAATTCTTGAACACAAAGCACAAATATAGAATTTACCATCACTAATGCTAACGAAATGAAGATCTAAGTCCATAGCAGTCGTAAGAATGTCTTTCTTCAGTGGCATGCACCATGCCTTATCAATCTTACAAGCCCCAACCTGGTTCCATCCATTTCTCTCAACTACTGACCCAAATGAAATAAAAAACTTTAAAAATAAACTACCTCTGGCTGAAAGCCTATTATGTTCTACATCCTATTGTTAGCATTTTAAAAACTTTATTTTGCTTTGATTCTATGCCAAATAACAAATTTAATAAGGGAGGTGTCACTGTCCCATTTAAAATAGGTTATGAGATACTGACCCAAGTTCACATTTATAATTTTAAGTGTATGAGTCAGAATGATGCCATACCCTAAGCTATAATGCTTAAACTAGTAAAGAATTTTTTTTTTTTTTTTTTTTGTATTTTGTTGCATAGCAAATACACTTCAGTTTCTCCTCTTTTTCTTCCAGCTATTATATTTACTATTTTTTGTCACTGGAAAAGTGTACCACTGGTTCTATCCAACATGTACTGTAAAATAGAAATATGTAATTTCTTTAGGTACTTTTTATTATCTAGTCATTTATTTTGTTTTGATACCTGTCTGAAGAGCCTTAATGCAGAGATACAACAGTCAGGAAGGCCAACCATTTCCCCAAACAAACAGTATATGCATTAGTGGCAGCAGATGGATCTCATACACAGGAGGCTACTTACACAAAATAAAGAAGAGTGCTAACCTGCAATCATTCTCCCATCCCATCCAGCTATTTTCATAATAATTTGAACTTTTCATTGTGTTGACATTTGCATTGTTGGTGCAAAAGCAGTGGTGGGTAAAACTGATGACCTTATACCACAAATCAAGGCAGCAGTACCAAACATCATCTTCACTACCACAATCTCACAGTAAAACAAAAAGAAACCTGTTTCGCTGAAAGTTTAATAAAACAAATAAATTACTAATTTTATTAAATATCAGTTTTTAAATATACATCTTTTTCATATCCTGTGTAACAAAATGAGAAGTGCAAAGCACTTCTACTACATATCAAAATACTATGAACATCTAAAAAAAAAAGTTGACTACTGTTGCCAATTGAATTAGCTGCTATTTTTCATAAAAAGACATTTTTACTTGAAAAGACTATCAATAATGTTTATTTAAACTAGGAGACATTTGGTAGACCTTTTCTCAAAAATAAATGAAGTGACTATCAATTCAATATCAACAACTCAAATATTTGTGGCCAATGATAAAAATGAAGCAAAAAAATAAAGTCTAAAAAATGTTTATTCATACTATCATCAGAAAATGGTGGCAGCTGGACTGCCCGCCTGGACTTTTGACATATGCAAATGAATCATATGCAAATTAACCTGGTCACAGCTTCTCCCGTAGGAAATAAATATGGACTTTGCTCGTTCCCAGAAGAAATGATGATGGACATAGCACCACATATTGACTGGCCTGGAGAGGGGAATACAGGGAGATGTAAATGACCTGCTGAATGTGTTGATGGCTCACCCTAACTGAAATGGAAGTTTTGAAAAGTGTGGAGTCAGTGCCTGCAGACATACAGGCAGGGAAGTTCTACAGGCCCTTGTGGGTTGACTGGGAGTCTCTACCCCCTCTTCCTTCCCCTTTCCCCCTTCCCTTGATCCTACAGGCCCTCAAGTCGGTCCAGGAATTTCCCCTTCCCTCCAAGTCCTGGGAAGGGCTCTGAGAGTTGTCACCAGCAGCTTGCAAACAGGGGAGCAGTGGGCTGTGGCAGGACGTCCCAGGCTTACCCCCTGATCCTGTCTGTTAGAACCCTCTCACCCTTGCCTCTTGTACCTTGCTTGGGAGATTTGCACCACCCTCTTCTCTTGGAGAGCAGTCACCAGCAGCTTGCAACCATGGGAGCAGTGGGGTGCAGCAGCATGTCCCAGGCTTACCCCCAAATCCTGTCTGTCAGAACCCTCTCGCCCCCTCCTCTCCCACCTTGCTCAAGATATCTGCGCATCTGACAATCTCCACCTCTGGACCTTTTGCTGTGGCCTGTCCTCCATCTACACCAGACACCGACTAGTCAAGTTTCGTCACATTGGGTGAGTTGTCAGATTGACCATCTCATTTCTGAGCCTACTGTGGCCCTGCTTGAAAATCCTAGGCCTAGGTCGGTCTTTCTTGGGGCCTTGTGCCTTGCTGAACTTCCATCAGTGGTTAGGGATGCCCACTGCGTTGACAGTTCGTTTGAAGCCTTTGCACCTTGGAGCCTTCACACTCAGGTGAACTTCCAGAGGTGGCTGGGGACACCCTTCCCCTGGGCAGTTCGCTTGGAGCCTTTGCACCTTGTAGAATCAGTGGCTTAAGTGTGGACACCCCTTAACCCTCCTGATTCATTCTTAGTCTCACCCTCTGAGTCATTACTCACAGCACCAAGGGAGCACATCAATCCCTACCTCCTTTGGGTTGTCTGTCGGAACCTCTGGACCCTTCAAACAGGGTCCCAGGTAAAGCTAAAAAAGCTAATTTATCTATCTACTGTTCTGTGGCCTCAATATCCTCTTGATAACAAATACTGTTGGCCAGAGCATGGAACATTTGGCCTCCGAATTCTTACTGATCTTGGCAACTACCTCAGGTGTAACAGCGAACGGTCCCAAGTTCCGTATACAGAGGCCTTTCTGACTCTGCAGCATACTGTCCCTTTGCTCCTCCTGCTCCCCTCTCCAACTTACTCTCCTTCAACTGACCTCCGCCCACAGTTCCTCTGCATTGCCAAACTCCCTCAACTTGCCCCTCATCCTAGTCTCTTACAGAAACAGAACCCTCAGACCTTGGACACCCTTATCCTCCCCTCATATACCTCCCCCCACCCCGTCAACAGCTCCCCTCCCCCACAGTAAACTCATCTCCTTTATCCCCCTCCCCTGATTCGCTGGCCAAAGACAAGTCACTGCTGCCCCTGGACTCCACCCCTCTCATTTTGCCTCCCCGTACC
This sequence comes from Furipterus horrens, assembly GCF_987537825.1. Classification (NCBI taxonomy): domain Eukaryota; kingdom Metazoa; phylum Chordata; class Mammalia; order Chiroptera; family Furipteridae; genus Furipterus; species Furipterus horrens. The sequence continues at coordinate 74,943,312 of NW_028327177.1, forward strand.
CATTCTCTGGCTGCACTTGCACTATCATTCTCCCCGCCATCCTCGGGCATCGTCCAGGTACATGTCCCCCTTTCCCTCACGGATTTAGCCCAAATTGAGTGCCATCTAGAATACTGCAGATCCTACCCACTTTTGCAAGGAGTTCCAATATATAACTTAAATCTGTTCATTAACCTATCAAGATGTCTATGTCATCCAAACCTCCTCCACCACCCCAGAGGAAAAAGATTGTATTCTGTCCGCTGCCTCCACATTTGCAGACACACTATATGTCTGGGTTCCCAATAGTAAACCAGCTGGACTCACTACAGTCCCAGCTTCAGATCCTCACTGGAACTATGAGTCAGGGACCCCTGATTTGGCTAACATGTCTCATTTTCTCACATGCCTAGTTGAAGGCATGTGTAGTGCTGCCCTTAAGGCTGTCAATTAAGACAAAATCCTAGAAATTATACAGGGGGCCTCTGAGAACCCAGCCTCATTCATGAGCCATCTTACAGAGGCCGTTCTCAAGTACATCAACGTGGACCCCAACTCAGAAGAAGGCAAGGTCTATTTTAATACCCATTTTATTACACACTCCACACCTGATATTAGAAGAAAGTTGAGGAAGCTGGAAGATGGACCCAAAACAACAAAAATTTAAAAGAGACCAGAAGAAATACCTTGTTAGCTACCGCCATTAACGGTCAGCCCATGAATGATCAGGGGAAGAGAACAAAGGCTTGCCTAAGTCTCCGCCAGGACCGTGCTTCAAGTGTAAGACAGGTCACTGGGCACAACAATGCCCCCAACCGCAGCCCCTGCCATGTCCCTGTCCATCCTGCATACAGAAGGAACATTGGAAGGTCGACTGTCCTGACCTCTAATTGGGGGACCAGTAGACCGCCCCAGTCCTGTTTGGCTCAACCTCAAAGGGACGAAGACTTCAGCATCCCGAATTTGTTGGGGTTTGCCACAGATAACTGACAGTGCCCAGGCTTGGAGGCCCCATCTCTGACGATCTCAATGGCTGAACTGAGGGCAATCATGGCGGTGGCAGACATGGGGGAGACCTATTCTGTCCTTATTGAATATGCAGGTGTTTTACACCCCTCCCCCATCTCTGTTATTGGAGTTAACAGGTCCGTAATAAAACCCTAGCTACCAAATCCCTTACATGTACATTAGGGTCCTTAACCTTCCTTATGCCTGAATGCCCAGTTTCCCTCTTGGGAAGAGACTTGCTGGCCAAACTAGGGGCATCCCTGTCTCTCAATCTAGATAAAGGGGCTAAGGTCGACTCCATTTTCCTTTTGACTTGTGTCCAAGAAGCTTCTCAGGGGGATACTCATCATCAGCTGCACCACTGTAGTATGATGTTAAACCCCTCATTTGGGATACTGAGAACCCAGCAGAGGCCAGACACCACCAACCGGAATGGGTCACCCTCAAACCTGGGGCTTCATTCCCCAGTCAGTCTCAGTATCCTCTCAGTGCACAAGCTATGCAAGGTCTACAGCCGGTCATTCACCACCTGCTCAAAGCTGGACTCCTACGACCAGCAAACTCTCCTGCCAACACTCCCATCCTAGCTGTTAAGAAACCCAATGGGTCTTTTTGCCTAGTCCAGGATCTTTGGGCAGTCAATGAAATTACTATCCCGATCACTCCCATCGTCCCCAAATGAAAGAAGGACATGGGAAGTGGAAAAGAAATAAGAAGGAAAAATAAGCATTGGTTAAATCTGAAAGAGTAAAAGGTATTTAGAAAATTTGTGAATGTTGCGGAAGGTCTGTGGAAAGTTGTAAAGATAAATGGAAAAAAGGGTGTGAAAATTTAATGGGAAACAGGTTTCCCATGGCAAGTGAAAGTGTAAGGCATGGAAATGAAGATCTGTGATAGAAGTTTTGTTAGATGGTTTTAGCAACAGGAAGTATAGGGCACAGATGTGCAATTCTAGCGAGTATTTGACGGACAAGAATTTTCCTTACTGATTTTTCTTTGCATGAAACTAATAAGACTCCTGGGACCTACGGCTCACAGCAATCTGTTGGCACCCACCCTATGTAACACCTGACTTCTTGGCACCCGCACCAAGATCACTTGTCAATGCTCAGGGTGCCAAAAGGAGACAGCTCAAGGGCGAGTTAGACCTCCACTATTCCCTACTCACCAGGCCAGGGGACAAGTTCCAGGACAAGATGGCAAACTGACTTCACCCACATGCTACCAGTTAAGAAGGTCAAGTATCTACTAGTGTTAATAGATACCTTTCCTGGTTGGGGGGAAACTTTTCCCACTACATCAGAAGGAACAAATGAGGTTGTTCGCATTTTACTAACAAATTATTCCTAGGTTTGGACTACCTCAATCCCTACAATCTGATAACAGCCTGTCCTTTGTTTCAAAAATTACTTCACAGGTCAGTACAACTTTGGGCATTACCTGGAAACTGCATGTTCCCTACCAGTCTCAGTCCTCGGGGAAGGTAGAACGCACAAATAGCCTTCCTAAAAGCCATTTAACTCGGCTTGCTTTGCTGGTCCAGGAACCCTGGCCCCACCTGCTGCCTGTAGCTCTCCTCCACATTCGCACTGCCCCCCGTGCACCCCACTTACTTAGCCAACCAATATCTGAAAAACCTCTCGACTTATGTTTCTAAGTCCCTATCTATTGCAGGACCAGTCTTCACTGGGGTCTCCATCCCCAAGGCCAGCAAGTACCCATTTGAGTTTCTCATACTCAACATTCGGAATCTTCAAGCCCAGTAGGTCACCTGCCAGCACTCCTGTGCAACTTCACAATCAATATAACATGCCAGGAGCAACACAAGAATCACCCAGCCAATTGTCTGAACCTGGCATCAAAATTTACATACCCTCTCTGGTTCACCACGCCTCCCCTACTAAGACTCACCGGGACTTCCAAGCATACTTCTTGTTCTGGGAGCCCCTCTCCCCTGCTATTCCCCTTTGGCATCTCCAATCCTGGCTACTCTTTGAGTGCCAACTGTCACCAGTGTTCTTATCTTACTCTTAACCCACAATGTCCTTTTATAGCAAATTCCTCAGTACCTGACCCCATTCAGGGAATAACCTGGGCAGAGACTATCTCGGTCTGGGAAAAAGAAACCCAGACAATACCTTTAGGAGGTACCTGGAATACCTACTGCCTTCATCTTGAGCTCTCATTGTAGGACCTTGCCTCCTGCGACTCCTTGTCAGCTTCATCAAAAGAACCATCAATACAGTTATGGAACAGACAGCTCACACCTTCAGGCTCCTCTCTACTCCTCAGTATCAACCCCTGCCAGCACAAGAAATATCAGAGATATAGACACGGAGGGAAATGTACACTGTAACTACGCCCCTATGTCAGCAGGAAGTAGCCAGAACAACTAGGACACCCTTTTCCCTTAAAATCCTCCATCATGACACTGGACCTCAGCATCATTCTTTTTATTACAAACAAAAGACTGGAAATGTCAGAACATGGTAGCAACTGCACTGCCCACCCGGACTTTTGATATATGCAAATCAACTGTACTCAAATTAACCTGGTCCTAGCCTCTCCCAAAGGAAATAAAAATGGACTTTGCTCCTTCCCAGAAGAAATGTTGATGGACATAGCAGCACATATAGATTGGCCTGGTGGGGGTAAAGCAGGGATATGTAAATAACCTGCCAAATGTGTTGATGGGTAAACTCACCCTAATTGAAATGTATGTTTGGAAAACTGTTGAGTAAGCACCTGTAGACACACAAGCAAGTGATTTCTACTGGCCCATGTGGGTGGGTGATCAGGAGTCTCTACTTCCCCTTTCCTTCCCCCTTCTCTCTTTTCTCTTCCCTTTCCTATGGGCCCTCGAGTTGGTCCAGGAGTTTCCACTTACCTCAAACCCCTTTCCCTTCCTTCCTTCAATAAACCTGGTGTAAAATCTTAAGACTGTCCTCTGGGTGATTTCTCAGTGCAAGGCTACCTGACAACTATGAGCTTGGAAGGTTCCCGATACATTCCCAAGACATCAATCAGTGTTGATATGAAAGATACTGTGTGAGACACACACACACACGTAACAAAAAATATAAATTATGGCAAAATTAAAAAAAAACACCTTATGTATGTTAAAGGGTATTATCACCAAGAGTAAAAAGGCAACCCTCAGAATGGGGAAAAATATTCACAAATCATATATTTAATATAGTGTTAATATCCAGGATATATAAAGAAGCACAACTCAACAACAGAAACCAAAATAACCAAATTAAAAAATGGGGAAAGTACTTGAATAAACATTTTCCCAAAGATATACTATTGGCCAATAAGCACACCAAAAGATGATAAGCACACCAAAAGATGAACAACATCACTAATCATTAGGGAAATTTATGAAAACCATGATAGAATTCCATATCCATTAGGTTAACTGTTATCCAAAAACAAACAACCAAAAACAGAAAATAAGTATTGGCTGGTAGGGATGTAAATTAATTGGAACCCCTATGATTGCAGGTAGGATTGTAAAATGACATATTGTAAAACAGTGCAGCCTCTGTAGAAAACAGTATAGTAGTTCCTAAAAAAAAAAAAAAAAAAAAATTACCACATGATCCAGCAATTCTATTTCTACGTACATACCCATAAGATCTGAAAGCAAGTACTCATCATATACATGTACACCGAAGTTCACAGCAGTATCATTAACCATAGCCAAAAGGTGTAAGCTACCCAAATGTCCACCAACAGATAAATGGTTAACAAAATGTAGTATATACATGTACAAAGGGATATTATTCAGCCTTAAAAAGATAGAAAATATTGACACATGATGCAACATTAACTCATCTTGAAGAGAGACATATACTAAGTGAAATAAGCCAGAAAGTAACAAGCAAGTATCTTATGCTTCCATTATATGTGTTACCTAGAAGAGTCAAGTTCAAGGAGACAGCAGAAAGGATTTTCCAGGGGCTGGGAGAAATAAAGGGTGAAGCTTAATTGGTACCAAATTTCAGTTTGGGGAGATAAAAAAGGTCCGGAGTTGGTGGTGTTTGCTTTGGCACAAGACTGTGAATGTACTTAATGCCACTGAATAGCACACTTAGAATGATAAAGTATTATTTTACTGAGACTTCCGGACAAGATGGAGTCGTAACAGACATGCTGCATCTCCCTTAACTAAGAAGGAATACAACTACCTCAAAACTAGAAACAACCAGAAGTTCCTGAAACTCAAACTGCATGGAAGTCCAACAAACAAAGATATAAAGAAGAAATACTCATCCAGACAGGTAGGAGGGGTGGAGCCAGGGCAGAGTGAATGCGGTGTGGTGGTGGCAGCAGTGGTAGACCAGCGGAAAGGACAGTTACACGTTTAAAAAAGTCAGGAGGGACACCCAGGGAGTGTTCCCAGCTCCTCACCAGACTGAGTAGCTCATGGTCCCAGCACTGGGGAAAAATCAAGCCTCATTGCTTTTGACTGTGCAAACCAGTGGGGGATGGGGCAGAGACAGAAACTGCCAGTCTCTCAGCAGAGTCCGCTAGTTTCAAGGGCCCCCACAGTTTTAGAACATCCGCAGACCCATCCACTCTGGGAACAACAGCCAGGGCAACAGATAAAGAGGCACCAGTCCCATATAGAAGTGGGGGAAGTGCCTGGAAAAGGTGGGAGTGCTGAGCAATTGGCACTGTTCCCTCTCAGATCCCTCCCCCAGATATAGCACCACAACGTAGTGAAATGGGTTATACCCGTACTGATGAATACCTAAGGCTCCACCCCTTACAATGTAACAGGTGGGACACCTCTACCTAAGACACACAAGCAAACAAACACAGGAGCCTGTCAAGATGAGGAAACAGAGAACTATGGCCCAAAATAGGGAATGGATCAAGGTTCCAGTGGGAGAACTAAGCAATGAGGAGATAGTCAATCTAATAGACAAGGAGATATCCAACCTAACAGACACAGAGTTCAAAACACTGTTGATAAAGATGCTCACAGGCTTGACAGACATGCTTAAGTACAGCAAACACATAAGGGAAGAAATAAAGGCTATGCTAAATGAAACGAAGAAAAATCCACACAAAACCAATGGTAAAGGGAAGAAACCCAGGTTCAAATTGATGATTTGGAACATAAGGAAGGAAAAAAAAACAGTCAACCAGTACAGAATAAGAAAACAAGAATTGAAAAAAATGAGGAGAGGCTTAGGAACCTCTGGGACAACTTTAAACGTTCCAATATCTGAATCATAGGGGTGCCAGAGGAGAAGAGGAAGAGCAAGAAATTGAAAGCTTATGTGAAAAAATAATGAAGGAAAACTTCCCAAATTTAGCAAAGGAAACAGACATACAATTCCAGGAAGCATAGAGTCCCAAACAATCTAGACACAAAGAGGACCACACCAAGACACATCATAGTTAAAAAGCCAAAGGTTAAAGATAAGGAGAGATCTTCAAAGCAGCAAGAGAAGAGTTACCTATGAAGCGGTTCCCACAAGACTATCAGCTGATTTCTCAAAATAAACTTTGCAGGCAAGAAGGGACTGGCAAACAGTATTCAATGTGATGAAAAGCAAGGACCTAACATTCAAGATTACCCTATCCAGCAAAGATACCATTTAGAATAGAAAGGCAGATAAAGTGCTTCCCAGAAAAGGTAAAGCTAAAGAAATTCATTTTCACCAAGCCATTATTATATGAAATGTTAGGAGATTTATTTAAGAAAAAGATCAAAACTATGACCATTAAAATATCAAACTCACAACTATCAAAAACTGAATCTAAAAAATAAAAACAATATCCAACTAAGCAAACCAGAATAGGAACAGAATCATAGGTATGAGGATCATATGGAGGGTTATCAGCTGGGAGGGGGAAGGGGGAGAAATGGGGAAATGGTGCAGGGATTAAGAAGCATAATTGGTTGGTACAAAATAGACAGGGGGAAGTTAAGAATAAAGGAAAGGGTGAAGCCAAAGAACTTATATGCATGACCCCATGGACATGAACTGAGGAGGGTGGGATTGTTTGAGGGAAATGGGGTAGTGGGTAGAAAGGAGCAGGGGGAAAAGAAATTGGAACAACTGTAACAACATAATCAATAAAATATACTTAAAAATAATTTCTGATTAATATAAAATGTCAATGGGTACTAAAATTTACACTTAAATTTCACTAGACTACACAGGTATTTAATACTTAAACACATCACAGGAGGTTATCATTAAAGTATAAGTTTTATACTTCTATTTCTTAAATTAAAAATTCTTTGGTTTTAATAATCACTCACCAAATCATAATCTGTCTTATGAATTAAGGTTTCCACACACAAAGGGTTCTTTTTTACCCCATCTTTCCATTAACCATGTGCCAATCAATCTGATAGCCCCCCCACCAAAAAACAAATACAAAAAACAAATAGAAACAACCATGTACTGCACAGACCCATTCACATGTGTACATTAATGGAAATAGCCAGAGAAGAAGTGATGGAGAACAGGTAACGCATGGGGTAGCTTCAAAAACTCTATGACATTAGGCTGGGCTGGTGTGGCTTAGTGGGTTGAGTGCCAGCCTGCAAACCGAAAGGCCGCCAGTTCAATAACCAGTCAGGGTACATGCCTGGGTTTCGGGCCAGGTCCCTGGATTGCGGAATGTGAGAGGCAACCAATTGATGACCCTCTTGCACATTGATGCTTCTACCCTGCTCTTTCTCCCTCCCTTCACCTCTCCCTAAAAAAATAATAAAATCTTAAAAAGTATTTTAAAAAACTCAATGACATTAAATTATCAGAGTAGCATAAACTGAAACAAATTATGAAAACACTGTATTTTAAGTTTCAAATATATCTAGTACAGTTATTCTAAATTAGATCCAAGAGATGCAATTCAAGAATTACTACTATACCATGTATACATGAAAACTTTTATAAAATGTGAAAGATCCAGCTTTTTGTTGCACAAAAAGTGATGAGCAAATCTACTGAAAACTTAACAACAAAAATAATTTTCTTAGGAATGTACTTATTGGATGAGTAGGAGCTAGTCTAGAGTAACAAAAAAAATCCCTTATTTTTAACATGAAAATAAAATTCTAAACAGTTAAGATTCTCGTGAAACATTTTCAACTCTAGAATCAACTTCTCCACATAAAAAAAGTTCCACCCCAAAATACTCAGAATTTAAATCTGCTTTGCTATAATTAACAAGAATTTACTGAATTACCCATTAATCTTTTTTAAATAACTTCATCACCCTTTGCTTTCTCTTCTATTTCCCATCCATTTTTCCTTTATGAGTTTCTCCTATCACTAATGAATACATTATTACAGAACACAACAAAGACCTTTCCTCACACACCAGAAGGTGGCTGAATGGGAGCACACATAGGAGGAAGGAAGGGAGAAAAGCTGAGATGGTGCCTCAGAAATAGCCTGCAGCCTGGCGCTCCAATCTTACTACGAGTCTCAGGACAGCGGATGAAATTAGGTTGCTATTGGCACTCCATTTAGCTGGAACAGCAGAGATACAGTGTGTTCCAGTGGGAGTGGTTGGTTGGCAATGCTCTAAACCCAGCAACCTGGGCACAGTCACAGAGGTGCAATGGCAGAGTTGTCTGGCAAAGACCATCTCCAGACAGAAAAACAAAGCCAGAGCCTGACCTCCTCCCCTCATCCTCCCACAGCTAGCAGCGGGCCCCAGATGCAGGTGTAGCAGTGAGGGTGGGGTTGCAGAGCACATTATCTGCAAACCTAAGTACTAAGCCACAGAAACACATTTTCCCTGAGTCACAGTGCACACTGTGGATAATCCAAGGGTGGAGATACAAAAGTGAGGCTGCTGAGGTCTACCAGTTACCATTACTGGATGAGCAAAGCCACAAAGGCACCAGCCAGCCTCTCCCAGCTCACCTTGCCCCTACCCATTGCAGCTGCACTGGTGGCAGCCTCTGGTTGCAGGGGACAGCACTGAGATTTCACAAACTTGGAACCCCATCGCCCACTACATTCCCCACAAGGGTGGTGCCCTGAGACCAAGGTAACCTCACAGAGGACATGCCAACTTCCCCATGGAATATGGGCATTTTCCTCCATTCCACACCCCCCCCAAACCACACCCCACAGAAATTTGAGAAGCTAGAGTAGTGCAAAAGAAACTAAAAAACTTGTGGTTCAATGCCACCTATTGGAAAACAAAAGCAAGACTTCTAATCAACTTATAACTGAACAATCAGTGGGGTCCCACAGCCTGCCACTCATAGGCATTACTCTAGAGACAGAGTCTGGTGGAAAAGAAAATGGAATTTTCATTTGCATGCGCACACGCACACACACTCACTTACTTGATGTCCACTGTTCACTCCCTCCGACCCCCATTGCTGGATGAGCATGCAAGCTGCTCACAGGTAGCAACTGCAGCGGTTTTCCACTGCTCCAGCGTGGAGGAGGGGCACAGGGCTTGCTGCCCAGTGTGCAGCCTCCCAGGATCTGCTGGCTCTAATCTTCCGCCTGGGGAAGTGGCGCCAGGCATGTCAGGCCAGTGCCTCCCTGTCCCCAGGAAATGCTCCCAGGTGACCCAGTCCCCAAGATCCCAGGGTCCAGGAACTCCAGCCCTTGTCCGTAGGGAAGGAGGGGATAATCTGTGAGAGTAGCAGTCCTGCGCGCTCTCCTTTTAAAAGCTTCCCCCAACCCTCAATCACCCGTGCAAGGAAGCAGATGGAGGGTATGTCCCTCCCAACCATCATCTTCCTGGTTTTTGGCACATGTTGGGTGCCTTTTTCTCTGTTATGCCCACTCTTTGTCCTGGTTGCCAGGGCGACACACACATGGGCCATCTTTGGCACTTCTCCACCCCTCCCCATCACAAACCTTAGTGAAGCTCCACTCCTTAAAAAAAAAGAAAAAAAGCATATCTCATTCCCATAGATGCCTGCAGAGGAGTAATCCATCAAAGACTATGAATAACCAAAGTAACAAGGCAGCACAGAAAGAAAATTAAAATCTCCAGAAATTAAACTTAAAGACATTAAGATATGTGATTTAAATGACAAGAACGATGTGAGAGGAATGGCAGAGTGAGCAATCCCCTTGGTCTGTCCACTTGAAGTTTTAACAATTTGAACAGCTATAACTCAACAAAGGATTCCCTGCTCAAAGTGCAAATACTCCTGAGAAACGCACAGGTGGGCAAGTGAAGCAACAGGGAGAGGCAAAAAAGGAATGGGCCAGGGATGCAGCCTGGCAACCAGGAAGTCATGGCCAGGCTCTGCTAGAGAAGGGAGAAATCTGGATGTGGCTAACATCTCTCTCGGCCATAAGGAACAGAAAGACTCAGTGGGTACTCCTGCAGAAGTGGGCAATACAAGCTGCAGCTGAGCTGAGACCTGGCCAAGAACACAGCACAGGAGAGTGGCCACAGCTGTCGGACAGTCATCAGTTCAGACAGAGAAACAAAACCAACAAAGCCTGGTCACTTCCCCTTAAACTCCCAAATGTGGGGAACCGCTCCTTGTGGTTTAGGGAATTGTAGCCCCTGCCTGAGCATGACCTGCCACCGGCACCCTGGCTGTGCTTGTCTTTAAGTCTCAACAATGGCTGTGTAGGAGACATACCCGAAAACCATTCAGAGGGTTTCCGTGGAGACTGGATTCAAATAATATTAATATGCTTTAGAACTTGCTCTGCTTTCCTTTATCTTATAATTAAGTATAAACAATCTCTAGCAGGGAGTATTTGAAACCTTGTACCTGGTGCCAATGTGGGGTCAAAATGTTTAATAGACCCTAGCACAGATTATTAGTTGTACCCACTGTACTGGAACTTGTAATCAGTTATTGTTGATTGTAACCTAGGTACCTGAAAGCTATTGATGATTTATGAATGTTGATCTTGTATCTCCCATGGTATCCTTCTCAATAAAAAGCATGAGGGACAAAGGTCTAGCTGCTGTTCTCCTCTAGAGAGGCAGTCGCCTTCCTTCCCCCAGACATAAAGAAGTGTCCTGGGTAAAAGTTATTTCATTGGACATAATAAAGTGTCCTAGGTAAGAGTTTGTTCCGCCGTGGTCATGAAGACTCTGCTGGACAGAGCAGCTTCCAATCGAGCCTAGGGTGTGTGAACCACCTCCCCCTCACCCAAAGATCACCTTCCTCTGCCCTTGGTGTCAGGTTGCAGAGCATGTTAACTGTGATCCTAAAAACTAGTACAGCATAATCACATTTCTCCCTGATCAAAGGGTATACTCTGTGACCTTCTCAGGGTAGGGAGACAGGGAACCCTAGTGAAAGACCAAGGTCTCCATCACCAGCAGGTCAAACAACAAAGAAGCTGGCATGTTCCTCCAGCCCACTCACATGCAACCAGGCTACACTGATGGGAGACAACACTGTGATTTCAGAGGTGTAAAAAAAAAAAAAAAAAAAAAAAAAAAATCATGATTCAGCGCTAACTAGAAAAGAATAGGAAGACTTCAAGTCAATCTGCTCGAGAAGTGCCACAAGCACACTGATACCTACACAGAGATGGAATCCATCAAATACCATGAATAACCAAGGTTGCAAGGCAGTTCAGTAAAAAAAAATAAAAAATCTCCAGAAAACAAACTTAAAGACATAGAAACCTGTGATATAAATCACACAGAACTCAACATTGCAGTTCTGAAAATTCTCAACAAGACGCAGGAAAGTACAGACAGGCAATTTAGTGAGCTCAGAAAACAATGAACAAAAGTAAGTACTTCACCAAAGAGACTGAAACTTAAAAAAAAGAAGCAAATAGAAGTCCTAGAGATGAAGAATTCAATAAAAGAGATGAAGAATAAACTAGTGAACACAGGAAAGAGAGCAAGCCAAATGGAGGAAAGGATCAGTGATAATGAAGACAGAAATCTAGAAATGATGCAGAGGGAAGACACATGAACATTAACAAAAATGAAAGAGTTCTATAGAACCAGCTAACTCCATTATGTAAAGGGACAAAGAAACTGGTGACTCTCAAACCAGTAGGAAATAATTAGCAGCAAAGGACAAATGCAATTAAATCTTGAATCAGGGGGTCTCCGAGTCAGAGTCAACAGTATTAGTACACCTACAAGTGACATTCCGCAGCTCAGCACAAATGCTTCTGAGATCAAAGGGGGAAGATATTCATCACCCCACACAGGGAAATGGAAAAATATAGCTAGATAGCCCAGCAAACAAGTTAGGGAATCTTCAATGGACAGCTGGAGACAGACCTATAACCAGATTACCCTTAGTTAATCACTACCCTCAGTTAATCACGCTAGATTGTCGGCAGCCATCCATCTCGAGAGACGATGGTGTAGCTTCTTAAGAGTCTGTCTGCACCGCCGAGAATGGCTGTGCAGTCCGACTCGGGAGTGACACGGTATCTGTCTCCTCCCGTGTTGAATTGACATCTTGCGATGACGCTGGAGTGTCCTCTCCAGTGAAGCTGAAGCTACAGAGCCTGGGCAGGGTGATATGGAGGGTCTGCTGTTCATAAATCCTGCAGCATTCCCACACATGATTAAAGTTACCCTATCTTTTTGGGCATTGAAACCAGGGGCTTTTGCTTCGTCCTTCATAATGAAAGTGCGAGATGGCATCCGTTTCCAGAATAAGCCCGTTTCATCCATGTTGAAAACTTGTTCAGGCTTACAGCCTCCTTCCTCAATGATGTTTTTGAACGTGTTGTTCATGTACTCCTTGGCTCCGGCTTTATCCGCAGAGGCAGCCTCTCTGTGCAGAGAAACTCTCTTGAGTCCAAAGCATTACTGAAATTTGTCAAACCAGCCCACGCTGGCAGTGAATGGTCTGGTTGGCGAAGCTCTCGAAGGTCCTGCTTCCGCGTCGTCATCATCATTCTCTTCTTCATTCTCATCACTGTCGTGATCATCCCTTTTTGCTGCTAAATGGATCATGCAGTTTCTTGGCCTTCATCTGGATGGTGTTTGTATCAAGTGAGATATTCTTTCTTCTGCAATCGTTTATCAACACAGCTAATGCAGACTCCATCTTCACAATGATCTTACTGCAGGAAGTAACCACTCTCTGCTGTTTTCTTGAAAGTCACTGATGCCGTACACTTGATATTCTCCTCCTCCTCCTTTATAAAGCGAACCGTAGACTCGTTGATCCTGTAATGGCGGCCAACAGATGCATAGCTTCTCCCTTCCTTCAACATGTCGAGAAGTTCCACCTTCTCTTTTATAGTAAGCATATTCCTCTGTCACTTGGGTTCACTGCCAGAATCCTTAGAAGATGTAGAATGTTTGGGTGGCAATTGTAGGGCTTGCAATAAATTCAGTCTTTAAGGAAAATTTCACAAAACAACACTGCAGAGCAAAACTACGCACAGCGATCAGAGTTAAGAGTGAAGTGGACAAAGTGAGATGCTGAACGAATGTGCACAGTGCAGGAGAGCAGACAGACTGATGCTACAGTTACTGAGCCAGTCAGCGCCCAGGATACACAAGACAATACTCTGGTTGGTCGCCTTCCATCAATCAGCCAATCGTGTGCTGTGTACAATCTCACGTAGGCAAACGAGCTCGAGCATACATTCATTTTCAGCGTAATGTATGTTTTCGTCCAAAAAAATAAATAGTGTGCAGTATTTTATTTCGATTTAATATTTTTTTTTAAATAATTTATTTATTTATTTTTAGAGAGAGGGGAAAGGAGAAAGAGAAGGAGAGAAACATCACTGTGTGGTCGCCTCTCACTCGCACCCCCAGCTGGGGACCTGACGTGCAACCTAGTTATGTGACCTGACTGGGAATCGAACCAGCGACACTTGGCTCACAGGCCGATGCTCAATCCACTGAGCCACAGCAGCCAGGGCTCAATTTAATATTCTTTTAATGTTAGAATCATTTATTATATTTTTAATAATTTTTTGAAAATTTTTAGGCAAAAACCATTAAAGTCATAAATACTATGCATATAAATATATATACAGTACCACAAAATCCTGCAATATAGCAAAAAATCCGCAATAATTAAATGCAATATTTTTTAAAATTCCACAATAAAGTGAGGCCACGATAAGTAAACCGTGATATAGAGAGGGACAACTGTATTCAAACTACTGAAAGAGAAATTACCAGTCAAGAATATACCAAGCAAAACTGTCCTTTAAATATTAAGGAGAAATCAAGACCTTTCAAGACATACAAAGGCTGAGAAAATTCTTCACCAGAGGACCTCTATTCCAGGAAATACTCAAGAAGGTTATTCCACCTGAAACAAAAAACAGAAGAGTAAAATCTACACGTAAGATCATCAACAAACTCACAGAATAAATAGTGATAAGTTGTGAGAATAGAAACATAAAAGGGGAGGGAAGAAAAGGTCCAAATTGGCAAAGAAAGATGGACACCAGATGCATTCAAAAGAAAAAAGACTACTGTAGATTATGCAATGACTTTTCATAAACCTAATGGTAACCACACACACACAAAAACCCAAACTAAGACACATAGAGTAGAAAGAGGAAACAGGAAGGAAGTACGAAATAACACCAAACAAAAACAAGAGACAGAAATACAAAGGATAAGAATCAATGGAGGCACAGAGCTACCAGAAAACAGAAGATAAAATGGTTATAGGAAATCCTCATACATCAATAAAAGTAAATTGACTGAATTCACCATGAAGCAGCACAGGATAGCAAATTGAACCTAAAAGAAAACCAAACCATATGCTTGCCTTCAGGATACACATCTAAGCTGCAAAGACAAAGACAGACTCAAAATGAAAGGGTGAAAAATGGTTCTCTGAACAAATAACATCCAGAGAAAAGAAGGTGTAGAGAAAGGAAGGTGATCTTTGGGAGTTTAAAGGGAAGTAGCCAGGCTTTGTGGCTCTGTTTCTCTGTCTGAACTGATGACTGTCCGACAGCTGTGGCCACTCTCCTGTGCTGTGTTCTTGCCCAGGTCTCAGCGCAGCTGCAGCTTGTACTGCCCACTCCTGGAAGAGTATCCACTGAGTCTCTCCGTTCCTCATGGCTGAGAGGGCTGTCAACCACACTCAGATTTCTCCCCTCTCTGACAAAGCCTGGCTATGACTTCCCAGCTGCCAGGCTGCATCCCTGGCTAGTATCAGGCCCATTTCTTTTTTGCCAACCCCTTTTGCTCCACTTATATCTGACATAAAAGATTTCAGGATAACAAAGGTAACAAGAGACAAAGATAGACATTTTGTAATGATAAAAGGAACAGTATCTCAAGAAGACATAGCACTTCTTCATGCATATATGCACCCAATCAGGGAGCACCAAAATGTATAAGGCAACTACCAAGAGAACTATAAGGAAGCACAGACTAAAACACAATCATGTAGGCAACCTAATACAGCATTGACAACTATGGATAGATCATCTAAACAGAAAATCAGTAAGAAGATATCAGCATTAAAGGACACATCAGACCAAATGGACATAACTGACATAAAGAGCCTTTCATCCCAGAACACCAAACTATAACATTCTTCTCTCGTGCACATAAAACATTCTAAAGGATTGACCATATGCTGGGGCACAAAAGTAACTTCAACGAATTTAAGAAGATTGAAATCATAACAAGCATGTTATCTGACCACCTTTCTTTGAAATTAGAAATCAACTGCAAAAGGAAGCAGAAAAGAAATGACAAATATGTGCAGATTAAACAACATGATACTAAAAAAACGACTGAGTCAAAAAAGAAATTTAAAATGACACCGAAAGATATGTAGAGACAAATAAGAATGGTAATATTTTGGGGATGAAGCAAAAGCGTAATAAAAAGGACATTTATATTATTAGACTTATCTCAAGAAACAGGAAACATCCCAAGTAAACAACCCAACATTACACCTTAAAGAACTAGAAAAAGAACAGCAAAAGCAACCCAAAGTCAGCAGAATAAAGAAAAAAAATGTTGATGAACTGAATGAAATAGGGAACAAAAGGTCTATAAAAAAATTATTAGAACAAAGAGCTGGTACTTAGAAAAGATTAACACAATTGACAAACCCCTGGCTAGATTCACTAAGGAAAAAATAGGAAAAGACTCATATAACAAAATTAGAAATGAAAGAGGAAACATCAGATATACAAAGGATCATTCTAGGACACTATGAAAGACTATATGCCATGAAATTCAAAACCCAGAAAAAACAGGTAAGTTCCTAGATATATATAACCTTCCTAGACTGAATCACAAAGAACTGGAAAATCTAAAAAGACTGATAACTGAGGAAATTTAAACAACTATCAAAAAAACTTCCCCAAAAATAAAAGTCCAGGAACAGAAGGCTTCACTAGTGAATTCTGTCAAAGCATTCAAAGAAATTTTGACACCTATCCTTTTCAAACTCTTCCAAAAAACTGCAAGAGGCAATACTTACAAACACATTTTATGAGACCAACATAATCTTGATGCCAAAACTGGCAAGAATAACACATGAAAACTAGAGACCAATAGCTCTGAAAACAGATGCAAAAATCCTACACTAAGTACTCGCAAATCAAATACAACAAATAGAGTAAAAAGATAATATTGTACATTACAATCAAGTAGGGGTCATTCCAGGGGCACAAGGATTGTTCAACATATGCAAATCTATCAGTGTGATACACCACATTAACAAAATGAAGGTTAAAATAAATTCATCATATAAATAGATGCAGAAAAACATTTGACAAGTTACAATGTCACTCTCTGTCCCAAACTGAGGGAAGAACATTGGGCCCCTCTTTAGTTATTCATTGGCCAGCATGTCCTCCCCAATATGAAGCCTACACTAGGGTCACACAGTTCCTGCAGCCAAGGATAATTTCCAGTCTGCCACCAGCAACCAATATTCCCAGCAGCTGCGGTATAGTGTTTCAGTCCTGGAGAGGGCATCTAAGCAAAGCACCACAGTATCCACTACAGCTTATGATAGACCTGAGTTTGAAACTGGCTTGTGACACTTACAGCTGTGCCCTTTGTGAAGACAGTAACAGGGTCTGCTGCTTACTGGATGTTGGGAGTCTTAAACAGGAGAGAACTGTCTGGATAAAAATGGCAGCTTGAACTTTAATGGTTATCTATTCTCCCTCTCTACAGCACCCTCCCCTTAAAATGACTGTAGGGAAAAGAGCAGGTATAGACCCAGAAGAGAAGAAGAAAGAGAGAGAGCAGTCTTAGTGGACGAGAGTTCAACAAATTTCTATAAGATTGAAAGGCGATGGAAGAGTCAACAGTACTTATTTTACAGAGTAGAGAAAGCCACAGCACAACCTAAGCTCTCATGTTCCATTTCCAATAAATGAGCACTCTTGGAATAGCCATATTGGCCACCCTCGCTACAATCTTCATGGGCCAAAAACCCCTGTATGGTAGATGTCCTTTTGAATTCCCACACACATCTCCTCAAGTTAATCTTTATGCTCTTCCAGAAATAACTGTTTATTCCCAAACCTGTTTAAGCCAGTTATACTTGCTTTTATAATTATGTAATTCAATTTAATATTATTAAACCAATAAAACATGAAAAAGATAAAACATACATTTGTAACTAATTGGCTCAATAAAATGGGTATAGAAGGAAATTACCTCAACACAATAAAGGCCATATATGACAAACTCTCAGCAATATCAAAATCAATGGTGAAAAATTAGAGCTTTTCCTCTAAGATCAGGAACAAGACAAGGATGTCCACTCTCACCACTACTCAACATAGTAATGGAAATTCTAGCCAGAACAATCAGGCAAGAGGAAAAAATAAAAAGTATACAAACTAGGAATGAAGAAGTAAAATGGTCACTTTTTTGCAGATGATTCTTTATACAGAAAACCCTAAAGACTACACCAAAAAGTATTATAAACAGTTTTTCTGCCAATACTATGCAGTAAAGTAGCAGTATACAAAATCAATGTACAAAAATCCATTGCAACAATGAAATTTCAAGGGGGAAAAAGGAATGAAAAAAGCAATACTTATGCAATTGCCACAGAAAGAAAAAGATACCCAGTAATCTTAACAAAAGATATGAAGGCTCTATACAATGAAAAGTACAAGATACTATTAAATAAAATTAAAGATACAAAGAAAAGATACAGTGTGTTAATGGACTTAAAAAAATTAGCACCATTAAAACGCCCATATAACCCAAAGCAATATACAGGTTTAATATAATTTCCATTAATATTGCAATGGCATTTCTTTTTAAGAAACAGAAAAGAAAAAAAAAAGTCACCAGATTTGTATGGAACCACAAAAGACACCAAACAGCCTAAGCAGTCCTTAGAAAAAAATACCAAAGCTGGAGGTATAAAACTCTGACTTGAAATTATAGTACAAAGTGACAATAATCAGAACAAAATGGTATTGGCAGAAAAAAAGACACTCAAAATTAAGAGCCCAGCAATAAACCCACATGTGTATGGGAAACTAATTTTTGACAGAGGAGCCAAAAACATACAATGAAGAAACCTTCTTCAATAAATGGTGTTGGAAAAACTGGAAAGCCACATTCCAAAGAATAAAACGAGATTGTGGTTTGCCCCCATATGGAAACATTAACTCAAAATGTATCAAAAACCTGAATAGAAGACCTAAAACAATGAATTGCATAGGAGAAGACACAGGTAGTTAAACTTATGAACCTTTGTGTTAGAAAGGATTTTATGAATTTTACCCCAAAGGGAAGGGAAGTCAAAGCAAAAATAAATGAATGGGACTATATCAAATTTAAAAGATTCTGTACAGCAAAATAAACCATCAACAAAAGAAAACCAACCAAATGGGAGAAGATATTTGCAAACAATAACTCTCAAAGAGGGTTAATACCCAAAATACATAAACAACTCACACAATCCAACAACTCAAAAAAACCAACCCAATTTAATAATGGGCAGAGGAACTGAAAAGACACTTCTCCCAAAAAGATATACAAATGACCAACAGATATACAAGAAGATGCTCAACTTCACTAGCTATTAGGAAAATGCAAATCAAAACCATGATGAGATACCGCCTCACACCTGTTAAAAAGGCTATTATCAACAGGTAATAACAAAGTGTTAGGTTGTGGAAAAGAAATCCTCATTCACTGTTGGGGGAAGTATTTTCCATTATGGAAAACAGTATGGAGGTTCCTCAAGAAATTAAGAATAGTTACCGTATCACCAAGCAACCCCTTTTCAGGGAATGTACCTGAAGCAAACACACACACACACACACACACACACACACACACACACACCAGTTCATTGAAATGTCATCTATGCGAAGTATCCTTTGATAGATGATTGGATTAAGAAGATGTGGTATATATATGCAATGGAATGCTACTCGACAATACGATGAACTACTCTCACAACATGGACGGATCTTGAGTATCATGCTAAGTAAAAGAAGTCAGAAAAAATTAAGAACCATTGTTTCACTCATATGTTCTATAAGGAAAAAATGAACAAACAAAATCAACAAAAATTCAGACATAAGCAATGTTTGGTGGTTACCAAAGAAAAAGGGAGTGGGAAAGTAGTGAAAGTGGTGTAGAGGGGGGCTGACTGTATTTTGACAAAATGTTATTTAGAGATGATGTATCACAGAATTGTATGCTTCAAACCTATGTAATTTCATGAAGGAATGTAACCCCAATAAATGTTTTGAATGTTAAAAAAAATTTTAGGTTTACTTTTAGCTCATTACAATTAAAATAATTGTACAGTATATATCCTAATATCTTAACTATGCAGGAATCTGTTTATTACCTTAGGATAGATTTTTCTATGTGGAATTACTGAGTCACAAGTTTGAAGTATAAATATAAAGATTTTTTTTGAGAATATTTTTTAAAGTATATTTTATTGATTATGCTGTTACAGTTGTCTCAATTGTTTTTTCCCTTTTGCAGTCCTCCACACTAGTACCCACCACCTTCCCTCCAGCAATATTGCCCCACCTTAGTTGATGTCCATTGGTCATGCATGTTAAGTTGTTTGGCTTCATCATTTCCTATACTATTCTTAATATCCCCCTATTTTGTTCCTATGAATTATGTTTCTTGATGCCTATACCATTTCCCATTCCTCCCCGCCCCCCTACCTGATAACCCTCCAAATGATCCCCATACCTATAATTCTGTTCCTGTTCTGGTTGTTTGCTTAGTTTGTTTTCATTTTTTTTTAGATTCCGCTGTTGATACTTGTGAGTTTGTTGTCATTTTAATGTTCATAGTTTTGATCATCATCTTTTTCTTAAATAAGTCCCTTTAACATTTCATATAATCAGGGCTTGGTGATGAGGAACTCCTTTAGCTTTACCTTGCCTGGGAAGC
This sequence comes from Furipterus horrens, assembly GCF_987537825.1. Lineage (NCBI taxonomy): Eukaryota > Metazoa > Chordata > Mammalia > Chiroptera > Furipteridae > Furipterus > Furipterus horrens. The sequence goes on from NW_028327177.1 coordinate 74,963,610, forward strand.
ACTTTATCTGCCTTTCCATTACAAATGATAGTTTTGCTGGATAGAGTCATCTTGGTTGTAGGCTCTTGCTTTTCATCACTTTGAATACTTCTTGCCAGACCCTTCTTGCCAGCAAAGTTTCTTTTGAGAAATCAGCTGATAGTTTTATGGGAACTCCTTAGAAGTTAACTCTGCTTTTCTCTTGCTGCTATTAAGATTCTCTCTTTATCTTTAACCTTCGGCATTTTAATTATGATGTGTCTTGCCATGGTCCTCTTTGGGTCTAAATTGTTTGGGACTCTGTGCTTCCTGGACTTGTATGTCTATTTCCTTTGCTAAATCTGGGAAGTTTTCCTTCATTATTTTTTCACATAAGCTTTCAATTTCTTGCTCTTTCTCTTCTCCTTATGCCACCGCTATGATTAAGATGTTGCTACATTTATAGTTGTCCCAGCGGTTCCTAATCATCTCCTCGTTTCAATTGTTTCTTATTTCTATTCTGGTTGAATGTTTATTTCTTCCTTTTGTTCCAAATAGTTGATATGAATACCAGCTTCCTTCCCATCACTGTTGGTTCCCTGCATATATTTACTTCACTTTGTATAACCCTCAAATAAACCAATCCATTTAAAAAATGGGCTGATGATCTGAATAAACATTTTTCCTAAAGAAGACATATAGATGGCCACAGATACACAACAAATTCCTCATTTCACTAATCATCAGGGAAACTCAAATCAAAACTACAATGAGATAATACCTTGATAGGTGTTATTATGTAAAAGACTGAGCTAACAAGTGTGAATGAGGATGTGGAGAATGGGAACCCTTTTATACATTGTTGGTGGGAATGCAAACTGGTTTATTCACTATGGAAAACTAGTATAGAGGTTCCTCAAGAAAGTAGTTAACACCCTGACCAGTGTGGCTGAGTTGGCTGCACCATCCTGCAAAGCTCAAGGTTGCCATCTCAATTCCAGTCAGGGCACATGCCTGGGTTGTGGGTTCAGTTCACGGTCAAGGCATATGTGAGGCAACCAATCAATGTTTCTCTCCCTTCCTCTCTCTCTAAAAGATAAACTTAAATAATAATAATAATAATAATAATAATAATAATAATAATAATAGAGCTCCCATAAAATCCAGGAATCCTGGTTCATTCATGTCATTGCAACTGAAAGATTTCCTCATTGTATAGACAGTGAGTCCTCAATATTGTTTATAGGTTCTGCAACTTTAAGTGAAAAGACCTATAATGAACCATTTTTACCATAGCTAATTGATATAAAGCAAGAGTTAAGTTCCTGTGACATCTCATCAATGTTGTAGCAAAACAATGTTGACTAAAATGATGTTTTTTGAGGACCTGTTTTACATATTATATTTTCTTGATCCATTAATTTATTGCCAGACACTTGTTTCCTGTGGCTATTATGAACAATGCTGTAATAAACATGGAAATACAGATTTCTCTTTGAAATAATGGTTTCATTTCTTGTATTGATATAAAAAGAGCTTCAGACGTATCAACAGCAACATTGTAGTAAGAAACCAATGAAAAAATACCTTCCAAATTCAAAGACACAATTCTTTCAGCCTAGAATTTATATCCCAACTATCCACTTAAGTGAACAGAATAAACACATTTTGGAATTTGAAAGTTCAAAAATAAATGTATTGCTACTATGCTTTTTTTTACTCCACTAAAACAATCAGGTAAACCAATAAAGAGAATGGCATAGTACCTAGGAAGCTGAAGACCCAAGACAAAAAAGGGAACTTCAGAATGATGGAAGGCAGATCCCAAGAGTAGGATTAAAGCAGGTCTAGAGAGCAACCAGTCCAAAATGGAGCAGCTAAGATTTCACAAGAGATCTTTTTAAAATATGAAATTGGTAAAGGACCTAATAATATATAGCTCAATATATTACAATGATATATAAACAATTAAGTTCGGGGCTAAATTAGTCATAAGTATGTAGAAAATTAACTGAAAAAAATAGTATTCACAGACACAGGCACTGCCCCCGACAGCCGGCCCAAGAAAACAAAAAGCATCTGTCAAAATGAGGCAGACAACTATAGAAATCCCGGTGACACAGCTCACCAGGCAGCAGATAGAGAACCTGACAGATGAACAGATAAGAAACCTGTCAGAGGCTCAGTTCTGGGCCATTGTTATCAGGTGGCTTACAGAATTCACAAAAGAGCAGGAAAAAGATATGAAAGAAGCGAAAAACATTCATAACGAAAGGAACAAAACCACATACGAGACAGATGGTGAGGAAAAAAAATCCAGAGTTCATTTCAACAAACTGGAATATGGAGAAGGAACAAGCAGTCAACCAATGCAGAGAGAGGAAATGGGAAGCAACAATGAGAGGATCAGAAACCTCTGGGACAGCTATAAAAGGCCCAACATAAGAATCATTGGTTTGCCAGAGACCGAGGAAGATGAACTAGAACTTGAAAAATTGAGTGAAAATATAATAAAGGAGAACTTCCCAGACTTGGGGAAGGGAATAGACTTGCAGGTCCAGGAAGCAAGGAGAGTTCCCAAGAGACTGGACTCAGGGAGAACCACTCCAAGACACATTATAATCAAAATGTCAAAAATTAAAGATAAAGAGAGAATCTTAAAAGCAGCAAGAGAGAAGAAAAGAATTATGTACAAAGGGGTCCCAATTAGACTATCAGCTGACTTCTCAAGGGAGACCCTACAAGCAAGAAGGGACTGGCAAGAAATATTCAAAGTAATGAAAATCCAAAACCTACAACCACGAATACTCTATCCAGCGAAACTGTCATTCAGAATAGAAGGACAGAGAAAGTGTTTCCAGGACAAAATAAAACTGAAAGAGTTCATTAGATCCAAACCACTGTTATATGAGATGTTAAAGGGACTGGTTTAAAAAACAGAAGCTAGGGAGATGAAACAAAGGCAAACTAAACAGGCAACGAGAGTGGAAAAGGAACTGTGGGTACGGGAAGCATATTGGGGGGAGGTCAACAGGGAGGGGGAGTGGGGAGAGGGAGGGAGATGATATAGGAATTGGGGATCATGGTAGGAGGGAATGGAATAGACGGAGAGAGGTTGGGAGGAACTGTATGCACAACTAATGGACATAATCTAAAAGGGGGGGACAACTGGAGGGAGGGGGGCCACCGGGTGGAGGGGAGCAGAGGGAAGGGAAATTGGCACAAATGTAATATTTTAATCAATAAAACACATTAAATCTGAAAAAAAAATAGTATTCAGAGATAATGCATAGAACAAATGTTAAGCTGACAAAATATCAATATAATTATATTGAAAAAAATTGGGCAATGAAAGTGGGAAGTATGTATGGAGTGAGAAGGAGGAGGTAAAAGAAACTATGTCTTCATTGTCAAAAAATCAATAATTCCAAAAATTTAAAGGAAAAGTAGTAACATAAAGCTAACATAGAAATAGAAAATAATGATTTTTAAAAGTAGTTGTCTTTGGGGAGCAGGAAAGTTAAAGAACACTTTTTTGTTACCTTTGTTGTATTAATAAACTCATTAAATCATGTGGATGTAAATCTTTGGTGAAAGTAAAATAAAAAAGGTAAAAAACAAAGCGTATTTACAAAGCAATGGGTGGTGCTAAAGTCCCGAAGCTTGGCTGGCTTCAAATTTCAGCTCAGTCATTTTTTCATTTGTATGTCGTCGTCGGCAGCCGTCCGTCTCGAGAGACGATGGTGTAGCTTCTTAAGAGTCTATCTGCACCGCCGAGAATGGCTGTGCAGTCCGACTCGGGAGTGACACGGTACCTGTCTCCTCCCGTGTTAAATCGACATCTTGAGATGACGCTGGAGTGTCCTTTCCAGTGAAGCTGAAGCTACAGAGCCTGGGCAGGGTGATATGGAGGATCTGCTGTTGCCCATGCAGCAGACCCCCCCTCTCTTCGTAGCTGAAGGGTCCAAGGGAAAGACGGAGTCAATACAGCTTGGCTTCAGGTGCGCCGCAGGAGTTGCCGGTGTTGACTACAACATCAAACCGCCTTAGGGACTCCGGCTCCGGATTTTCTGTCGGGGTTTACTCCCTTAGCCTTTCCCCTGAAGAGGTATGCCGCAAGGCAGCGGAGGTTTTTTGGAGTCAGAGTTTTCCTTCTCTGATGTGCCCTGACTGGAAGATCGAACCAGCGACACTTAGCTCGCAGGCCGACGCTCAATCCACTGAGCCAAACCAGCCAGGGTTTCATTTGTATGATATAACAGGTAACTCTAGCCTCCCTTTGTTTCCCCATCTGTAAAATGGGGATAACAGCATTTACTTCACAGTATTCGTCTGAGGATTAACAGTAGTATAAACTAAATGTTGTAGCCAAGTGGCTGGCATCTAGTAAAGACTGGATGATTGTTTTACCTCAAGAAACTCAGGATGGGGACTTCTGGCCAAGATGGAGGCCTAGACAGACAGGCTGCATCTCCCCTCACAACTAAGAAGGAATACAACTATCTCAAAACTAGAGACAACCAGAAGTTTCAGAAAATCAAGCTGCATGGAAGTCCAACACACAAAGATATAAAGAAGAAATTCTCATCCAGATAGGTAGGAGGGGCGGAGAGGCCGCGGTATGGTGGTGGCAGCAGCAGCGGTGGCAGCAGCAGGGCAGCAGACAGCACAGTAACATGTTTTTAAGTCAGGAGGGACACCTGGAGAGCGTTCCCCGCTCCTGACCAGACCCCCGCAAATCACAATCCCAGCACCAGGGAAAATCAAGCCTCATTGCTTCTCACTGTGCAAACCCATGGGGGTTAAGGCGGAGGAGGAAACTGCCGGTCTCTCAGCAGAGTCTGCTTGGTTTAAAGGGCTCACATGGTCCTAGAACGACCGCAGACCCATCCCCTCTGGGAACGACAGGCAAGGTAACAGCTTGGGAGGCTCCAGTAAAATGGGAAAAGTGCCTGCAAAAGGGGCGAGTGCTGAGCAAGCGGCATTGTTCCCTCTCTGACCCCTCCGCCACATACAGTGTCAGGAGGTGAAACAGGTTGCCCTGTACTGACAAATACCTAAAGCTCCACCCTCTATGACATAAGAGGTGCAGACAGCCCGTGCCCAAATCACAGGCAAACACAGAAAGACAGAGAAGTACGACCCAGAAGTGGGGGCAGATCAAGGTCCCAGTGGCACAACTAGGCAATGAGCAGACAGCACGCCTAACGGATGAGAAGATAGATAATTTAACAGAAGCGCAGTTTAAGGCAGTGATTAGGATGCTTACAACTCTAACAACAAAGATTAAACAGGATGGGGAAAGAATGAAGGCTATCCTGGCTGAAATGAAGGAAAATCCATATGAAACAAGTGGTGAAGTAAAGGAAACCAGAGTTCAAATTAACAAATTGGAACATGATGAAGAAACAAACAGTCAACCAGTACAGAAGGAGGAAATGAGAATTAGAAAAAATGAGAAGAGGCTTAGAAACCTCTAGGACAGCTGTAAACGTACCAACATCAGAATCATAGGGGTGCCAGAAGATTAAGAGGGAAAGCAAGAAACTGAAAAATTATGTAAAAAAACAATGAAGGAAAACTTCCCTAATTTGGGGAAGGAAATGAACATACAGGCCCAGGAAGCACAGAGTCCCAAACAAACTAGACCTAGGGAGGAACACACCAAGACACATCATAATCAAAATGCCAAAGGTTAAGGATAAAGAGAGAAACTTAAAACCAGCAAGAGAGAAGAGGAGAATTACTTACATAGGAGTACCTATAAGTCTGTCAGCTGATTTCTCAAAAGAAACTTTGCAGGCAAGAAGGGACTGGCAGGAAATATTCAAAGTGATGAAACGCAAGGCCCTATAACCAAGATTACTCTATCCAGCAAAGATATCATTCAGAATAAAAGGGCAGATAAAGTGCTTCCCAGACAAAGTAAAGCTGAAGGAGTTCATCATCACCAAGCCATTATTATACGAAATGTTAAAGGGACTTAAGAAAAAGGATATCAAAACTACGAACATTAAAATGAAAACAATACCGTGCTCACTTCGTCAGCACATATACTAAAATTGGAACTATACAGAGATGATTAGCATGGCCCCTGTGCAAGGATGACACGCAAATTTGTGAAGTGTTCCATATTTTGGGAAGTGAAAATAAAACTAGTTTGCTTGAAAAAAAAAAAATGAAAAGAGTACCACAACTATCAACAACAGAAGCTAGGGAATGGAACAAAGGTAAACTAAGCAGACAACTAGAGTGGGGAGCATATGGGGGGAGGGCAGTTGGGAGGGGGAAGGAGAGGGAGGGAGATGGTGCAGGAATTAAGAAGCAAGGTAGGAGGATGGGGAGTAGACAGGGGGATGTTGAGAAGAGTTTTATGCACAACCCATGGACATGGACTAAGGGTGGGGGACTGCTGGAGGGAGGGGGGTTGCTGGGTGGAGAGGAGCAAAGGGAAAAGAAATTGGGACAACTGTAACAGCATAATCAATAAAGCATACAAAAAAATAAATAAATAAACCTCAGGATGGGGAGAAATATCTGAGTAATTAATTAAGAGATATGCAGAGAGTTTTCCAGATGAGGAGAGCATCTTGAGATGGCAGTAGGACTGGATGCTGAAAGCACAGGGAGAAAGACCTCTGTTAGACAATAATAAAATGTTTGGGCTTATCTTTTATGTAATGTCACACAAAAGACATGTAATAACTTGAGACAATCCCTCTAGACTAAGAATACTTATAGAGGCACTTTAATTATTCCCTTCTACTACAGATGAGAAGCTCTAGTATTTATTAAATTATAAATTTTGTAATCAAAAAGAAAACTGCAGATCAAGATAAACTTCCAAGTATAAGGACTAGACAGCAAAGTCTATGGGAACACCATGAAATGTGTTACAGACAAGATTATGAAACATTAAGTTATTAGGTATTTTCTTTACATTTACATTTCAGTAACTTTACTATTAAGTAGTTTTTGTCTATTTTTAAATCCTAAACTCACATACATTCTCACATTAAGCTTCCTGTTAAAACTGATACTAGACATCTCATAGGTTCCAAATTTTAATGATTTTAAGTCAATCTATGCAGAATGGTAAAGACAAAATGCAAAAGTCAAATGGGACTGATAATACACAGATACTACACACATGCTGGGCAAAAGAACTGAAGAAATTTTTAAAAACTATAAAATAAACAGACCTCAAGAAAACTGGGTTATTACTATACAACTCTGAACTATTAACACCCAAGTTCCTTATATTAAATAAATTTCCCGACAGATGTTAGACATTTTAATTACAGATCTATCCTTCCTGTACCCTTTCCTCCCCAAACTCCCAAAATGTATTACTAGGGATGAGTACCATGTTATGTAGACAGAAATCTACAGATAACCATTTTAACCTTGAACATGTAGCTGAAGACTCTTAAAATTTAAACTTCAGGCCATTAGGCCTTCTATTGGGTTGGCCAAAAAGTCCGTATAGTTTTTTCCATAAAATACAAGACACATTTTTCATTTTCACCGATGACTTTATTGATTTGGGTATTTTGAGTACATTGGCTATCTCCCACTCTTGGTTTCTAGTGGGCAGAGGCCAGGGATGCTACTAAGCATCTTCCAAAGCATGAGACAGCCCCACAGCAAAGAATTATTTAGCCAAAATGTCGATAATATCAAGAAACTTCACAAACCACTTTTTGACATGTTTGATCAATCCCAGCATCTTTTTCATATAATGCACAAATCTTTTTTTGCATGTCAGTTATGTTTTTATCTTTCTTGAAATAGTAAAACATAATACGCAGAAAATGCTGCATATTTTCTTCCACCCTCAATATTCACCAACTTTAAGTTTTTTTTAATGCATGTTTTGAATGAAGTTAAAGACAAACTAAGCAGTACTAGAGCCATGTACAGAAAAAACAAAATAGACGTTTTGCCCAACCCAATAGATCTGACAGTGTTACTCACTGTTCCAACCCCTGTCAGTGATTCATCAGTTTCTAATCTATCTGATCAATCAGATACTATCTGGTTTGCATTAGGAACCAAAAGACTTTGTTGGGTCAAGGAGTGTTGTGCAACAAGTGCTGATATGTCATCACTATCACTACTGGCATCTGATTCAAATTCTTCAATGGAGGTTTCTGGTGCTGGTTTGCTGCCTAAAGATCGTAATTCAAGATCATCTTCTTCTCCCCATGACTCCGTTCAGCCAGGCTGTCTCCAATGAGTTGTAAATTAGCAAAAGTGTCTTCCAGAGTGTAGTGCTTGCATCAGGGGGTGGTGTTGCAGGGCTTGTGAACTGATTTCTACTGAAGTCAGAGAGGCCTTAAAGAAGAACACACTAGAGGCTGAAGAGATGCTCCACTCTGTGGCGATACACTCCATCAGCAGAGCCCTTTTGCTAGGTTTATGGTATTAGCATCACAGTCCAGCCTAGTCTGGCCTCTCCCTTCTTTGATGTATCTATTATATCCCAGTTAATTTTCCTGCAACAGCATGTTTATTTCACCTATACTGAACCATATTTTCAAGATCAGCAACATACAGAAATCCGGCAATTAACATTTCAGTGCTCTTTTACCTTTGGAAAAAGCATCTTCCAATTCTCTATTGTGCACTCATCATACTGTCACCACCTGTTTCTTACTTCATAATACCATACATATTCACCATTTTCTCTACCTGATGCCTTGAGTTCTTCTGGTGACAATAAGGTTGGCTTGTCAAGGAAATCCTCAGGAATTTTTTTTTTTTTTTTTCTCATTAAACTTTGTTTTAATGGGTCTCAAAAATTCTGTGACAGATTTTGGTCAAGTTGTTTCCATTAAAAAGTACTGATTTTTAAAACTAATAACTTAACTGCCACACACACACAAAAAACCAAATGGTCCACAAAATTCTCCTTTCCTTCTGAAGGTTTTACGATGCATTGTAATCATTAACCGGTCCTTTACTATTAAACTTAAATGGCCAATTGAGACAAACAGTTCTGAGACCGTTCTTCCACCACTGATTAAGACTGGGGTGGCAGGTGTTGGGGATAATATTCATTTAGTCTTCTGAGCTTTCTGGGCAGCTTGGTGACTTTGCCAGCTCCAGCTGCCTTCTTGTCCACTGCTTTGATGACACCCACAGCAACTGTCTGTCTCATGTCACGAACAGCAAAGCGGCCCAGAGGAGGATAGTCAGAGAAGCTCTCAACACACATGGGCTTGCCAGGAACCATATCAACGATGGCAGCATCACCAGATTTCAAAAACTTTGGGCCATCTTCCAGCTTTTTCCCAGAACGACGATCAATCTTCTCCTTCAGCTCAGCATATTTGCAAGCAATATGGGCTGTATGACAATCCAGAACAGGAGCATATCCAGCACTGATTTGGCCTCGATGGTTCAGGATAATCACCTGAGCTGTGAAGCCAGCTGCTTCCATTGGTGGGTCATTTTTGCTGTCACCAGCCACATTGCCACGACGAACATCTTTGACAGACATGTTCTTGACATTGAAGCCCACATTGTCCCCAGGAAGAGCTTCACTCAAAGCTTCATGGTGCATTTCAACAGACTTTACTTCAGTTGTAACATTGACTGGAGGAAAGGTGACCACCATGCTGGGTTTGAGAACATCAGTCTCCACTCGACCCACAGGGACAGTACCAATACCACCAATTTTATAGACATCCTGGAGGGGCAGACGCAGAGGCTTGTCAGTTGGACGAGTTGGTGGCAGGATACAATCCAGAGCTTCAAGCAGTGTGGTTCCACTGGCGTTGCCATCTTTACGGGTGACTTTCCATCCCTTGAACCAAGGCATGTTAGCACTTGGTTCCAGCATGTTGCCGCCATTCCAACCAGAAATTGGCACGAATGCTACTGTGTCAGGGTTGTAGCCAATTTTCTTAATGTAGGTGCTGACTTCTTTAACAATTTCCTCGTATCTCTTCTAGTTGTAGGGTGGCTCAGTGGAATCCATTTTGTTAACACCAACAATTAGCTGTTTCACACCCAGTGTGTAAGCCAGAAGGGCATGTTCACGGGTCTGCCCATTCTTGGAGATACCTGCTTCAAATTCACCAACACCAGCAGCAACAATCAGGACAGCACAGTCAGCCTGAGATGTGCCTGTAAACATGTTTTTGATAAAGTCTCTGTGTCCTGGGGCATCGATGATGGTCACATAATACTTGCTGGTCTCAAATTTCCACAGGGAGATATCAATGGTGATACCACACTCATGTTCAGCTTTAAGGTTATCCAAGACCCAGGCATACTTGAAGGAGCCCTTGCCCATCTCAGCGGCCTCCTTCTCAAATTTTTCAATGGTTCTTTTGTCGATCCCACCACATTTGTAGATCAGATGGCCAGTAGTGGTAGACTTGCCGGAATCTACGTGTCCAATGGCCACAATGTTGATGTGAGTCTTTTCCTTTCCCATTTTGGCTTTGATTTAGTATAGTGGTGGTTTTCGCGACACCTGTGTTCTGGCGGCAAACCGGTTGCGAAAAAGCCTCAGGAATTTCTTGTCGACAGAGGACACATTGTTTTCCAAGCCATAAAGAAAATATGCTTATAAGGCAGACTGGGTGAACACGTTTGCATACAAATGGCACATACAGGGACAGTAAGAGAAGGTGCAGTATTAGAACAGGACTCATTTGCTTCCCTGTTCAGTAGGAAGCATGTTTACTGGGTGATCAACTTCACCACAGCCAGCCACCATTTCTAGTACAGATCCTACAGATGCTTGTCACAAAAATAAGACATCATCTTTACCACCCATCAGCCTGTTTGTAGTATTTTCTCTTCCACTGATGGTTCATCCTGTGCTCTCCAGTCACAGCCACGGCTGCCTTGCAGTCTTTTCTCCTCGCCTCAGAGCCCACAGCAGCCAGGGATGAGTAGAAAATCCTTTACCCAATATCCTTCTCCACCCATCACAAAACTATTTCCTTTTTCAAATAAACTATTTCAGCTAACAGATAAAAACGGAGAAAGGGGTGTGGGGGTGGGGGTGCGTGCCTGAGAAGAAAGCCTTTATGTCACTTAGCTTTGTCAAAGTTTACCTAATTATACTTTTTAGATCTTGATGAGCTGGGAGATATTTATATATATTGTAATTACTTCAGAAATTTGTTGACTATCAGAATTTCCAATCCTACCACCTTTTTACTGTCTCTCATTCCCTTTGACATCCTCTCCCTTCAGTATCCAGCTCAAATTATAATTAAAAATTATAATCACCGCTTGCATACAACTGATTCTCTAGTCCCTCTCTGGCTTCACTGCACTCAAAAAACAAAAAATCAACTTCACTGGTTAAGTGAGTCCACCAATATGTATCTATCTATACAGCAGTGCACATGGGGACAAACACAAGATTAGACAAAATGCACAGCCATGCTTAGTGGTCTCAAGTACACCATTAATGATGCCAGGCAATACTGTATTTCCCTAGATTATTCATTCTCAGACTCTACTAATAACTATTTCATATTTTTTTCTTAAAATCCTCAATGAATTCTTCTTCACCTTCACACTCAATGACTTTGCTTCTTGGTTCACTTATAAAAACTGAATCGATAGAGGGAATTTCCAGGGTCCCACCACATTTACCCATCTACTAGCATGCTCATATACACAACGTGAATTCCCATCAGTTATCATAGATGAGCTACCTATAGGTTCTCCATCTGTGTAACCACTCAAGAGCATCACCTGTGTAACTCTCCCTTTTCTCCTACATCAACTACACATCTATTTCAATTTTGGTACCTCTAATGGTTCATTTCTGCTACCATACAAATAATCCCATTATTTCTCCCATCTCAAAAATTTTTTCTTTTCTTTACTTACTCTCCCAGCTCCCACATTATTTGTTCTCTTCTTTGAAGGAAAATTCCTTGAAAGAGATATCCCTCAAACCCTCAATGACCTCTATATTGTTAAATTCAAGGTCAATTTTCATACCTCATTTTAATTTGCCTATAAAGAGTATTTCACACAGCTGATCATTCTTCCTAATTGCTTTCTTTGGTTTTCTTTGATCTCAGCGGTCTTTCCTGATCATTTTCCTTTTCTGCTTTTCCAGTATGAAGCTCTGCCTATCCCCTCTATCTATACTTGGAGGGTTTATGAAGGCAGATTTGGGACAGATCACAGTGTCTTGCTATATAATACATATTATTTTGAATTTAGAAAGACCTTACTAAAAGTTACTGAAGGGGCTCTGGCCAGGTAGCTCAGCTGATTAGAGCATCAGTCCCAACATGCCAAGGTTGTGGGTTCAATCTCTGCTCAGGGCACATATGAGAAGCCCAATGAATGTGTAAATAAGTGGAACAACAAATCAATGTTTCACACACACACACCCCTTGTCTCTCTCTTTAAAATCAATCAATAACTATATATTTTTTATTTTAAAATTAAAGTTATTGAAGTTTGTTCAGCAGGGGAAAGATAAACCAGAGGTTTTTCCCTGAGGAACATGTGTATAATTTAAGGAAGTCAAGGAAATAATTCAGGAAGCTATTACGGGAGTTTAAGCTAGAGAAAATGACAATTTGAAATACAGCACTCTAAAGTTAGAAGGAATAGAGTTGAAGACTTACAGACAACATAGGGTTATGATTCTGTAGACATTTTTCTATCCATCATTCTCATCTTCCCTGAGTTTCTGTACAGGCTTTTTAAATGGCTTCCTGACTTCAGTTTTTCTTGCCTGTTCTAGTCTCTGATCTATGCCATACATAAATTTAGTGATTATCTCACCCTATATATTCATCAAATCTAAATCAGGATAAACTCTAAGACTCTCCATCATTTTAAGAATTCTAGGACACTACAATGTTTGAAAGATTCAATTCAGAGATATTAAATGAGAAAAAAAATATTGATGAGAAATATTTACTGAAGTTTTAGTTTTAAATGTCTTTTTGAGTATAAAAAGAGATTTTAAGGTTAACCTTTAATACAATTTGTAATTCTGTAAAAGTTTTTAGGACTATCTGGAATTTATATATGTATACAGCAGAAGAAATATAAAAGGCAGAAATTTAAAGTAATTTCAATTTTATTCCCATCTAATCTAACCAAGCTCTATTACACCCCATGCCTTAAGGCTAGTATCAACTTTACACTAACATTTTTACCTTCCCACCCAAAATTTAAAAATAGAAATGTGTAACAAAAATAATTAGTATTGGTTGAGCCTTCCTATATCTGATTAACCTGAAGCTCATAGAATATGCTAATTTAAGGATCAACTGACAAAAAATTACTCTTAAGCCCTGGCTGTTGTGGCTCAGTGGACTGAGCATCGGCCTGTGAGCCAAGTGCTGCTGGTTCGATTCCCAGTCAGGGCACATGACTAGGTTGCATGTCAGGTCCCCAGTTGAGGGCGTGAGTGAGAGGCAACCACACAGTGATGTTTCTCTCCCTCTCCTCCTTTCCCCTCTCTCTAAAAATAAAATAATTTTTTAAAAAATTCCTCTTTAAGAAATTATATTTTTAAGTTTTCCCCATTCTTACTTTGAAAAACGAGGTGAACATATGTAGTACAGGAAAATGCTGATAAAAAATGAGTAAAACACTAAAAGAAATAAAATACTTCACTGTTAAAATAATAAAATATCATAAGGGATCATGATTTACTTACCACAGTCCCTGCCAATGTCTGTCCAGAAAAAGTCCAACCATTGTTAATAAAATGAGAACTGTTTGGGCTTGGCTAGGAAGACACAATTCACCTCCTAGCACAACTATAAGAGGGATAACAACCTCAAAACAAAAAGACAACCAGAACTGCCAGAAAATCAAACTGTATGGAAGTTAGACAAGGATTTAAGAAGAAATATTCATTCAAATGGGTAGCAAGGGCAGAGAGGATGAGATGTGGTGATGGTGAGTCAGTGGTGGCAAGGCAGTGGGGGCAGCAGGTAGAACAAGCAGTCCAGCATTCACCTGTGGTGGATAAAAGCTGGGAGAGACACCCAGGGAATGAACCCAACCCCAGGCTAGATGGCTCATAGCTTCTGGTTGTGAAAAGCAATGGGGGTTAGGGTAGAGGAAGAAACTACCTGTCTCTCAGGAGAGTCCATTTAGAGGGCCCCAATTGTACTAGAACTAGTACACAAACGCATCCATTCTGGGAACCAACACCACGGCAACAGCAAGAAGGGCAACAGCCACATACGGGAAGTGGGTGAAGTGATTGGAAAATGGGCAAGTGCTGAACAAACAGCATTGTTCCTTCTCTGACCACTTCCCCACATATAGCACATAAGGTGGTGAAACTAGTTGCCCCTTACTGACAAACACCTAAAGCTGTGCCCCTTAGAGCATAACAGGTGTGGCAGCTCTACTTAATACACAGAGGCAAACACAGGGAGGCTGTCCAAATGAAGAGACAAAGAAGTATGGCACAAATGAAAGAACAGATCAAAACTCCAGAAAGAGAACTAAGCAAAAAGGAGACAGCCAACCTATCAGATTCAGAGTTCAAAACACTGGTGATAAGGATGCTCAGAGAAATGATGGAGTACCACCACAAAATAAAGGAAGAAGTGAAGGTTATACAAAGTGAAATTAAAAAAAAAAAAAAACCAACAAAAAAACAGGGAACCAACAGTGATGGGAAGGAAGCTGGGATTCAAATCATCGATTTGTAACATAAGAAAAATAAACGTTCAATAAGAAAAAAATGAAGAAACGAGAATTCAAAAATACAATGAAAGTTTAAGGAGATTCTGGGACATCTCCAAAAACGCCAACATTCAAATCATAAGGATGCCAGAAGGAGAAGAGGAAGAGCAAGAAATTGAAAGCTTATATGAAAAAATAATGAAAGAAAACTTCCCTAATTTGGCGAAGGAAATAGACATACACGTCCAGGAAGCACACAGAATATCAAACAAGCTACCCCCGAAGAGGACCACACCAAGACACATCATTATTTAAACGCCAAAGGTTAAAGATAGAGAATCTTAAAAGCAGCAAGAGAAAAGAAGAGAGTTATCTACAAAGGGGTTCCCATAAGACTATCAGCTGATTTCTCAAAAGAAACTTTGCAGGCAAGAAAGGACTGGCAAGAAGTATTCAAAGTGATGAAAAGCAAGAGCCTAAAACCAAGATTACTCTACCCAGCAAAGCTATCATTTGTAATGGAAAGGCGGATAAAGTGCTTCCCAGGCAAGGTAAAGCTTAAGGAGTTCCTCATCACCAAGTCCTGATTATATGAAATGTTAAAGGGACTTACTTAAGAAAAAGAAGATCAACACTATGAACATTAAAATGACAACAAACTCATAAGTATCAACAACTGAATTTAAAAAATAAAAACAAAAAGAAACTAAGCAAACAACCAGAACAGGAACAGAATCATAGGTACAGAATATGGATCATTTGGAGGGTTATCAGGTGGGAAGGGGAAGGGTGAGAAAGTGGGAAATGATATAGGGATCAGAAAACATAATTCATAGGAACAAAATAGGAGGATATTAAGAATAGTATAGGAAATGATGAAGCCAAAGAACTTACATGCACGACGCATGGACATCAACTAAGGGGGGTGGGGTTGGGGGTCTGTAGGGAAGGGGGATACCAGGTGGATAGGGGTAAAGGGGGGAAAATGCGACTGTAACAGCACAGTAAAATCCAGCTAAAAAAAAATGAGAATGGTTTATATGACATCTATGTAACCTGACCGTTAAGGAAGGTAGACTGGAATGTGTGTGCACGAACAATGACAACTTTACTGCATGAGTCAGTGGGGGCAGTAGACACCAATTAGCAAACAAACATGTGTTGTGTGGCCATTGCATTCAAAATGACCGAGCAAGGAGAGCAACAAATCTGCCTCAAATTTTGCGTTAAGCTTGAACATTCCTCCAAGGAAACTATTCGGATGATTCAGAAGGCCACAACTATGGGCAGCTGGTGATTGGCAGCTTCATAATGGCAACGTGCCCCCCACCCCATGCATCACATCTCTATGCAGTTTTTTGGCAAACAACAAATCACCAGATGACTCAGTCCCTCTACAGCCCAGATTTGGTGCCCCACGACTTCTGGCTTTTCCCAAAACTATAATCACCTTTGAAGGGAACAGATTTCAGACTGTTGATGAGATTCAGGAAAATATGACCGGGCAGCTGATGGCACCTGGGAGAACTGTGTGAGGTCCCAAGGTACCTACCTTGAAGGGGACTGAGGGGTCATTGCCCTATGCACAATGTTTCTTGTATCTTGTATCTTCTTCAATAAATGTCTCTATTTTTCATATTCATGGCTGGTACCTTCATGAAAGACCTCGTATATACTCAATAAATACTTACTGCTTTAATGACAACTCAGGGAAGATGTAAACGAGCTTAGGGAAGCAATGCACAATCAGAAATCACACAAAAACTAAGTGGCAAATAGTACGTAACAGAAAGAACTACTGCTTTCAGAAAACTTCACACCAGTATTTTTTACATAAAATGTCATATAGTAACCATTCACTATCACATCATATACCATTCAAGAAATCCTAGCCCCTTCTCCTTCCTTTCTTCTAAACAGAGTACACTTAAAAGTATTTACTTCACAAAATTCAATCAACGTCAAAAAATTTTAAGAATATATCTGTATAAATTAACCCATACTTGAATTTAATCAGTAAATATAAAGAGAAGGAAAGCTGCGCTAATTGCACAACTCATATGGAAATGTTATGGACTAAATGTATTCCCCCAAAATTCTTATGTTAAAGCCCTAACGCACAAAACGATGGTAGGTGTAGATGAGGCCTTTGGGTGATAATTAGATATAGATGAGGTAATAAAGGTGGGCTCTCGTAATGAAATTATTACCCTTATCAGAGAACTCACTCATTCATTCACTTATGCCCTTCCACTTGCCTCCCCTCGCGGGACACAGGAAAAAGGTGAGACACAGCAAGAAGATGGCTGTCTGCAAGCCAAGAAAAGAGCCATGTTAGCACCCTGATCTCAGACTTCCAGTCTCCAAAACTGAGAAAACAATTTCTGTTGTTTAAGTCACCTAGTTTATAGTATTTTGTTATAGAAACCCAACTTAAAGACAGTAATTCTACTATTTCAAAGAAACAGAAACACATGAAGATGTAATTATTACAAACCAAATTATGACCTACAGAAGCCTATTTATGTATATTAAAATACCCATAATACAGAGTAAAATAGTAAAATGAGAGGTAGAAGATGGAGGCCAAGTAGGTGGATGCTGAGCCCACTTGCTTTTATCCCCAGCATGGATTTTCGGCTGATCCTCCAACAAGTAACCTGAACAATCAATGGCATCTCAGCTGATAAGAATTTCCAAAGTCAAGGAGTACAGAGGATGCTTTGACTGTTCGGTAAGAGATTTTATAAGTTGAGGAAGAAATGCCCTGTGGAAGGCACCTGCAGCAAAGGAGAGATCAGACAGAAAACACAGATTAGCTTAGTGACTCCCTCCCCTCCTGGAGCAGGGCTCCTGGTACCACACAGGGAAATCCCCAACCCTAACCGGCAGACTCAGAAGGATTCACAAAGTCTGGGGGATTTAGGCTGCACATATATAGTGAGCAGCACATCTATAGTTATAGCGCCACCAGGAGAGTTCCAGAGAGAAATTTTATCTCATAAAACTGTCAAAGGCACTGGCAGGCTGTGGACAGCCCTGACAGAGAGACTTTCTGCTTTTTGGAGAGGTGGAGCATGCAGAGCCAGCCCATGGCTCAGGGTTGCAGTGTGGGTGCAACACAGACCTTTTCAAAAGGGGGGCTGGGATACAGCTTGCACACGGAACAACTCTGCCAACAAAGAAACCAGAAGGAAAATGAAGGTTGTTCTGAGTCCAGCTAAGCAGGAAGAGCAGAAAGTAGCACACCAAAGGGACTGTGGGACCGGACCCAGCATGGCTCGCAGAACAGAGTTCAGGTCTGAGTCTCTGAGGACTAAATGGCCAGGAGCAGAGTACCTGAGATTTGTTGCAGCCAGGCAGGTCCCCTCAGAGGCAGGTGTGCCCAGCCCCCACCTGCAGATTGCAGGCTACACATATCCGTGAGATCAGGCTCAGGAGGCCCCTGCTTCATGAATATCCACAGGTGAAAGAAGAAGCTCTGAAGGAGTCCTTTCTTAACTTCTATCATACACTAAGAGCTGAGCTACGCTGGTTCCTCAGGCCCTGATCCACTGAAACCAAAAGAGCTGAGATTAGAGGCAAAGCAAGAGGAAGTCAGGGCCCCGCCCAGCCTCAGCTCTTACATAGTGCTGCCATCAGCGCTAAACAAGAAAGAGATGACCCTTCTATACAGATTGGCCCCTCTCAGGAAACAGACAGCTAATTCATAAGAAACTGTATCTTACTGGAAATAATCTGGGACAGACCAAGACATGTGGCAGGGGATGGGGAAACATCCTCACCATCTTCCCTGAAGACGGAACGGTGCCTTCCAGGGCTGACCCAGGAAACCCAGTGTCCTAAGCACCAGAGGCCCCCTCTGGAGGCAAGTGGAGGTGGTACTTGCAGTGCTCTCGGACATTAGATGAACCAGTCCAGAGCCCTGTGCTGATGGAATTGCCTGCAAGGACGAACTGAAGGAGCCAACCAAGCCAGAAGGACAGAGCCACAGACTGGACCACTTGTAGTCTCAAACAGGCTGCCTAGGGCTAGACTAGGACTCCATCTGATATAAGGGGCGGATCCAGAAAGAGAACGGAGTGGCATACACTAGACTCTGCTGATACAAATTACACCTTGGTCTTCTTCATTATTTGCATTATTTTTTTCTCCGGCACAGCCTTTTAACCATTTTTCTTTTTATTCAAGTTGTTCTTATTACTGCACTATGTTTTTACTTTAGTTTTATTTCAAACCTCATATGTTACTCCTCCCTTTTCTCCTCCAATCAAAATACATAGGATAGCTGTATGGATAAGAAAACACAGCCCGCAAGAGACACCAGGATCAAAGGATCTACACAGGCTGAAAATGAAGAGATGAAAAAAAGTATTTGCAAAATACCATGAATAAAAAAAAAACTGTTATAGCAATACTTAGACCAAATAAACTTTAAAACAAAGGCCATAACAAGAGATGAACAAAGTCAGTACATAATACTTAAGGGAGTAGTCCTATAAGACGATATAACCCTTGTAAACATATATGCACACAACATAAGAGCACATAAATATATAAGGAAAATTTTGGGAGACTTGAAGAAAGGTATCGACAGCAACACAGTTACGATAGGGAATTTTAACACCCTCCTGTCAACAATGTATAGATCTTCCAAACAAAAATCAACAAGAATATTTTGGCATTGAATGACACTCTAGATCGAATGGACTTAATTGATATATACAGAACCTTTCATCCCAAAGAAGCAAAATATACATTCTTTTCAAATGCACATGGAATCTTTTCAAAGATAGACCACATTAGGTAGGACACAAAAAAAGGCCTCAACAAATTCAAGAAAACTGAAATCATATCAAGCATCTTCTTGGATCACAATGGCAAAAAACTCAAAAACATTCGAATACATGGAGAGTGAGTAACATGTTATTAAATAATAAATGGATTAACAATGAGATCAAAGAAGAAATCAAAGAGAATCAGGAAAAAAAAAAAATGAAAATGAACATACTACCCAAAACTAAGGGACACAGCAAAGGCAGTCTTGAGAGGGAAGTTCACAGCAATACAGGCCCACCTAGAAAACGATAGAAAAATCTCAAATAAACAACCTAACCCTACATCTACAAGAACTAGAACAACACCAAAGCCCAGAGAGAGTAGAAGGAAGGAAATAATCAAGATCAGAGCAGAATTAAATGACAGACATTAAAAAGAACTCAAAGGATCTATGAATCCAGGTACTGGTACTATGAAAGCTAAACAAAATTGACAAACCTTTAACCAGACTTATGAAGGAAAAAAAGGAAGGGCCCAAATATATAAAATCAGAAATGAAAGAGAAGTTACAACTGATACCACAGAAATAGAAAGGATTGTAAAATTAGTATGAATAACTATATGCCAAGAAATGGGGACAACCTGGGCAAAATGGATACATTCTAGAAACATATAATCTTCTAAATCTGAATTCACAAGAGGCAGAAAGCCTGAATAAACCAATAACAACTAGTGAAATTGAAGCAGTAATCAAAATACTCCTGGCACACAAAAGCCCTGTGCTGGATGGCTTCACGGGCAAATTTTACCAAACATTTAGGAAAGAATTAACTCCTATCCTACTCAACTTATTCCAAAAAAATTCAGGAAGAACTCTTTATACAAGGCCAGTATCATCCTAAGTCCCAAATCAGGTGAAAACACAACAAAGAAAGAAAATTAGAGGCTAATATCTCTGATGAACATACATGCTGAAGTCCTCAACAAAATTATGACAATCCAAATCCAGCAATACATTAAAAAGATCATATACCATGAACAAGTAGGATTAATCCCAGGGATGCAAGCAGGGTTCCACACGATCATATCGACAGATGCTGAAAAACCATTTGATAAAATCCAGCATCCATTTATGATAAAAATACTCAGCAAAGAATAGAAGGAGCACACCTAAACACAATAAAGTCCATATACAAGAAACCTCTGCCAACATCATACTCAATGGGCAAAAACTAAAAGTTTCCCCTTAATTCAGGAACAAGACAAAGGTGTCTGCTTTTCATCAGTCTTATTCAACATAGTACTGAAAGTTCTAGTCATGGTGATCAGACAAGAAAAAGAAAAAAGGCATCCAACTTGGAAAGGAGGAAGTAAAACTATCATTATTTGCAGATGACATGACAAGTACGCAGAAAACCCTACAGTTTCTACCAAAAAATTACTCAACCTATAAGCAAATTTGGCAAAACAGCAGGATACAAAGTCAATATTCAGAAATTGATGGCATTTTTGTACACCAACAATGAACTATCAGAAAGAGATTAGGAAAAAAATCCAATTTACTATAGCAATAAAAAAAAATAAAGTAACTAGGGATAAATTTAACCAAGGAAATAAAAGACCTGTACTCAGAAAACTATAGAACACTGAAGAAAGAAATGGAGGAAGACATAAATGAATGGAAGCATATACTATGTTCACAGATTAGAAGAATTAACATTATTAAAATGTCCATACTACCCAAAGCAATCTATAGATTCAATGCAATCCCTATTAAAAAACCAATGGCATATTTCACAGGTCTAGAACAAATATTTCATAAATTTATACAGAACCAACAGAGACCCTGAATAGCCTCAGCAATCCTGAGAATGAAGAATAAAGAGGATCAAAATAAATGATATCAAACTAACTACAAAGCCACTGTAATCAAAACAGTATGGGACTGGCATAAGAACAAGACACACAGATCAATGGAACAGAATAGAGAGCCCAGATAAACCTATATCTCTTTGGTCAATTAATATTTGACAAAGGTGGCATGAGCGTAAAATGTAGTAAGAGCTTCTTCAAAAATGGTAAATGGTTTGGGAGAACTGGACTGGTACATGCAAAAAAAGGAAACTAGACCACCAACTCACACCATACACCAGAATAAACTCAAAATGGATAAATGATTTAAATATATACCATAATACCATAAAAGTCCTAGCAGAAAACATAGGCAGTAAAATTTCAGATATCCCATGTAGGAATATTTTGCCAATATGGTACTCACTCTCTATATCACAGTTCACTTATTGTGGCCTCACTTTATCGTGGGATTTTAAAAAATATTATATTTAATTATTTATCGAGGATTTTTCGCTATATTGCGGGATTTTGCAGTACTGTATACGTATGTTGTTAAAGTTACATAGGTTTAAAAGTGTAGAATATGTTTAAGAACATAAGTAGTGTTCACAAAAGCGTGGAAAAGGTTAATAAGGGAGTGGGAAAGGTTAAAAAGGGACTGGGAATGATTTATAAGTGTGTGGGAAGGGTTTATAAAGCCTTAAAATATATATAAATACTAAAATAAATGTAAGGTTCCTACTTTGCGGATTTTCACCTACAGCGGAGGGTGGAGGGGGTGTCTAAAACGTAATACCCGCGATAAGTGAGAGAATACTGTATATCTCCTAGGGCAAGGGAAAGAAAAGGAAAAAAATAAACTAATGGGACTACAACAAATTAAAAAGCTTCTGCACAGCTAAAAAAACCAACATCAAAATGAAAAGGGAAACAAGTCTATGGGATAACATAATTGCCAACAATAAGGGCTTTATCTACAACATACATAAAGAACTCATACAACTCAACACCAACAAGACAAGCAATCCAATTAAAAAGTAGGCAAAGGACCTGAATAGACACTTCTCCAAGGAGAATATACAGATGGCCGATAGACATTATGATAAAATGCTCAACATCACTAGACATCAGAGAGATGCAAATTAACACCACAAAAAGATATCACTTCACACTTACCAAAAAGGCTATCATTAAAAATCAACAAACAACAAGTGCTGGGAAGGATGTGGAAAAAACAGTGCCATGATGCACTGTTGGTGGGAATGCAGAGTGGTGCAGCAACTGTGGAAAAATGTGGAATTTTCTCAAAAAACTGAAAATGGAACTGCCTTTTGACCCAGTGACTCTACTGCTGGGAATAGACCCTGAAAATCCTGCAACACCAATTCAAAATAACCTATGCACCCCTATGTTCATAGCAGCGCATGTACAAAGCCAAGGGCTGGAAACAGCCTAAGTGCCCACCTGTAGATGAGTGGATCAAAAAATTGGTACATTTACACAATGAAATATTATGCAGCAGAACGGAAGAAAGAACTCCTACATTGTGACAGCATGGATGGAACTGGAAACTAATATGCCGAGTGAAATAAGCCAGTTGGTGAAAGACAATAACCATATGATCTCACTTACAAGAGGAATCTAATGAACAAAATAAACTAATGAGCAAAACAGAACCAGAGGCGGACTTCCGGCCAAGATGGAGGCTTAGACGGACACGCTAGGTCTCCCTCTACAACTAGAGAGGAATACAACTACTTCAAAACAAAGGATAACTAGAAATTCCAGAAAATAAAACTACACGGAAGCCCAACATATGAAGTTATAAACCAGCGGTGCCATTTGGGCAGGTAAGAGTTAAAGAGGGCAGCGCTGTTTGCGGTCGCACCTGGAGCGGCGGGGCGGCGAAAAATCCCAGCGGCAGTCAAGCCCCAGGCGGTGCGCGACCCCAGCGCTGGGGAAAGCAGCCACCGCATCGCCTTGAACAGTGAGGCCCAGGGGGGCGGGAGGACGGATCCGGGTCTCCTAGCTGAATAACTGTGTGAATCCATCTTGGACCCCCGCCCCCAAAGAAAGCACCACAGGGCTGCGAAATAGGTCGCAGACAGGCGCCGGTCGCTGAATTGTGACGCGTACACAGGCACTGCCTCTTACAGCCGGCCCAAGAAAACAAAACGCATCTGTCAAAATGAGGCAGACAACTATAGAAATCCCCGTGGCACAGCTCACCAGGCAACAGATAGAGAACCTGACAGATGAACAGATAAGAAACCTGTCAGAGGCTCAGTTCTGGGCCATTGTTATCAGGTGGCTTACAGAATTCACAAAAGAGCAGGAAAAAGATAAGAAGCGAAAAACATTCATAACGAAAGGAACAAAACCACATACGAGACAGATGGTGAGGAAAAAAAATCCAGAGTTCATTTCAACAAACTAGAATATGGAGAAGGAACAAGCAGTCAACCAATGCAGAGAGAGGAAATGGGAAGCAACAATGAGAGGATCAGAAACCTCTGGGACAGCTATAAAAGGCCCAACATAAGAATCATTGGTTTGCCAGAGACCGAGGAAGATGAACTAGAACTTGAAAAATTGAGTGAAAATATAATAAAGGAGAACTTCCCAGACTTGGGGAAGGGAATAGACTTGCAGGTCCAGGAAGCAAGGAGAGTTCCCAAGAGACTGGACCCAGGGAGAACCACTCCAAGACACATTATAATCAAAATGTCAAAAATTAAAGATAAAGAGAGAATCTTAAAAGCAGCAAGAGAGAAGAAAAGAATTATGTACAAAGGGGTCCCAATTAGACTATCAGCTGACATCTCAAGGGAGACCCTACAGGCAAGAAGAGACTGGCAAGAAATATTCAAAGTAATGAAAATCCAAAACCTACAACCACGAATACTCTATCCAGCGAAATTGTCATTCAGAATAGAAGGACAGAGAAAGTGTTTCCAGGACAAAATAAAACTGAAAGAGTTCATTAGATCCAAACCACTGTTATATGAGATGTTAAAGGGACTGGTTTAAAAAACAGAAGCTAGGGAGATGAAACAAAGGCAAATTAAACAGGCAACGAGAGTGGAAAAGGAACTGTGGGTACGGGAAGCATACTGGGGGGAGGTCAACAGGGAGGGGGAGTGGGGAGAGGGAGGGAGATGATATAGGAATTGGGGATCATGGTAGGAGGGAATGGAATAGACGGAGAGAGGTTGGGAGGAACTGTATGCACAACTAATGGACATAATCTAAAAGGGGGGGACAACTGGAGGGAGGGGGGCCACCGGGTGGAGGGGAGCAGAGGGAAGGGAAATTGGCACAAATGTAATATTTTAATCAATAAAACACATTAAATCTGAAAAAAAAAAAAAAAAAAAACAGAACCAGAGGCATGGAAACATGGAACAGACTGACGATGGCCAGAGAAGAGTAGGAAATGGGATAATGGTGGAAAGGGGAAGGGACTAGTCAAAGAGCATGGACAACGGTGTGGGGATTGACCTGGGAGTGTGGGACGGGCTCGGCAGAGGAGCACATTGGGAGAAGAATTGAAACTGTAATAAAATAACAATAATAAATTTAAAAAATAAAAATTTATTGTCATATAAAGCATGTTCTCGGATCACAATGGCAAAAAAACCCTCAAACATTCAACTACATGGAGAGTAAATAACATGTTATTAAATAATGAATGGGTTAACAATGAGCTCAAGGAAGAAATCAAAGAGAATCAAAATAAAATGAAAATGAACACACAACCCAAAACCTACGGGACTGAGCAAAGGCAGTCCTGAGAGAAAAGTTCATAGCAATACAGGCCTACCATAGACTGGAGGGTTATCAGAAGGGAAGGGCAAGGGAGAGAATGGGGGAAAAGGTGCAGGGATCAAGAAGCATAACTGACAGGTACAAAATAGACAGGGGGACATTAAGAATAGTAAAGTAAATGGAGAAGCCAAAGAATGTATGTGTGACCCATGGACATGAACTGGGGGGATGGGGTGGAGGGGCAAGGGCATGCTGGAGGGAAGGGAGGTACCGGGCAGAGGGGGACAAAGGGGAAAAAAAGAAAATTGGGACAACTGTTAATAGCATAATCAATAAAATAATAATTAAAAAAATAAAATAAAATACATACATCAGTCTCATCACTTATCTGCTTCAAATTTTATGCCTTTGCAAAATTAAAATTACCAAACTTTTTCAGCCTTTGAGGTCACCGGAAAATAAAAAATTATAAATATTAAGGGTAAATCAAGTCACCTGTCTTACTGACTCTTCCAGTAAATATCTCCAAATACAGTTTTTAAATTATAAACCACCACACCCAACCAACCTCTACTTGCCATTATCCTTTGTCCCAGAAAATTATGTTGTCAGTGCTTAGAAGGTTATATATGGTGTGCCACAGAAGGGCTGAACAGGTACATGAGGTTGGTCTAAGCAATATAATAGTATCAGAAATTACAGAAATGAGAGTGATAATAAGATTCCTACTAAATGCATAGTTTCAAATTCTAATAGTGGTTTTGAAAGGATCTTAAGTCAGAATACCTGAGTTTAAATCCCAATCCTGTCACTCAAGACTGGACAAATTATTTAAGTTCATAAACCTCAGTATCTTCACTTTTAAAAAGATACACCTACTTCAGAAAGTAGTTGTAAAGGTTAAATTAGGACAGGCTGTGAAACATCTGATAGTATCTGGCACAAAGTAAAATCCTTTTAGGAAGAAAAAGGAATGCTAATCCAAAACAGAAGTTCCTGTGAAAATTCTAGTCCCTTAGACACAGATCACTATTTCAGTAGCAGCGCATGCAAGAAATAACATTAGGAAAAGGAAAAGAAAATCTGAAAGGGTTAATAATACTGAAGAGGTCCAAGCCCCTTTAGGGAGTCTTGACAAATCACGAGGAGACCGAATGAGAAAGGATAATGTACTGCGTACCTGAAAATGTCTAAGTTATAGCAAAAAAATAAATAAAAGAGATGAAGCAAAGCTGTGGCAAGCAAAATAAATGGCTAGCTCATTCTTAAACATTAAGTTAGCGACAATTTTTTTTAGTTCGATTCCCCTGGCTAGGCATCAAACCCTTTGAGTGTCATGTGTAATTGCTAAAATGCCAGGCTATTTTGCTGAGAAATGCAGAGTTCATGAAAAATGTCTATAAAAAATTATTCACAATAATTTGCTGAAAATTTCACAACATATAGTAAATACACTCTTATTTTGTAAGCAGTGTTCTTTGATGCAATTTAGCAAAAAACATTGCGTTAAAATTATAACAATTATTTTAGAAAAAATACTTTCCTTAAATATGGCTTTTGAAGTATAATATATGGCATAATATAAATCCTATGATTATAATTTGAAAAAACACATAACAACATGGATAACAAGCTAGTATGCCAAATATTGCATAAATTTTTTTTAAATAATTTATTTATTTATTTATTTATTTTTAGAGAGAGGAGAAAGAGGGAGAGAAACATCACTGTGTGGTTGCCTCTCACTTGTGCCCCCAACTGGGGACCTGACGTGCAACCTAGTCACGTGCCCTGACTGGGAATCGAACCAGCAACACTTGATTCGCGGGCCAACGCTCAATCCACTGAGCCACAGCAGCCAGGTATTGCATAAATTTTTGAAAAAAAAAACAAACTTCAAAACGTACAAAAAGAATGAACACAAACGGCATTCACACTAGAGACATATTATCAATAGATAGAACCAGTGAAAAAGTTTATGAACAAAAATGAAATGCAAAAATAAATTTAAAAATGTTTATATATTAACATTTGTGGCTACTGATACATCTTGGGTGAAGCCCTTCGTCATATCTCACTCATACTGTACTCAACCTGATTTTTCTTTCCGGTGTTGAGCACTCCTTACACAGTCTTAACTTTCTTTCTGGAAGCATCTTTATGCCACATACGTGAGAGGGACCTGGTGGATGTTCTTCATTGCTGGATTTGTTAACAGTGTCTCTAACCTCATGCCATTCTCTGGCAAGCTCTTCTATTATGGAGGTGCTGAAGTTCAATTATGACATTGGTTTGTTACCACCCCAAAAATCTTCCTTATAAAGAATGTATGCATTCAGCAGCATTCTTGATAATACATTGAACACAACCTTCTTCCAATACTTTAGTGTTCTTCCTTCATCCAAATACATGTAAAGCCATCGTATCAGATGTGTCTATGCCTCCCATGAATCGGTTATATTTCAATATGATATCTGGCTTGGAAATTGGTGTCATATTTCTTTCTGATGCTCTTTGACACTGTTGGACCTGAATAAGAGCTAAGAAGCAATACCTGCTTTCCTTGAGATTTCCTTTCCCTAAACCCACACAATCACAGGAAGGCATTTCTAACAAATCTTACCTTTCCCACAATGAACTTTTGTAGAATCTGGTGAGGGAGAAATTTTCAATTCCTACAAAGTGTTCCTGTAATGTATGTCCCTACTGAGTAGAGGTACCTAGCCAGGGGAACCGAACTAAAAAAATTTGTTGCGAAAGATGTGGTAACCTTTATTTGTATAATTTCCTATGGTGAGCAATTTAGTTACTATAGCATAGGCCAAACCATGTTTTTTCACATCATCTTTGTATTACTTTTTGCTCCAAGGTAAGCATAGAATACAAGACAGTAATTTGAAACTGCATCACACATCATCCAAAATTTTACTCCCCGGAGATGATGGTGTTTATTTGGCAAGTACTGCAATAATCTGCTGTGACTTTTGGTACTAACCAAACTCTCATCAATGCTCAATTGTTGGTGGGGAGTATAGTAATGCCGAAAGATACGATTGGCGTGATCAATTATTGGCTGAAATTTAGCACATGAGTCATAAGATGAATTATCAGAAGTGGGGATTTTGGAATTGTCTACAAGATGAAAAAACCTCATCAATAACTGAAATCGGTTACGAGAGAACATGTGCCAGAACCAAGGAGTTGACAAAGATTTCTTTTTCAGTCAGTAGCTGTACATGCATGGTTCAGTAATTATGCCCATGTTCAGTATACAAACTATCAAAGCTTTTATTTCTGCAACTGTCGTTGGTTTACAAGAACTCACTCTAGAATTAGGGGATAAGTTTCTGTGTGACTGAAGGTACCGTAGTGCATATCTGTTGATTTCGGTTACCATCAGCTTCAGCAGCACTTCAGTTAAGAAGAGATGAAAATAAGCAATTAGCTTAGAATCAGTCGAGGGGGTATGCTTCAAACATGGAAGCTCTGCAAACTAATCTTGAAGTTGTGTTGTGTCCTGCCCATCTGCATCCCTCTCAACCCAACAGCTTTCACTAGCATCACTTTCAGAAGAAGATGGTTCATTTTCACCTTCACTTACTTCATCTTCAGATGAACTGCTTTCAAGATCACTTATCACAAAAGTGCTGTCACTCGATTCATCACTGATCAATGTTGAAACTTCTTCATGCAGTTTCCTTTCTCTTCACTGGGGGACTCATTTTCAGTTTTCCTATAAATGTCATTCCAATATAAAAAAGCACGGGCACAAAATGAATGAATACTGGCCCTAAGAATCGTATAAGATCACTCCCTGGCTGCAGTTCAACTGAATCCCTTCTTCATCTACGACTCTCGAAAGCAGTCTTGCTCTTGCAGCACAAAAGAATGATCCATTCCAGTATGATAAGAATATCGCTTCACCCGGAGGATACCAACTTTTGATACTTTTTATTCAAAGCAGAAGTGTGTATTTACCGCAAACACCATCAGGCAGTGGTGACATCCGGATCTGCTCTGAGGCAGAGAGACTAACCTTTGTTGTGTTTACAGCCTACTAGAGGGGGATACCCTGAGAGCCAATGCAGCACTTCGCATTCCCCTCATTCGGAAAGGCTGACTCACTGTCAGAGGGTATCAGGTCCTCATCTCTCCAGATGAAGGGGTCAAATGTTTCAAGGACGCTCTGTGATTCCCTCGCTGGTGAAATGGACCTAAGATGCAGCACTTCACATTTCCTCAGTAAACAATGTCCCCTCATTGGAAAGACTGACTCACTGTAAGATCGTATAAGGTCCCCCACTCTATATCATATCCATATTCAGGTTCCTCTCTCTCCCTATGAGGTGGTCAAATGTCTCAAGGACTCTCCGTGTTTCTGTCGTGAGAGCAATAAACCTACTCTGCTGAAACACCGGAAAAAATGCTAACGCTATACCATGAAGCAATGAAAATGTCCATTAACAAAAGCTTCCTTATCATGCACACTGCATAAAGTTTTGACGATTACTGCAAAGATAAATGAAATTAAAAGGACCGTTTAAAAAGTAAAAATTATAACAATGTGTCAGTATTTGAACAAGTGTAAAAATCTGAAATTTGGATCAACATGAGAAAAAGTTATATCAATATATAACCTGAGTACAAAAAAAGAGAGTAAAACATAAAATAATAATTATTCTATTGTTATTTACATTTATAGCCATCGAAAAAAAGAGTCGCTGGGAGCAACGCTGGCACTCAAAGGGTTAAAAAGTTTAATGAGACTTAGGAAGTGTTAAACAGATCACTACAACTAATCAATCTATTTTCATCATTAGAATTTAATTTCAGTAAACAAAACTTTTAAGCATCAAAAAATATTAATGTTATTTTTACTACTAATAATTTTTATTTTTCATATCGCAATGTATAAACAAAGTAAGGAATCTTAAGATTTATGGAATGCGTATTTCACAAAAACTGGGAAAAAATGTTGTTATCCACATAATCAGCTGAGAAGCTTAAGAAAAAGAGGGCTTAGGTAAGTAACCAGTTCCATCATAGTCATTCAAAAAGGTTATAATAAAACTAGAATTTTAACCAAGACTGTTTTCTAAGCTAGTGTCAAGAAGGTTATGAGAGACAAGAAAGACATACACAGTTCCAAGTGTGTCTTCTCTGTACCATGGAGCCTCTCGATAAAGCTTCCCCCTCCCCCAACAAAGTCAGGCTGATAAACAGCCCTATTTGCAATACCAACATAGAAGGCACTGAGAGCACTTTTACTATTATTTTATATGATTACAAATTTGAGACAAGTTAGCTGGTATTTACTTTACATTCAATGGTGTTCTCGAATATATTCAACATATTTAGTAGCAATAGCATTTGCAGGCATATTAACACAAGTGCCTTTTTTATAAACCCAGACAAGCACTGCCAAACCTAGGCAGATTGCTGTGGGTAAAACCAGAGTGAGCAAAGGTAAGGATCTAAACATATCTGAGGACCAAGTAAAAATGAAGATCTAAAATACATTTTCACGTTCATTAGGTATTTTTAAAATATGCTTTCACAAAACTACCTGATAAGGAAGGTAGTTTCACAAACCCCAAAAATAAATGGGTGAGGAAAAACGACAGTCACATGCTATACCAAGACTTAGGCAAGAGAAAGCAGAGAAAAGTCATGGTGTACCTGAAGGGACTAGGAATGAACAGGAAAACCACAAAATAACCAAGAGGTATTCGACACCGTGCAAGACAATTTGGGAACAGCAGCTGAAAGTAAGATGGGTTCTGCCTACTCCAGTAGTGAGCTAATATAGAAGAGACCTGCAGGAAAGGGAGAAGCCACCTTCCTTCCACAAGCTCTTGAAAGAGGCCCATCAGACTCCCATCCAGAGGTGACCCCACAATGAGAAAGGGAACAATAAAGGTGAAAGAAAGGACAAGGTGCAAATGACAGTAGAAGCAGAGAAGAAAGCCTGGAAATTTCAGAAAGCAAACTGCCATGTTCTTAAACACTTCACAAAAACAATGAAAAAGAGCTCTGTTTAGTTAGAAAAGATACTCAGAACCATACCTCCTCCTCAAAGTTCAAGAAAACTAATTTCATGTAAAAACACACGACAAAAACATATCATGGTCAAATCCAATATGAAGTTATAAGACAAAAGGAGAGTAAGAAGCAGAACAGTGCTACAGACAACAAAAGGAAGCTAGAAATTCAACTTGTTCAAAATCAGATCACAACTGTATGAAACGATCTCAAAAATGAGCTAAAGACAGAAAATGATACAAGTCAGAATAAAAGAAACTGAAAATGAAGCGATAAAATTCGGTAAAGAACTTGAAATAAAAGAAAAAAATTACTGGCTCCGGCCAGGCAGCTCATAAGGCAGTGGTTCACAACCTGTGGGTGCGACACCTTTGGGGGTCAAAGGACCATTTCACACAGGATTGCCTGAGACCATCAGAAAACATATATATAGACTTCCGGCCAAGATGGAGGCTTAGACGGACATGCTCGGTCTCCCTCTACAACTACAGAGAAATACAACAACCTCAAAACAAAAGATAACTAGAAATTCCAGAAAATAAAACTACACGGAAGTCCAGCCTATGAAGTTATAAACCAGCGGCGCTTGTCGGAGAGGTAGGAAGAGCGAAAGGGGGCGGTGCTGTTTGCAGTAGCACCAAGGACAGCAGCAGGGAGAGCAATTCTGGCTGCAGTCGAGCCACAGCAGCTCCCGACCCCAACGCTGGGAAAGGCAGCCACCGCATTGCCTCGGACGGTGAGGCCCAGAGTGGGGGAGGACGACCCGAGTCTCCCAGCAGAGAATAACGGCAGGAATCCATCTTGGACCCCCGCCCCCACACAAAGCACCACAGCGCGGTGAAATAGGTTGCAGATAGCCACTGGTCGCTGGGTAGTGACGACAAAGGGCCACAACACGGTGAAAAAGGTTGCAGATCGCCACGGTCGCAGCATTGTGACGAGTACACAGGCACTGCCCCCTATAGCCGGCCCAAGAAATGAAAACTCAAATCTGTCAAAATGAGGCGGACAACTATAGAAATCCCAGTGGCGCAGCTCACCAGGCAACAGATGAAGAATCTGACAGATGAACAAATAAGAAACCTGTCAGAGGCTCAGTTTAGAGCCATTGTTTTAAAGTGGCTTACAGAATTAACAAAAGATTTGGAACAAGACAAGAAAGGATTGAAAACCACTTATACTTAAAAGAACAAACACACATATGAGACAAATGGTGAGGAAATAAAATTGAGAGTTCAAATCAACAAACTGGAACATAGAGAAAGAACAAACAGTCAACCAGTGCAGAGAGAGGAAACAGGAAGCAAGGAAAGTGAGAAGAGGATCAGGAACCTCTGGGACAGCTACAAGAGATCGAACGTAAGAATTATAGGATTGCCAGAGGGTGAAGAAGAAGAACTAGAAATTGAAAAATTAAGTGAAAATATAATAAAGCAGAACTTCCCAAACTTGGGTAAGGAAATAGACTTACAGGTCCAGGAACCACAGAGAGTTCCAGAAAAACTGGGCCCAGGGAGAACCACTCCAAGACATATTATAATCAAAATGTCAAAAATTAAAGATAAAGAGAGAATCTTAAAAGCAGCAAGAGAGAAGAAAAGAATCATGTTCAAAGGGGTACCAATTAGACTACCAGCTGACTTCTCAAGGGAGACCCTGCAGGCAAGAAGGGACTGGCAAGACATATTCAAAGTAATGAAAATCCAAAACCTACAACCACGAATACGCTATCCTGCGAAATTGTCATTCAGAATAGAAGGGCAGAGAAAGTGCTTCCAGGACAAAATAAAACTGAAAGAGTTCATTAGATCCAAACCACTATTATATGAGATGTTAAAGGGACTGGTTTAGAGAAAGGAGGATCAAAACTATGAACACTAAATTGAAAACTGCAACACAAGAACCAACAACAGAAGCTAGGGAATTGAAACAAAGGCAAAATAAATAGGCAACAAGAGTGAAAAAAGAACTATAGGTATGGGGAACATATCGGGGGGAGGTCAGCAGGGAGGGGTAAGGGGGTAAGGGAGGGAGATGGTACAGGAATAAAGAAGCATAGTAGGAGGGAATGGAGTAGACAGGAAGAGGTTGAGAAGAACTATATGCACAACCAATGGACATGGACTAAAAGGGGGGGACAACTGGAGGGAGGGTGGCCACCAGGTGGAGGGGGGCCACCGGGTGGAGGGGAGCAGAGGGAAGGAAAATTGGGACAACTGTAATAGTATAATCAATAAAACATATTTAAAAAAAAAGAAAACATATATATAATTCCATATTGTTTTTGTGATTAATCACTATGCTTTAGTTATGGTTGGGGGTCACCACAACACGAGGAACTGTATTAAAGGGCCGCGGAATTAGGAAGGTTGAGAACCACTGTCATAAAGCATCATCCCAATACGCCAAGGTTGTGAGTTAGATCTCCCAGTCAGGGTACATACCAGAAGCAACCAATGATTGCATCAATAAGTGGAACAACAAATCCACATTTCTCTCCCAACCCTCCTCACTGTACTCTCTCTCTCTCTCTCACTAAAATCAATAAATTTTTTTAAAGAAAAAAAATTACATCAAGAAATAAAGATGAAACTAAAAAGTACACAAGAGCAAATAAACACAGCAGATAATACAGTAAGAGTCCTTCAAAGGAGAAATTTTTAAAAATCAAAATGGAATTAAATTATAATTTTCAATTTGAAAGACACTGTTGAGAATGAAGACAAGCCACACAGTGGTACCAACTCATATGTCAGATAAAAGACATGTATCATAATATATAAAGAACTCTAAAACCCAAACAGAGAGAATAACCACGTTTTAAAATGGGCAACGACTTGGAACAATTCACCAACAAAGATATACAAATGGCAAATAAATGCAATAAAAGGTGCTCAGCATCATTAGTCATTACGTGACCAGAAAATAAAACCACTTTGCAATATGTACCTGCTAGAGAATGGCTAATGTAAAAAAGACTGACTGACCATATTAAGTGCTGGAAAGGATGTGGCAAAACTGAACTCAACTCCCATAATGACAGTGGAAATGCAAACTGATAAAATCATTCTGAAAAACTGTGGCAGTTCTTTAAGAAATAAACATATACCTACCATATAATTCAACCATTCCGCTTCTGGGACTTTTATCTTAAAGAATGTATGTGTCCATGGAAAGATTTGCACACAAATGTCCAGAGCAACTTTTTTTATAATATAAAAACCTGGATACCCAAATATCCATCAACAGGCAAATGTATAAAAAATTGTTGTATTTTCAAAACAAATACTCAAAAATAAAAAAGGAGTGAAGAGTTGATAACTGTAACAACATTGGCTCAATCTCAAAATAATTATGTTGAGTCGAAGAATCATTTTCCTGAAATTAAAAAAAAAAAATCTGAAAAACTTGAAAATACATATTGAAAAAGTACGCCATATTCTGAGTATACTAACTCAAAATCCCAAGCACTAAGACATAGTTTAGAAAAGTTAGTGCACTTTAAAGAAAAAGAAAACTCCTTTGTAAATCTAGGCAAAAAGAGTAGGTGGTTTATCAAGTAAGGAAAATCAGATTATCGTCAGATTCTGACAGTAACTTAAATTGAGGAAAGCAATGGAATTAACATATTTAAGCTACTCAATGGCAAAATGTGAAACAATGATTTTATTTTTAAATTGACCTTCAAGAAAAAAGGGCAAAACACACAACTCCCTAACTATTGTTCCTAAGAGCCCTGCCTAAAGATCTACTGGAGAATGACCTTCAGACAACCAAACTGACTATAGAGACACTGACATAAGGACTAGTGGTGAGCATTACATGCTGTAAAACTAAGAGTAAATGATGATTAAAAGAGAGACCTACATGCTCAACTAATTTTTTTTTAATGGTGGCTAGAAATTGGGAGAATATATGTAAAAATTTTTTAACAATTTTAGTAATTATATTGGTGGTATGTATGCTAGATTATAATCAATATTTATGGGATATCCTAATTCTACTACTGCGCCTAAGAACCAGGATTTTTGATGTGTAAGTAAAAACAAACAAAAACATATAGTCATAATTTTGAATTGGAAGTATCAGTATAAATCAGGAAGTATTTTATCTAGTTCTGTCCACTAAAGAGGCTAGAAACAATGACTAACTCAAGAATAATAAGCATCTCTAGTACCCAGATTGTAGACCTGAAAACTCCATTTCCCACTAAAAGATGACATGGCTTCTTCGGAAATGGTTGATTCCAGTTCTGAGGAAGGAAATGAACTTAGAACATATTCTCATACCAGAGCTAAGGATGCTATCAAAGACTACTAGGCCTAAGTCAAAAGACTCTAGAACCAATTGGGAGAGGTTCTCACTGGCCAAAGATGAGATGATTTGACCATAAAAAAAAAGAAAAAGGCAACCAAAACCCATCAAATTATTTAAATTCATGATTAAAACGCACCTCATGTTTCTGTTTATTGGACAAATAATACTGTTAGAAGCTGTGACCTTTGGGAAAGTGCTGCTCAAGGAAATGTCCCATTTTCAGAAGTTAACTTTTTCAACATAAAAAGAACTTTTTTGAAGTGGCCAAAAATAAAATCTCCCTCTTCATTTTGGTACCCCATGTTTGCCATCTTCCCCAACTTCCTAGAATAGATGTTTACAGGTAGTTTTTAATAGACTAGGAAGGATAATTGTTACAACGCTCTTTAATTTTCCATCAACCTCCTCCTCAGTAAGAATCCATACTTATAATTCTAAAATCTCTCTTAAGCTAAAAACATAAAGGTCATATCAATTTTTTAAAAAAGGAAAAAATAGCCTATGCTATCACTAATTTTCTAACATAAACAAAGTTTCTAGTATTTCTTCTGTTAATAATTCATCTTATCAATCAAAATAAAAATAGAACTATGCAGACTTCCGGTGAAGATGGAGGCCTAGATAGACCACACTGAGTCTCCCTCCAAAACTAAGAAGGATTACAACTACCTCAAAACTAGAGACAACCAGAAGTTCCAGAAAATCAAGCTGCATGGAAGTCCGACAAAGATACAAAGAAGAAATACTCATCCAGATAGGCAGGAGGGGCAGAGAAGATGCAGTGTGGTGGAGACAGCAGCAGGGGTGGAGGCAGCAGCAGCAGTAGCAGCAGCAGCAGCGGTGGTGGCAGGCCAGAAGAAAGCACAGTCACATGTTTTAAAAAGTAGGGAGGGACACCTGGGTAGCACTCCCAGCACCAGAGCAGATCACGCAGCTCATGGTTCCAGCACCAGGGAAAATAAAGCCCCATTGCTTCTGACTGTGCAAACCAGTAGAGTCCACTTGTTTAAAGGGTTCCCATGATCCTAGAACGTCTGCAAACCCACCCACTCTGGGAACGACGGAAGGGCCACAGCTAGAGAGGTGCCAGTCCAATACGGAAGTGGGAGAAGTGCCTAGAAAAGGGGTGAGTGCTGAGCAAACGGCACTGTTCCCTTTCAGACCCCTTCCCCACATTTAGCGCCACAACGTGGTGAAACGGATCGTCCTGTACTGACAAATACCTTGAAACGGAGCTTCCTGTGCTGACGAATACCTAAGGCTCCACTCCTTACAACGTAACAGGTGCAACAGCTCTACCTAAGACACAGAGGCAAACAAACAAAGGAAACTGTCAAGATGAGAAGACAGAGAAGTATGGCCCAAAAGAGAGAGTGGATCAAGGTTCCAGTGGGAGAACTAAGCGATGAGGAGATAGCCAACCTAACAAATGAGGAAATAGCCAACCTAACAGATGCAGTGTTCAAAACACTGGTGATAAAGATGGTCACAAGACTTGACAGATATGCTTAAGAATGGCAAACGCATAAGGGAAAAAGTGAAGGTTATTCTAAATGAAACGAGGGAAAATTCACACAAAACCAATGGTGAAGGGAAGGAAACCAGGGTTCAAATCAATGATGTGGAACATAAGGAAGAAGAAAACAGTCAACCAGTACAGAATGAGGAAACAATAATTGAAAAAAGTGAGGTGAGACTTAGGAATCTCTGGGACAACTTTAAATGTGCCAACTGCCAAACCACAGGGGTGCTAGTAGGAGAAGAAGAGCAAGAAATCGAAAGCTTATGTGAAAAAAATAATGAAGGAAAACTTCCCAAATTTGACGAAGGAAATAGACATACAAGTCCAGGAAGCACAGAGAGTCCCAACGAAGCTAGACCCTAAGTGGACCACACCAAGACACATCATAATTAAAATGCCCAAGGTTAAAGATATAGAGAGAATCTTAAAAGCAGCAAGAGAAAAGAAGAGAGTTACCTACAGAGGGGTTCCCATAAAACTATTAGCTGATTTCTCAAACAAAACTTTGCAAGCAAGAAAGGACTGGCAAGAAGTATTCAAAGTGATGAAAAGTCAAGATTACTCTATCCAGCAAAGCTATCATTTAGAATGGAAGGGCAGATAAAGTGCTTCCCAGACGAGGTAAAGCTAAAGGAATTCATCATCACCAACCCATTATAATATGAAACGTTAAAGGGACTTATTTAAAAAAAAGATGATCAACACTATGAACATTAAAATGACAACAAACTATCAACAACTGAATCTAAAAAACAAAATCCAACTAAGCAAACAACCAGAACAGGAACAGAATCATAGGTATGGGGATCATTTGGAGGGTTATCAGCTGGGAGGGGGAAGGGGGAGAAATGGGGAAATGGTTCAGGGATTAAAAAGCATAATTGGTAGGTACAAAATAGACAGGGGGAAGTTAAGAATAATATAGGAAAGGGTGAAGCCAAAGAACTTATATGCATGACCCTTCAATATGAACTAAGGGGGTTGGTACTGCTGGAGGGGGAGGTGGGTAATAGGCAGAGGGGAACAAAGGGAAAAGAAATTGGGACAACTGTAACAGCATAATCAATAAAATATGCTTAAGAAAAAAATAGAACGATGGAATTCTTATCTTTAGCAACTCATCCCTCCTAAAACATCAGGGCCCTAACTTGCTGTTCTTCAGATTTTCACTCTCTTGTTATAACCTTAAAAGTTAGACAAAGCCCTGGGTGGTGTGGCTCAATAAACTGAGTGCCAGCCTTTGAACCAAAGGGCTGCCAGTTCAATTCCCAGGCAGGGCACAGGCCTGGGTTGTGGGCCCAGTCCCCGGTTGGGGCATGCAAGAGGCAACTGATCTATGTATCTCTTGCCCATCCTCTCCCTTCTCCCTCTCTTCCCCTCTCTCTAAAAAATAAATAATTAAAATCTTAAAAAATAATAAAAAAGACCAAGCTGTTTAGCATAAATAACAGAAACTGCAAATTTCAGTATCAAAGTTAAGGCATGCCCATGCTGATTTTAAAAAAACAAAAACAAAACCCAACAACGAAAGCTAAATGCATAATAAAACTAAATGTATAAACATCACCTGCATGAATGATAAATTTTAGTTATTTTCCTAACTCAAAAGACAACCTACCACCACCAATCATTTTAATACAAAATGCTCTTAGTAAATGTACAAATAACTAATAGGGCTGGTAGAGACACTTCGTTTAAGACCTCTAGAAGGACAAAATAATTGTTCAGAAACATCAGGTTAAATTTCCCTAGCCACTTGATGATCCAGTGAGGATATTAAAAAGCTTTCTTTTTAAGAAACTTTTCACTATAAATTTACAGCCAATGTATTTTATCAAAAAGTGAAGGCAATTTGTACAGATCTGATGAGTGAAATGGAAGAGGTTTTTAAATATTTATCTCCAAATAGTTTGACATAATCTTGTGTTGACTCTGAAAGTAAAATGCTTTTCCTCCTGTTATTTATTGTAGAAAGAGGTAAGTTTGAATCAACTAGCAATTTGAAAGAAATGGTGGCAATCTAAGCATTTTTGATTTAGAGACTAATTTATTTGTGAAAGTTGGCATGTAATCATTTTTAAGCTGATCTGCATGAACACCAGTTAGTTATTTGAAATCAATTTTTAAAAATCAAATGCTCTAAGAGACTACAATGCCTTTTTCTCCAAAATGGTTCCATTTTTTTAATACAATAAATACAAGATTGAACAACACATCAGTCACATTCTTTAGTTGACGGATAATTTTAATAAAGCACCAAGGAGTTCAGCTTGTCTATATGACCACTAAAACAGAGTTTTATTTTCCTTTCTAAAATTAGGCTAATTAAGGCTACACTGCAACCATAACCACATCTTGTATGAAATGAACATTTGCTAATAAAGCCAAAGAAAGTATACATCTCTTGTTGAAGCTTACATTCTTATAGTAGACCTCAGAAATAAATTTTAAAATAGGCAAGAAGTAGGGGAGCCCAAAGAAATTCCACTTCTTACAAGACTACAAGAAAGTCACCAAAACTGCACTTGCACTGCTCTCTAGGGAATTATCTTTGCCAGAGGTGAGAACAACTCCTGCTACCCAAACTACTTACACAACATTGCAATGAAATTCATAGTTTAAGTTTCAGATTTAAAACATTTGGAAACGAGCCTAATAAAATGCTGAAAAATGCTGAGCATATGTACCAAGTTAGCTATCCTAGAAAGTTTACAGGACAGTCAAAACTGTAGTATCTGGAATTGGTCAGATAATCACCCTAACTTCTCAAGAGAACATAAAGGTAAGTGACATCTTAAACACCCACATATATAAATATGACAACAAAAGGTTGGATGTAAGATATTATGGGAAAATACCACCAATAAAAGAATCTGAAATAGAATCAAAGCCACATAATCCTGGAAATAAGCCTGTTTACGGCCAAAACAGGGTCATAAACAGAATAGCCATTTTTCCTTTCTCTGGCTCTTTCAGACTGGTAAGTTCTAAATGCACTAAAGCACAGATTTAAAAATAATAATAATAACAACAAATTTTTAAAATCCATTGCAGACCATGCAAAGTATATGTACTTAATAACTGCCTGTAATGACTGCAGCTTTACAGATTCAGTTCTTCAGAAATACACTTTTTTTTCCCCTTTCCCAAGCAATTCTGAATGTTATATAGATCAGTAGCTAGGAATACATATTTTCAACTCACATTGTTTCTCCAGTCTTGGCTACATGACAAAGAAATTGATCCAGGACAGGACAAACTTCCTTTTTCCCCCTCTTCTCAAAATCTAGATAAGGGAAGACAGAAAAGTTTTCAGTATTTCTTCTAAGTCCACCAACCATTTTCAATGCCCTCTGAAAACAAACTTTTTTCCCAGTTCTTCCTTCTATTAAGAACAAGAAAAAAAAAATTAGCCACTCAGTCTCAACTCTCCAGGTTCTACTTCCACGCGTTACTACTCTCTCCACAGTAGTTAATAAGAATCCTCCTAAAGAGGGCACTCACTTCACAAACCATCATTAATGCAAGGTTTCTCAAAGTGTGGTCCGGGGAACAACAGCATCAGACTTCATCTGAAAATCCCATTAAAATTAACGTCCAAGGCCCCACTGGATTTGTTTATCTAAGTGAAGTTCATTAAATCTGCGTTTTAAGAAACACCAGCCATTTCATGTAGCCGTCCGCCAATGATTCCAGATGTCAAAGCGTAATTCTCAGAAGGCTGAAATCAAGCCATTCTGTTCGACAACCACTCAAGCCTGTTGTTTAGAAAGCCACCGCTTTAGGACATTGATGAAATGACGACTCCAAAAGCTCTGGAAAAGGATTCCAGAAACACATTTAAAGTTGCTCTGCCGCCGCTCCCCCCTCCCCAAACCTTTCACTTTTTCCTCTTCACTCAACGTCTGGAGTGCAGGGGCCAGACGGAAAACCTCGCAGGCCTGGGAGGGGGCTGCGGGCGCAAGGGCAGTCCCCAAGCCGGGAGCAGTGCTAGGGCCCCTGCGAGAGCTTCCCGGCGCCCCTCCCCCAGCCCAGACGCCGGCGGCGCACACAAAGCCCAGGGCTAGAGGGAGGCAGCTGCTCACAGGGCTCCGACCCCTAGGGAGGTGGGAGGGGGATGGGAGCCGGGGAAGCGCACCTGCCCCCGCGCCTGGTCTGGGCCCTTGAACCCACCCGCCCGGAAGGGAGAGAGAGGGCCGCAGAGGATGAGAAGGAAGGGCGGGCAGCTACCCCCACCTTTCAGCGCCTCCTGCAGCCTCTCGACGTCCATGGCTTCCCGGAGTCCCTCGCTGCCTCCGCCTCCCTACGCGGGTCTCCGGGGACCTGAACGCCTTCCCCTACTCCCTGACGCCCTCCCCCTCCCTTGCACACACTCCGGCACGCAGACGACCAGGGGGAGGGGGAACCGAAGGGAGCCGGGGGAAGCGAGCGAGAGAACGAGACCGAGAGAACGAACACCACCCGGAGCCGCTACCACCAGCCCTCCAACATGGCGCCTGGCACGTCAGCGCGCGCACGCTCCCCGCGGCTGTCCTAGTGCCCGCCTAGCGTTCCGACCCGGAGCCGGAAAGCGCGTGCAGGCTGAAGCGTGCCGCCGCGGCGCTCTGGGCCCGTCTCGGCGGCGGTCGTCAGAGGGTGGCTCTGAAGTGCCCGAGCGACCTGAGAGAGGGATGGTCAGGGCAAGGATTTGGCGGCATACCGCTTGGTTTTTAGTCCCGGCCTCTTGCTACCTGTGTGACCTTAATCTATTTACTGAGCCTCACTTTCCTTTACGTACAATAAGGGCACTAGTATCGGGACCACCCTACACAGCTACTGTGAGGATTAAGCGAGAGCGCGTTACATAGCGGTCAGAGCATGCAGCAAAAGTAACACTCAGTATTACTAGTAATCGCAACAAAAATCTTTCCGCCTGAAGCTAACGTTTGCTACCGACCCACCCTTGAAGGGAAGCAATATATATAGCAAAGTAAAAGCTTAAGGGTTAGAACCGGCTGGAAACAAAAACCAATTCAACTATTTTCTCCCTGGACTAGTTACTTAAAACTCAGGGAGCAGAGGCGCAATTTCCTCACCTGAAAATGAAGAGTTGTAAAACCATCATAAGGTTTAAGTTAAATGGCGAATATGAAGCATTTAGCACAGTTCCTAGAACTTGCAAGCTTTAAGTTAACTAGCTGTCGTTTTCATCATTATGATTGTGATTACATTACCTAAGCGACCAGGAAGTTAGAGGGGCAGGGGACCTCAGATGTCCTCTCCAGAACTGACATTTTACGATGGCCATAGCTGAGGTGTAGCTTACTCATCTGGCAAAACAGCACCAGAATGAACATTTGGCTCCCAGCCAGTGTGTGGACATTTTTACTGTCTACTACTGTCTGTGAGTTTCTCAAAGAAAAGATGCTGAAAATTACTGCCTTTCTTCTGTCAACCAATGGTCATTGTTGCCAATTCAATGCCAACGGTAATCACCAATTTAGAATGCAGTAAAGAAAGAAACTTGATTCTGTGGAAACAGCGCAATTGTGATACAGCAGGGCTGCAAGGCGCCTGTCTGGCTAGACAGTTCTAATCAGCTCTGGTCCAGAAGGAAACACAGTTTTTACTCTTGCGTAGAAAAGGAATGGCTCCCAAAGTCAGAGGGGAACTAATTTATATAAAGAACAACCCCTGGTTCATCCTTATGCAAATGAGGGCTCCAAATCCTCACAGTTTTATTGGTCCAAAAAGCACTATCCTGATTGGTCAGGAAGGAGCTGCTCTGTAGCTTGTCAGGCAAAGATGCTAATGAGGATAGGGCTGCACAGTTCTGTTTGAACAAAAAAATTATCAGTCCTGTTCTTTGAAATACAGTTTCATGAATTCTTTTATAAAGGTTGGCTCAGCCTGCAGGCAGGCAGTTCAGTACATGCCTTTTCCTGCTTGCCTTAGAGGCCTCTGTTTAGAAACAGTTGTTAGGCCCGCTTTTAAATTTGAGTCCAGTTTGCCACAGGAGCTCTTCATGGTAGGTATCTTCTTTCTCAGGGTCAACACTTCTCAAATTTTAACACAAAGCCATGAAAAGAGGGAAGGGAGAGAAGGGAGGGAGGGAGGAAAGAAGGCTATTTCCTGTTTTAAAAGGTGCAAATTTGAAGAAAACCATTACAACTGTTGACCGTCTTAAAAGATAGTGGTTCTGCCCTGCCCATAGGTGGCAAATGTAGCAAAAGCTTCCCTTGTCCCCCCTTCCCCTGCAAAAAAACTTCTCTCCATATTGCCATCAGACAACCAGTCCTTACGCCCTTAGACCATTTCATTGTTCAGAGCATCCAGTTCAGTTATAATATAAATAGTCTTGCAGGAGGATGTACTTAGCAAGTACTTACCATGCACTGGATTAAGATTACCATGGTCCCTTCAGGTCTAAAGGGGCCTACTCTCCAGATAGCAAAGCTTAGCCTCCACTTCTCTCCACTACCCTGTCCTCTATTTAGGCAGTTCTCTTCCTATAAGAGCTGTGTGGGACAACACAGTTGCCACTAGCCATGTGTGGGGATTTAAATTTGAATTAATAAAATAAAATTTGAAATTCAGTTTCTGAATTT
Source organism: Furipterus horrens (assembly GCF_987537825.1). NCBI lineage: Eukaryota > Metazoa > Chordata > Mammalia > Chiroptera > Furipteridae > Furipterus > Furipterus horrens. The sequence goes on from NW_028327177.1 coordinate 75,007,089, forward strand.
TTCAATAGAATTCAGTTCTTCAATCATACTAGCCACATTTCAAGTGTTCAATAGCCACATGTAGCTAGGGGCTTCTGTATTGTACAGCATGAATAGAGATAATATCATTATCACACAAAAAAATTAATTTTGGAATTTCTATTAGAGAACACCCATGCTAATTTCTTCTACCTTGCTTCATCCCTTTTCATCAGTTGGTTCCCTCACTTGTGGATGCCTGGATTTCCAAACATGGGTTAAGATCCTTGACAGGGGACAAAATACACACAGCAGTGATAGCCTAAAGGAATCAAGGAAAGTTTCCCAAAGGAAGTGGTGTGTAAGACCTGAATTATGAGAGGAAGGCAGCCAAGTGAAGTGGAGAAGAGGAGCTTTCAAATAGAAAAACCATAGATGCACAGGCTTTAAAATGAGAAAGAAGAACCAGGTGGGTTCTGAAGAGCCATAAGAAATTCAGCCTGACTTAAGCTGACAGTGCAAGAAGAGAAGAGGGAAGAGATGAGGCTGCAGAATTATTTCCTTTGGTTTATTTCCTCCTTCTTCCTTGGAACTCTCTAGCCAGCGGTCTGCAATTGCTAAAGCCTCTTACTGGTGCTAATTCCCTTGGAGGAAAAGAGAATGTAAATATCACAGCCATCCTCCAGAATCACCTCCAATAATACTTTTCTCCTGGAATTCATACCATAGTGTAGTCTCCTCCCACTCTGAATCAGAGCTGATTTGTGTAAACAATAAGAATATGGCAGAAGGTCCTGGCCCATGTAGCTCAGTTGGTTGGAGCATCTTCCCATAAACCAAAAGGTACCAGGTTTGATTACTAGTCAGAGCACATACCTAGGTTGAGGGTTCAGTCGGAGCGCATTTGAGAAGCAACTGATCAATGTTTCTCTCTCACATGGATGTTTCTCTCCCTCCCTTCCACACCCTCTAAAATTATTAAGCATGTCCTTGGGTGAGGATAAAATATATATATATATATATATGGCAGAAGGTGTGGTGTTTGATTTCTGAGGCTAGGTTATAAAAGGCACTGCAGCTTCTGCCCTGAGCTCTTTGATTCTTCATGTTAGAGAAAGCCAGCTCCCATGTCATGAGAACATTAGAGCAGCCCCATGCAGAGGCCCAAATGGAGAAGAACTGAGGCCTTCAATGTGGGTTCTCCAAATCCAGGAAGTCCTTAGGATGAGTGTAACTGACATCTGGACCATGAACTTAAGAGGAAGCTCAGGCCAGATCATCCATCTAAGCCTCTCTCCAATTCCTGATCCACAGGAACTATGAAAGATGACAAATGTTTATAATTGTTCTAAGCTTCTAAATTCTAAAATAATTTGTTACACAGCAATAGATAACTAATGGAACAAATTAGAATATTAGTAGCATTCTGTGAAGCACTTTACAAAAATATATGATTTAATCCTTGTAAAAATCATATGAGATAGGTAATATTATTATCCTCACTTAATAGAAGAGAAAACTGAGGTATAAAGAGGTGAACTAACTTGTCCAAGACCACACAACTAAACAGGCAAGTGACTGATGTATGATTCAAGCCTAGAATGACTTCAAAGCTCCCAAACCTTTCCTTGTCCTCAAGAAATTTGCAAACTACCAAGAGAGGTAAGATGTATCAACTCTGATGCAAATTAGAAGACAGGTGTGGAAATCAGGTGGTTAGAGACCTGTGAAATCTCTTCCAGGCAGAAATAGAAGTTGCTCTTTAGAGATATTTCACTAAGACTGGAAATGACTTGTACCTACAGAGAAAGGTCTTCCAGGCAGAGGAAATGGTATTAGAAAGGCAAACAGTCCATGAGGACCTCCTAGGTTCAGAGGAGATACACACAGAACCTCTTCCTCTCTATGGAGCACATGGTCTAATGGAAAAGATGAACCTTAAACAAACATGAACATGCAGAAAGACTGACCCACTGCTCTGGGTGTATGCAAGAGGGAAAAAGCCTAAACTTGAGAAGATTGAGGTGGGAGGTGGAAGATGAGAACATAAAAAGAAGTGGGAGAGAAACACCAGTTGGACTATGTCACAGAAAACATACATAACTCCAGGGAGAATTACTGGTTGTCTCTCTCACATGAGTCTGTGGGAAGGAACAAGAAGAGGGGATTGAGAAAGAGTATGGAAAAATCCATATTCTACCTGTAAGGGATGGCGGACAGGGCATAGGTTGGACTAAAATACTACTACAGAAAGGCATTGGAGTCTCTCCAATTTCATAGCCTTTCTTCATGCCTTTCAATCCATATTTGTATATCATCCTGGGTACCAGGATGAAATTGAGGAGGGCAAATGGACAAATTAAGATGAATACCATTTTCTAAATGAGAGTAGCTTCATATATCATTAAGTTTAACTTTTTTTCAAGAGACTTTTGAAACTAACACTTTTTTATTTAAGAGTGAAAAAGGGTCTGTGCCAGAAGCCCCTGGGTTGTTTTCTGTGGTGCCACAATGTGCATGATTGCTGGGCAGTCATGTTGGATTTCAGAGCAGTGTTACAAGAAAATGCTGGCAGAGTAATTAAGTACTGCCTAGGTGGATGACTTAATTTTGACTGCAATAATGGGAGTTGACTTCAAACTCTATGAAATAAAATGGAAATTTATTAGGTGAGTAGGATATCCAGGCCTCTCACTGAACCCAATAGCCATTCTCTTCTTCAGCTGTGCACATTTCTCTGAATCAGTATTTATTGCTCACAAATAGATATTTTCATTTCCAATGATTTGCTAAGATGATTGACTAGCATCTATCAATCACAACCAAAGTATCTAACCCAACTATAATCACAATACATCTATGATCAAGAAATACTACTAATACATTGTCTCCCTCTAATCCTCAGACCTTATTTAAGTTGTATTAACTGACTTAACAATGTCCTTTATAGGAGAAAGAAAGATCTGGTCCAAAATAAGATGTTACATTTATTTGTTGTCTCTTTTGTCTCCTTCAGGTTGAGAGTTCCTTAGTCTATCCTTGACTTTCATTATGCTGATCTTGTTGAAGATTACAATAGTAGACTCTCTGTCATTTTGGATTTGTGTGACATTTCCTCATGATTAGATTCAGATGATGTATCTCTGGCAATGATTTCATAGAAGGGATGCTTTGTTCTTGTCATTCTATCCTAGTAGATGGGCCGAATTTAAGTTTGTTTTGTTACTGATGATGTTTTACATTGAACATGGTTAAAGTAGTGCCTCCAGATTTCTCCTCTGTATAATTTCTCCCCTTGTAATTTTGTTAGTTTTCTGTGCTTGTTGTAACAAGTTACCAGAACTAGGTTGCTGAAAATAACTGAAATTTATTCTCTTGTATTCTCTCACAGTTCTGGAGACCAAAAGCCTGACAGCAAGGTGTCAGGAGCACCATACTCCCTCTAGAGCAGCGGTTCTCAACCTGTAGGTAGCGACCCCTTTGGGTGTCGAACGACCCTTTCACAGGGGTCGCCTAAGACCATCGGAAAACACATATATAATTACATATTGTTTTTGTGATTAATCACTATGCTATAATTATGTTCAATTCATAAAAATGAAAATACATCCTGCATAGCAGATATTTACATTACGATTCATAACAGTAGCAAAATTACAGTTATGAAGTAGCAATGAAAATAATTTTATGGTGGGGGGTCACCACAACATGAGGAACTGTATTAAAGGGTCGTGGCATTAGGAAGGTTGAGAACCACTGCTCTAGAGGCTCTAGGAGGAGAATCCATGCTTTGGTTCTTCCAGCTTCCACTGACTTTGTTGGCATTCTCTGACTAATGGCTTCATCACTCCATTTTCTGCCTAGTGATCACAGTGTTTCTTCCTCTATTTGTCAAATTTCCTTTGACCTTTCTCTTAAAAAAATATTAATTATTGAATTTAGGGCCTGTGAGAAATGCTCACAATAAAAACCGGGACATAGGACTTGAGCAGCAAAGTGAGGCGTTTATTCACAAGTCTGCAGAGTCGGGCACACCCTCAGCCAGGAGAATGTGACCGCCAAGTAGATGAAGAAAACTGCTTTTATAGTAATGTAATTAGCTCCCCCACCCCTCTTCTTCTCCCCTGTTTCTCCATTACTGATTACTCCACAGTTACAATCTAACACGATTACCTAAATGCCCCTATTGCGATTTGTAAATATGCTAATGCTGTCAATTCCCTTCTTAGAGATCCTCTAATTACATTTGCCCTTGAGACCCTTTAATTACATTTGCCCTTGAGACCTTTTAATTACATTTGCCCTTAATACCCTTTAATTACATTTGCCCTTTGTTACTAATGACTTTCTACTGGTTTGGGAGTTACTATGTCCTTGCTTCTTACAATTCCCCACTGTCTCTTTTGGAAAATTGACTACTTAAACCATTCTATTTATCTCTTCAAATCTAAGGAGGATTTCTCGACTTTCTTCCTCATAGTTAGGATTCCCTTTGGCCTCCAGAAGGAGGAGATTATGAAAAGTTGCTGGCATTTGTTTAGTTAGTGCAGTCTTTTTTTTTTTTTTTTTTTTTTACCCATGACAGAAATATTTAATTAAAAAATATAGTGTGTCACAGTTCTAAAAATGAAAAGTTATATTTCTTTTTTTTTTTAAAGTATATTTTATTGATTATGCTGTTACAGTAGTTCCAATTTTTTCCCCTTTTAGTTAGTGCAGTCTTAATTAGTCTCTGAACTAAACCTTTGACGCATGGAATACAGCAACCTAAAGCTGTGAGTATGCCTGCTATCACTACAAGGAATATGAGAGCTGTGAGATCATTCCTTTCCAGTTGCCAAACCAATTTTCTAACCATTTTGTTATGGGATTGTCAATACCTGAGTTTTTCGCTAGTTTATTTGCTAAGGTAGTTAGTCCCTGTAGGGCCTCAGTGATAGATCCATCAGGGGCTGTATTATTAGGGACAAAGGTGCAACACTGCTACCCCCACCCCAGGATTGCCCATACACCTCCCTTTTCTGCCAACATTGTATCCAGTGCCGTCCTGTTCTCCCAAGCCACTCGACTGGTGGCATTTAATTGTTGAGCAATTCGTTCTGTAACATTCCTAGCATAATTGATAAACCTTTGCTGGTTATAATAAATATAATTTATTCAATTAACATTTTTAGTAATGGTCAACCACGAGAAGAGCACTGACTCAAACCCTGCTGCTATTTGATTTCTAGCTTTAAACTTATTTGGAACTCCTCTAGGGACCCCAATGGCGTCAATATAGATATGAGGATCAAAGGATCCACCAGGTGCCATTGACCTCATTTTCCTAGCAGGGGCAGTTTGGACCAATTTTGGAAATGCCAGGGTAAATGGGATAGCCAACTGAACCAGGGCACAGGTTCCACTCTACCTGTCAGGTAGGATTTTCCAGAGACTCCTTTGCCCACAATACCACCAGACATTTGTTCTGGGGATTCAGAGGGAAATATAGTTGCTGGCCCCACTATGAAGGTGGCTCATATTTCTGGTATGAGTGCATGTTAGGAGTTCTCCTACGGGGGTACCCGAATTCGCTTCCCACCTAGAGAGGCAAAAAGAGTAATTCATGGGCCCCACTGAGTATGACGGGAGGGATAGAGTCCCATTACTCCTTATAGAGGGAAAGAGGAGAGACAAGCTTCTGCATGTCTCATTTCCCTGTGCGTTCTCATCCTGGTAGAGAGAGAGCGAGCATACAGGCCATTCCCAAAGGATCAGAGTCCCAGCCTAGTGGAAATGGTACGACTTGTGCCTGGGGTCTCACTGTGGTACAGGCATAACAGTTGCTTTTATTCATGAATTTAACGGTAAATTTGACCCATTCTACCCAAGCATTCGCGTCCCCATAACCAGTCTTTATCTCTAAGGTTTGTCTGAGATTTAATACCTCAAAGACTTTTACTTTGGCTGGATTATTCTGGGGTCTTTTCTGAGGTGTTTCTGAGATCTGGGTGGGAGAAGTTAGATTTCCTAGGGAAGGAGGAGTTGTCACTAAGTGAAGACCTACCTGCTCTACTGGATCTATGCCAGACACATTAGCTCCCAGGCCATAAACTCTGGTAGCCACATGGGGTTCCTGACTTAAGGCCTGTGGCTGGTTAAGTGTTAGAAGAAAAGGGTTGCACTGGAGAGGCTGGCAGTTTGGGGGAGAAGCTCCTTTGCTTAAAGTTATTTTAGGCAAAAGTTTTAAAGTGAGCCCACAGACCAACCCATACTTCACCAAACCAACCACTTAGTTCAGCCAAACTGTTGAGTCTCAGGAGGCAGCAATGCAGATGGGCTTTTTAAGTGAGGCGTGTACATACAGACAATCACTCAGGTAATGAGATCATAGGCTTATGCCCTTTGAAAACAGAAGAAAACACACATGTTAATTCACACAACACAATTCACAAACCAGTCTTTAAATTTGCAAGACTGTCTTATTGAGAAGATATCCAGTTGCAAGGCATTTGACATTCTTCTTGCCTGTAAATTAAGCATTTTTGATAATGTCACAGACCTGGTTTAACTTTCAAGTTAAAACAAACTTTTAATTAATATAAACTTTATAGACACAATTAGCTGCACTAGTTTATGGTCTACTAGTGAGGATTGTGGTTTTCCTCAAATCATGATTTTTCTCCTTAAGATTACCCTCCTTGTTATTAAAGGACTGCATTAAGTCCAGTTTTAATCCAGCCTGTTCATTTGCATAAACACAACAAGAGCAGCAATTGATCACATAAATTTTTTAAGTCTGCTTTGCTGGAACTCACACAAAGAACCTTCCAGCTGACCTTCAGTCTGCCCTCTGGGCACAGAAGCTGAGCCACACACCTGCAATCAGCCCTGCCTGCAAGACCCATGCTTTTTACAAGTCCTTCAGGTTTTCCACTGTGCCCCAAGTTTTCTCTTAGCCACTTATCAGGGAAGCAACCTTTGTTCCTTTCCTAGAAAGATTGCCATGAACCACACAACCAATCAAGGTGTTAGGCTTTTCCCTCATGGGCTTTCATTAGCCTTGAAAGTCAACTTCCATTCCTTAGGGCTTTCTGGCAACAACCAGAGCCTAGGCATGTTACAGAACCCCTGGGCTGCTCCAATTGAAAACAAACCCAAGGACTCTTTAGTTAGGGGCCCCAATGCCCATCGCCAAAATTATAACTCTCAATACCAGAGTTTAGTGAAAAGAAAAAGAATTGTTTATTTAACAGTTATATAGATTTAGTTATTTGTGGATTTCTGTTGTTAAGTCTTATGTTCTTTAAAACACTCATAAACACATATCCTTGCCTCCCCCCTACCAAACCAGGCTAGTTTTAGAAAAGTTAGAGAAACCGTTTCCCTACTTTCCAAACACGGTTCAGCTTTACCAGCAGCTGCTAATCACTCAATTCTGATTGGGGAGGTCTTGTCTGTGTTATGGGGTCCACAAGCTTTTAATCCAGAACTTCGTGGATTTTCAGCCTCCTTGTAAACTGCCTAGTTAGTCCTTTTGTAATTCACACAGTCAGCCTCAGCCTCAGTCAAATCCGCACAGTCTGCCTCAGCCTCAGTCAAATCCACACAGTCAGCCTGGCTAAAATGTCTGCCGCTTATTTTTAAATCCCTGACTACGTCCTCTGATGCAGTGGGTGCGGTAACCAGTTCTGACCATTCACAGAACCTCACGCAGGCTCTGTGTGCTTTCTCCATACCATCCCCTGGTCCAAGACCCCTCCCATCTACCTGAGGCTTTGGATGCATTAAAGCCATTTTGCATAAGAAAGACACTAGCTACCAGCCTCAGGCATGTGGAGGCATTCTGAAAAGATGCTTTCTTGTCCCTATCCCCCAGCCGCAAACTCTGGGGATTTTTGGACTCCCCTGTTTCTGTAACAGGCATGCCTTCTTCAGGTATGATATCCCAGTCAAAGCCTCGGCTGACAAAACCACCATTAGCAACTGGTCTTATTAGTTTTATGTAAAGGAAGCTTATGTCACTTCTTACTTCTTTAGAATGCCAAATACTGGAGGGTTCAGGTAGGGAGAAAAATATAAAGGTGTGAAGGGAAATTCTTGTCCTTCAAAACTTCATTTCCATGCATTACGCCTTCCATTACTAGAACCATACAATTTCTTTTCAAAACCTTTATAAACTTCTAACAAACCTTTTTATTTACATACCTTACACTTTCCCTGGTTCCCTTTTGTGAGAAACGCTCACAATAAAAACTGGGACACAGGACTTGAGCAGTAAAGCGAGGCATTTATTCACGAGTCTGCAGAGCCTGGTGCACCCTCACAGCCAGGAGAATGTGCACACCAAGTAGACAAAGATGGCTGGTTTTATAGTCTTGGCTTCCCCACCCTGAAATTGCCAAGGTAAAGTGAAATTGATTAGCTTCCTCGCCCTAAAGTGAGAGCGATCAGCTCCCCCTCCCTAACGCAATTAGCTCCCCCTCCCCTCTCCTCCTTCCCTGTTTCTCCATTACTGGTTACTCCGGAGTTACAATCTAACGAGATCATCTAAATGCCCCTATTGTGATTTGTAAATATGCTAATGCTGTCAACTCCCTTCTCAGAGACCATCTAATTACATTTGCCCTTTGTTACTAATGACTTTCTACTGGTTTGGGAGTCACTTTGTCCTTATTTCTCACACTTTCTTTCATGTGAAGTTTTAAATTTCCCTGGGAAACCTCAATTTTTCCTTTCAGAGCATAAACAGAGCAATAATTCAAAACTCAGGTAGCTAGGCCCTCTCTCTCCAGTATGTCCACTGGCTTCCTGGAGAGACAAGCCCTTGTCAGAGACATGTTCACTTGCCCAGGCTGGAGCACCCAGCAGCCCTGAATGACACTTCCTGGGTCCTGGGTGGCAAAAGGAATTTTTGCCAACTGGTTTACAGACAACCTATCCTAGGTCTCATTGGTCAAAAACAGATACAGAGAATTCTACAACAGAACAGATTGTGAGAAAAGCTCACAATAAAAACTAGGACACAGGACTTGAGCAGCAAAACGAGGTGTTTATTCATGAGTCTGCAGAGTCGGGCACACCCTCAGCCAGGATGTTACAGAAACAAGGGCGTCCAAAAATCCCCAGAGCTTGCAGCTGGGGGATGGGGAGAAGGAAGCAGCTTTTGGAATGCCTCCACATGCCTGAGGCTGGTGGCTAGTGTCTTTCTTATGCAAATGGCTTTAATGCATCCAAAGCCTCAGGCAGATGGGAGGAGTCTTGAACTAGGGGACAGTATGGAGAAAGCACACAGAGCCTACGTAAGGACCTGTGAATGGTCAGAACTGTTTGCAACGCCCACTGCGTCAGAGGACGCAGTCAGGGATATATAAGCAGCTGCAGACATTTTAGCTCAGACTCTCTCTGGCTCTCGCTCGTGCTCTCACTCTGGGACTCTCGCTCTCTGACTCGGGCTCTCACTCGCGCTCTGACTCTCACTCGCGCTCTGACTCTCACTCGCGCTCTGGCTCTCACTCGCGCTCTGGCTCTGGCGCTCTGACTCTCTCTCTGGCCCGCTCGCGCACTCGCTCTCGCTCTCTCGTTCTCTCGTGTGCTCCCTCCACGTGGTTTGGTGAAGGGGCCTTCTCCATGTGGCTTGGAGAAGGGGTCTCCAGGCTGCTTTAAGAGGCTCTCGCCATGCAGTTTTGAGAAGGAGAGAAGATCCACGCGGTTTGCAGGAAGAAGGCAGTTTGCAAGGAGGCTGAGAATCCAGGTGGTTCTGCATTGAGAGCTGGAGGGCACCACAGCACAGAAAGGACCTCCCCAATCAGAACTGAGTGATTGGCAGCTGCTGGTAAAGCTGAACTGTGTTTGGGAAGTAGGGAAACGGTTTCTCTGACTTTCCTAAAACTAGCCTGGTTTGGAAGGGGGGGAGGCAAGGATATGTGTTTGTGGGTATTTTAAAGAGCATAAGACTTAACAACAGAAATCCGCAAATAACTAAATCTATATAACTGTTAAATAAACAATTCTTTTTCTTTTCACTAAACTCTGGTATTGAGTTATAATTTTGGCGGCGGGCAATCGGGCCCCTAACTAAAGAGCCCGTGGGTTTGTTTTCAACTGGAGCAGCCCAGGGGTTCTGTAACAAGGAGAATGTGCAAGCAAAGTAGACAAAGAAAGCTGGTTTTATAGTAAAGTGCCCCACCCTAAAATGAAATTGCCACTCTAAAGTGAAATTGATTAGCTCCCCCACCCCTCTCCTTCTTCCCCGTTTCTCCATTACTGGTTACCCCGGAGTTACAATCTAACAAGATCATCTAAATGCTCCTATTGTGATTTGTAAATATGCTAATACTGTCAACTCCCTTCTCAGAGATCTTCTAATTACATTTGCCCTTTGTTACTAATGACTTTCTACTGGTTTGGGAGTCACTATGTCCTTGTTTCTTACAAAATGAAGGTACACTTTTATAAAATCAGAACACAAGCAACTGAGATTTCCTTTTCCCAGGTTTAAAACTTCCATAACTTTCCTTTTTATTATTACAACTTTTCTTAGACCTTCTGCAACATTTACAAACTTTCTAAATACTCTTTACTTCTTTAGATTTAACCATAACATGCTTCCAGTCCTTGTTCTTTTCCACATGGTGAAGGACTATACTCAAACTCAGTATCTGGGAGCCAAAAGTTCCTAGATTTGCAGAGATACCCTGCAGCTTTTTGAAGTTCCTGCTTCTTCTCCCCTCTTCTAACATACACTTCCTGAGCTTTCCTGAGGAGTTTTTCAATTGCTCTATTTGGCCCATTCATCTACCTTCTCCAATTTCTTACAAATATTTGGCCAGTTTCTGTTACAACGGTGACTTTTAAGAGTCCCTGTCCTACAACATTGTCTGGATTTAGACCAGAATACTTCCTCATTTGGCCCCTGAGCTTCTGTAGGAATGCTGATGGAGCTGTATCTCGAATGCCTTGGAGACATTCTGTGCGTGGGGAATGGACTCCTTGATTCCCCTGATGATGAGACTCCTAAGGTTTCTCATCTGACATCTGAATCCTATCCTCCAGCCTGTTATCCCATTCAGGGTCTATACTGGGAAACTTTTGTTAGGCCGGGACAATTCCATGACCGGGAGGATGTTCCCTTTCCCATATCCTCATAGCAGCCCATCTGATCACTCCCTTCTCTTCCCCATTGAAGATGTCTAGTATAGACATTAATTCTGTCCACATGTATATGCTGGGTCCAGGGAACTGATCTAATTATTCTGCCAATCCAAAGGAGTCCTCTACCAAGCGCTTCATATTGTGCTTTAAGTTTCTAACTTCAGTGCTTGTTGAAGGAGCATTTGACATATCCAATATGTCCTGGACCCATGGAGACATCCCTAAGGGGAAACATTGGCTTCTCTGAGGGAATGGGGAAGTTCTTTAGGTCTTGCTTACATTGTTCTAATTCCTGTCTTAATCTAGAATAAGTTCCCACCGGCCCATAGGTGTCATGGGGGCAGATACTGGTCGGGTATCTGCTAGGTGTTCCTGGCCTTTTCCATCTGTACTGTCTGTCCTGGTGCCTCTGCCCAGTTGGCCACCGGCTGGCCAGGGCTATAAGGCAGTAGCAGACAGGATAGAGGGTCCCAGGCTTTATCTTCTTTCTTTTTTAAAAGGAAGAGACCTATGGATCTGCTGGTAGGTGGTGATCAGCAGAGAGCATATTCCCTCTCTTCCTTAAAAGCTGATGCCTGGCCCTGGCTGCTGTGGCCCAGTGGATCGAGCATCAGAATGCGAACCAAGTGTTGCTGGTTCGATTCCCAGTCAGGGCACATGACCAGGCCAAACAGCAGGTCCCCAACTGGGGGCACGAGTGAGAGTAAACCACACAGTGATGCCTCTCTCCCTCTCCTCCTTTCCGCTCTCTCCAAAAAGAAACAAACAAACAATTTTTTAAAAGCTGATGCCTGATCACTCACATATAAGACCAGGGCTTGACAAACCCAACAATCGTCAGACCCAAATTGGGGCCAGAAGACATATTTCCCCTAAATGGGTTCCTTTGGCCAAAGGAGACAACAATATTTTACCATTGTCTGTTTTTTCTTACTTTTGGTCCGGGGATCCTCTCCCCAGTGCTCTAACATTCTCCTTAATGGACTGTTGGGTGGAATGTTTGTGGGACTTCCTTGGCCCCACCCCTTTCAATTTCCCTAGGCTTAGTATTTCTATTTCCCATCCTCAGCTGATTCCTGTGGCTGAATCCAGTTGTGTTCTCAACCTCCTCTACCAGAGATTTATTGAACACAGACCCCATGAGCTCAATCCCCGTATCCATGCCCTGTATACTCAACCTCCCTTACTGGAAGTTTCTTGTATACAGTCCTGTGTGCTCAGTCCTCTTACAGAGGCTTTGCACACAGACCGAGATGCTTCATCCACCTCCGGCCAGTTTTCTCATGGGAGAATGGACCCAACGGAGGGGCACTTCACACTCGCTTCGTGTCTAGAGACACGTACCAGCCACACACACACACAATCAGCTTCCCGAGGATGCCCAACCACTAATGCAGTACTTAAGTCCAATTTTCTTACCTTGGCCCATGCACGAGGTTACCTGGTTGCCTAGTGTTTGCTTGTTTCCCTCCCTGCATTGATCCACTGCTGTCCCAACAAGAAGTCTCGGGTCGTTTCTGGACACTGTGTGGCAGGTGGGCCCTGGGTCAAGCAAGCCACCCAAAAGCAGATAGGACACGTCTTCCTGCCTTGGCTCAGAGCCCCTTTCTGCACACAGGCGGAGGATCCCAGACGAGCCCCCAATTGTGAGAAATGCTCACAATAAAAACCGGCACATAGGACTTGAACAGCAAAGCGAGGCGTTTATTCACGAGTCTGCAGAGTCAGGTGCACCTTCAGCCAGGAGAATGTGTGCACCAAGTAGATGAAGAAAACTGTTTTTATAGCAATGTGATTGGCTCCCCCACCCCTCTCCTTCTGCCCTGTTTCTCCATTACTGGTTACTCCAGAGTTACAATATAACGTGATAATCTAAATGCCCCTATTGTGATTTGTAAATACGCTAATGCTGCCAACTCCCTTCTCAGAGATCCTCTAATTACATTTGCCCTTAAGACCCTTTAATTACATTTGCCCTTTGTTACTAATGACTTTCTACTGGTTTGGGAATCACTATGTCCTTGTTTCTTACAGGCCCACCTAGATAACCTAGATGATCTCCTCAAGAATTTTTAACAGAAGTGATACCTACAAAGTCCCTTTTTCCCAATAAGTTAACAATCACAGATTCCAGAAATTAGGACATGGACATATTATTTTGGAGGCTACCATTCAGCCCACTATAGTTTTCTAAGTCAAGTATTCCTTTTACATTTATTAGTTGGCATCCTAACATAAGGAGAGCACCATCTCCCCTTATTTACTCATTTTCTTAAATGTATATTAGCTTGGACTCTTGGATTCCTATTTTATTCAATGGGTTATAATTCATTACTATCATTATTAATTTTGATACCTAAATTTTTAAAGATTTGGCTAGAGGGGCCTTTTTCAAGCTGGTTCATGCATTTTTGAGATGAGTTCTCATCATTGTGGAAGCACTTTTTAATTTTCTGGTACAAAAAGCTATTCCAGCTTCATCTTGCATCTTCTCTGCCTCAGCCCTGAATTAGCCATTTCTTCAAGAATTTCCAATCTCTTTAGTGAAGAATGCTCTTTAGGAACCTAGATGAGTCTGTTAGGGTATTTACTGCCATTGTGATATATCATTGCTCCCAGGCCATATTGGCAGCTAAAGCCAGGGAATATGTACACGCACACAAACATACTCACATACTGCACATTTGCATTTATTTCTGTACACATATATATGTTGAAAGCAATGAGCTCAAAGCTTTCTATTCCAATGCAACACTGGAGGATTCATTCTAGTTTTTTCCCTTTATTTAGGTACAACTCTCCAACAGTAAGGAACCTGGCCACCCCCATCCTCTGTCTATCTACTTATTGGATCAATCTCCCTGTTATGCAAATGACCTATTATCACTCCCAATCCATTTAACAGTTGCCCTTCTTACCTCTCTTGGGCTCTGACATCCTGTACCAGGCAACCCTTCTACCATCTCCTTGCAGATTCCTACTTTTCTTGGCTATACCTAACTGGTTTTAGATCAATTATTCTGAAAAAAAAATTATTAGTATTCTTAGAAACACTTACAATAAAATACCAGGACACAAGACTTCAGCAGTAACTGAGGCAGTTGTTTATTCACAGATCTGCAGCTCTAGGGGCAGCCAAAAGGCCAAATTAAGGTGCGTGTTGAAAAGGTAGAGCTGGCTGTTTTTATCCTAATGTGAGTAAAGCATCCCCCCTTCCTCTCTCCCCCTCAAGATGTTACAGAAACAGGGGTGTCCAAAAACAAACTCCAGAGTTTGCGGCTGGGGGATGGGGAAAAGGAAGCGGCTTTTAAGACGCTTTTGCATGCCTGAGGCTAGTTGCTAGTGTCTTTGTTATGCAAAATGGATTTGATACTTCCAAGGCCCAAGAAGATGGGAGGAGTCTTAAACTGTGGGATGGTACAGAAGGAGCCCACAGAGCCTGCATAGGGTTCTGTGAATGGTCAGAACTGGTTGCAACACCCATTGCGTCAGAGGAAGAAGTCAGGAATATATAAGCAGCTGCGGACCTTTTAGCGGGTCTCACTCTCTCTCTGGCTCTCTCACTGTCTCGCGCTCCCCCCTCCTCCCCCTCTCTTGCTCACACCCCCTCCATGCAGCTTGGTGAAGGGGCCTTCTCCATGCGGATTAAAGAAGCCGAGTTCTCCATGTGGTTTTGAGAGGGCTCTCCAGGCCGCTTTAAGAGGTTCTTGCCATGCAGTTTTGAGAAGGAGAGGAGATCCATGTGGTTTGCAGGAAGAAGGCAGTTTACAAGGAGGCTGAGAATCCAGGCGGTTCTGCATTGAGAGCTGGAGGGCACCAAGGCGCAGAAAGGACCTCCCCAATCAGAATTGAGTGATTGGCAGCTGCTGGTAAAGCTGAACTGTGCCTAGGAAGTAGGGAAACTATATTTCCAACTTTTCTAAGGCTGGCCTGGTTTGGTAGGGAGAGGCAGAACTATGTGTTTGTGGGTATTTTAAAGAACATAAGACTCAACAGCAGAAATCCACAAATAATCTAAATCTATTTAACTGTTAAATAAACAGTTCTTTTTCTTTTCACTAATCTCTAGTACTGAGAGTTGTAATTCTGGCAGCAGGCAATTGGGCCCCTAACTAAATGGCCTGTGGGTTCTGTTTCAATCGGAGCAGCCCAGAGGTTCTGTTACACTCCTCCTCCATTTTTCCACACTAAATACTCCAGAGTTACAATCTAAAGTGATTAACTAAATTAACCGAGGGTGATAATTAATTCAGGGTGATCTAGTTATAAGTCTGTCTCCAGCACTTCCTTGAAATTTCTCTATCTTGTTTGCTGGGCTGTTTAGCTACATTTTCCCTTTTTCTGGAGTTTGGTGATGAATATCTCTCTCCCTTTGATCTCAGATATCCTTTGTGCTGAGCTGCAGAATGCCCATTTTCTAATTTGAAAATATGCTAATACTGTTAACTCTGGTTCAGAGACCCTCTAATTACATTTGCCCTTTGCTACTAATTATTTTCTACTGGTTTGGGAATCACCAGTTTCCTTGCCCCTTACAGTATTTATAATAATGTTTTTTGCTCAAATAATTCATAAATAATTCTTCAAAAAACAAAAAATATGGGGCAAGAAAAGTTCCCTTATGACCTCTTCCCATCCAATACCCACCACTATATGGAGTGTTATAAGTTTGCTGTGAGTCTTTCTAGATATTTATTTGGTGTCTGCATTTCTCTCCTGGATTATTAATTACAACAGTTTCAATAGCTCTCATGCCTTCCATACTGACTTTTCTACAATTCATTTTTAACATAGCAATGAGTCCTTTTTAACAAGAAGATCAAATCATGTCATGCTCCTGCTCAAAACTCTGCAGTTGCTTCTCATTTTATGTAGAGTAAAAGCCGCAGTCTATATAGTGGACCACACTTCAGCCTTATGGGCATAATTTGCCACTCCTCTGCCCTTCTAACCTTACCTCCTACCACAAACTCCAGCCCTTGTTCAAGCTGCTCCAGGCTCACAATTATGTAAGCCTCACAATTACATGTTAAGATGTAATCTTAACCTGTTAGGACAGTGCCTTTGCTCTTCCTTCTGCCTGGATCACTCTTCCCTTTGACATCCACATGGCCCCCTCACCTCTTTCAGTACCATCTTCTCACGACGCTTACCCTGACCACACTGACATAATGTCCTTCACCCTCCCCTGCTCACCTAACCCCCATAACCTGCTTTATTTGTTTCTTTTGCTCACAGTCCATTTTATTCGCTAACATATTATGTAATTTTCTTTTAAAATTATGTTTATTGTATGTCTATGCATTGCTAAAACATAAACACCAGGAAATTATGGTTTTTTCACTGGTTTTTCCCAGGTGCCTTGAAGCCTTATACTAAATCTATACACCATAGTGCTCAATAAGCGTTAGTTGCATAAATATATACAGGATAAGAGAAAAGTAGGTTTACAGTTGTATGTGAAACACAATTTTTTGAAAATTGTATTTATATTGTTTTTCTATTACAGTTGTCCCACTTGTTCCCTCATTGCTTCCCCCACCCACCCAGCCCACCCTTTCTCCCACAGTCAATCCCCACCCCGTTGTCCAGTTCCATGGGTTATTTATCCTAATTCTTTTACTAAACCCTTCTGCTACATACCCACCTTCTCTTCCTTACCCCCTCCCGACTGATAACTGTTACTCTGTTCCTTGTTCAATTTTGTTCATTTGTTTTTGTTATTCATAAGTCTCCTGTATAGGGGTGATATCATATGGTATTTTTCTTTAGTTGCCTGGCTTATTTAACTAAGCATAATTCTCCCTAGTTCCATGCTTGTTGTTGCAAATGGCAGGAGTGCCTTCTTTCTTTCTGCTGCATAGTATATTCCATTGTGTAAATGTACCACAGTTTTTTAATTCACTCATCTACAGATGGGCACTTAGGCTGTTTCCAGCAACTGGCTATTGTAAATAGCGCTGCTATGACCATAGGGGTGAATAAGTTATTTTGAATTGGGGCTTCAGGATTCTTCAGGTATAATCCTAGCAGTGGAGTCACTGGTTCAAAAGGCACATCCATTTTTAGTTTTGTGAGGAAATGCCATACTGTTTTCCATAGTGGCTGCACCAGCCTGCATTCCCACCAACAATGCACTAGGGTTCCTATTTCTCCACATCCTCACCAGCACTTGTTTGTTGATTTGTTGATGATGGCCATTCTGACTGGTGTAAAGTGATAATCTCACTGTGGTTTTTATTTGCATCTCTCTAATGGCTAGTGATGTTGAGCATTCTTTCGTATGTCTATGGAGAAGTGTTGGTTTAGGTCCCTTGCCCATTTTTTAATTGGGCTGTCTGTCTCCTTGGTGTTGAGATGTGTAAGTTCTTTATATATTTTGGAGATCAATCCTTTGTCTGAGGTATCATTGACAAATATGTTTTCCCATATGGTTGGTTCCCTTTTCATCTTGCTGATGTTTGCTTTTGCTGAGCAGAAACTCTTTAGTTTGATGTAGTCCCATTTGTTTATTTTTTCCTTTATTTCCCTTGCCTTCCTTAGGAGATGCTATGTGGGATATTTTATTGCCTATGTTTTCCTCTAGGACTTTTATGATGTCACGGCTTACATTTAAGTCTTTGATCCATCTTGAGTTTATTCTGGTATATGGTGTAAGTTTGTGGTATAGTTTCATTTTTATTGCATGTCCCTGTTCAGTTCTCCCACCACCATTTGTTGAAGAGGCTCTTCTCACTCCATTTCTTGTTCCTTCTCCTTTTGTCGAATTGACCATAGAAACTCTGGCTTATTGCTGGGCTCTCTATTCTGTTCATTGATCTATATCTCTATTCTTATGCCAGTACCAGATTGTTTTGATTCCAGTGGCTCTGTAGTATAGTTTGATATCAGGTATTGTGATTCCTCCTACTGTGTTCTTCTGTCTCAAGATTGCTGTGCCTAACGGGGTCTTTTTTGGTTCCATATAAATTTTTGAAATATTTGTTCTAGGTCTGTGAAATATGTCACTGGTATTTGAATAGGGATTGCATTGAACCTATAAATTGCTTTGGACAGTGTGACATTTTAATGATGTTGGTTCTTCCCATCCGTGAACATGGTCTATGCTTCCATTTTTTTATATCTTTCTTAATTTCTTTCTTCAGTGTCATGTAGTTTTCCGAGTACAAGTCTTTTACCTCCTTGGTTAAGTTTATTCCTAGGTACTTTATTTTTCTTGTTGCTATAGTAAGTGGGATTTTTTTCCAGTTTCTATCTCTGATATTTTATTGTTGGTATACAGAAATGCCTTTTATTTCTGATTATTGACTTTGTACCCTGCAATTTTGCCAAATTCACATATTAGGTTGGGTAGTTTTTTGGTGGATTCTATTGGGTTTTCTATGTACACTATCATGTAATCTGCAAATAATGACAATTCTACTTCCTCTTTTCCAAGTTGGATGCCTTTTATTTCTTTTTCTTGTCTGATTGCAGTGGCTAGAACTTCCCAGACTATGTTGAATAGGAGCGGAGAGAGTGGACATTCTTGTCTTGTTCCTGATCTCAGGGAAAATGTTTTCAGTGTTTGTCCATTGAGGATGATGTTGGCTTTAGGTTTCTCATATATGGCCTTTATTATGTTGAGGTATGCTCCCTCTATTCCCATTCTGCTGAGTGTTTTCATCGTAAATGGATGTTGTACTTTATCAAATGCTTTTTCTATTGATACAATCATGTGATTTTAGTCTTTCATTTTGTTTATGTGGTGTGTTACGTTTATTGATTTGCGAATATTAAACTATCCTTGTATCTGGGATAATCCAACTTAATTCTGGTATTTGATCTTTTAATGTGTTGCTGGATCTGGTTTGCCAATATTTTGTTCAGGATTTTAGCAACTATGTTCATCAGTGATATTGGCCTATAGTTTTCTTTCTTTGTTGTGTCTTCACCTGGTTTTAGAATTAGGGTAATACTGGCTTCATAGAAAGAATCTGGGAAACTTCCCTTTTCTTGGATATTTCAGAATAGTTTGAGAAGGGTTGATGTTAGATCCTCCCTAAATGTTTTGTAAAATTCACCCGTGAAGCCATCCAGTCCTGGGTTTTGTGTGCTGGGAGTTTTTTGATTACTGCTTCAATTTCACTCTTTGTTATTGGTCTGTTCAGTATTTCTGCTTCTTTTGATTCAGTTTTGAAAGATTATACATTTCTAGAAACTTGTTCATTTCATTGAGGTTGCCAAGTTTCTTGCCACACAGTTGTTTGTAGCAATTTCTTACATTTCCTTGTATTTCTGTGATATTGGTTGTGATTTCTTCTCTTCACTTCTGATTTTGTTTATTTGGGTCCTCTCTCTTTTTTTCTTGAAAGCTTGGCTAAAGACTTGTCGATTTTGTTTATCTTTTCAAAGAACCAGCTCTTAGTTTTATTGATATTTTGAATTGTTTGTTTGGTCTCTATGTCGTTTAATTCTGCTCTTATCATTTTTTTAAAGTATATTTTATTGATTATGTTCTTACAATAGTTCCATTTTTCACCCTTTGCTCCCCTCTGCCCAGTACCCTTCTTCCCCCATGGGTTATGCATATAAGTTCTTTGGCTTCACCCTTTCCTTTATTCTTAACTTCCCCTGTTTATTTTGTACCAACCAATTATGTTTCTTAATACCTGCACCATTTCCCCATTTTTCTTCCTTCCCCCTCCCAGCTGATAGCCCTCAAAATGATCCCTGCACCTATGTTTCTGTTCCTATTCTGGTTTGCTTAGTTAGATTTTGTTTTTATTTTTTAGATTCAGTTGTTGATGTGAATTTTTTTATTAATTAATTTGTTTGTTTGTTTATTTTTAGAGAGAGGGGAAAGGAGAAAGAGAGGGAGAGAAACATCACTGTGTGGTTGCCTCTCACTCGTGCCCCCAACTGGGGACCTGATGTGCAACCTATTAATGTGCCCTGACTGGGAATTGAACCAGCGACACTTAGCTCACAGTCTGTTGCTCAATGATGTGAGTTTGTTGTCATTTTAGCATTCATAGTTTTGACCTTCTTTTTCTTAAATAAGTTCTTTTAACATTTCATATACAGTAGTTCCTCTCTATACTGCGGTTCACTAATTGTGGTCTCATTGTTTCGTGGGATTTTTAAAAACACAGTACTAATGGCTTGGTAAAAATGAACATTTTAGCTTTACCTTGTCTAGGAAGTACTTTATCTTCCCTTACATTCTAAATTATAGCTTTGCTGGATAGAGTAATCTTGATTGTAGTTCCTTGCTTTTCATCACACTGAATAGTTCTTTCCAGTTTCTTCTTGTAAGCAAAGTTTCTTATGAGAAAGCAGCTGATAGTCTTATAGGCACCCCTTTGCAGGAAACTCTCTGCTTTCTCTTGCTGCTTTTAAGATTCTCTCTTTAACTTGAATCTTTGGCATTTTATTTTGTTATTTTGTTATTTTTTAATTTTTATAATAATTTATTTATTTGTTTGTTTATTTATTTATTTATTTTTAGAGAGAGGGGAAAGCAGAAAGAGAGGGAGAGAAACATCACTGTGTGGTTGCCTCTCTCTTGCATCCCCAACTGGGGACCTGACATGCAACCTAGTAATTTGCTGTTACTGGGAATCGAACCAGCGACACTTGATCTTTGGCATTTTAATTATGATGTGACTTGATGTGGTCCTCCTTGGGTCTAGCTTGTTTGGGACTCTCTGTTCTTCCTGGACTTGTATGTCTATTTCCTTTGCTAAATTTGGGAAGTTTTCTTTCATTATTTTTTCACATAAGCTTTCAATTTTTTGCTCTTCCTCTTATCCTTCTGGTGCCCTTATGATTCAGATGTTGGCATGTCTAAAGTTGTCCTACAGGTTCCTAAGCCTCTCCTCGTTTTTTTCAATTCTTGTTTCCTCATTCTGTACTGGTTAATTGTTTTTTTTCTTCCTTATATTCCAAATCATTTATTTCAACTCTGGTTTCCTCCTCTTCATCACTGGTTTTATGTGAATTGTCCTTTGTTTAATTTGGCATAGCCTTCACATCTTTCCGGATGCATTTGCCATACTCAAGCATATCTGTCAAGCCTGTGAGCATCTTTATCACCAGTGTTTTGAATTCTGTATCTGTTAGGTTGGCTATCTCCTCATCGCTTAGTTCTCCCACTGGAACCTTGATCTGTTCTCTTTTGGGCCACACTTCTCTGTTTCCTCATCTTGACAGGCTCCTGTGTTTGTTTGCCTCTGTGTCTTAGGTGGAGTTGTCATTCCTGTTACATTGTAAGGGGAAGAGCCTTAGGTATTCATCAGTACAGGGCAACCTGTTTCACCACGTTGTGGCACTGTTTGTAGGGGAGGAGTCAGAGAGGGAACAATGATGCTTGCTCAGCACTTTCCCCTTTTTCAGGCACTTCTCCCATTTTCTTATGGGACTGACACCTCTCTGGCTATTTCCCTGGATGTTGTTCCCAGAGTGGGTGGGTTTGTGGATGTTCTAGGACTGTGTGGGCCCTTTAAACAAGCGGACTCTGCTGAGAGACTGGCAGTTTCCTCCTGCGCCCCAACCCCCACTGGTTTGCACAGTCAGGAGGAATGGGGCTTTATTTCCCCTGGCACTGGGATCGTGAGCTTCGAGGTCTGGTCTGGTGCTGGGAACGCTCCCCAGGTGTCTCTCCCCACTTTTTAAAATATGTGACTGGGTTTTCCACAAGCCCGCCACTGCCGCCGCTGCTGCCGCCATCACACCATGTCCTCTCCGCCCTGGCTCCACCACTCCTACTTGTCTGGATGAGTATTTCTTCTTTATATCTTCTTTTGTTGGACTTCCATGCAGCTTGATTTTTTGGAACTTCTGGTTGTCTCTAGCTTTGAGGTAGTAGAAGGTATTCCTTCACAGTTTTGGAGGGAGTTGCAGCATGTCTGTCTAGGCTTCCATCTTGGCGGGAGGTCTCAAATTCTTCTAATTCTGTTCTGATCTTGATCATTTCCTTCCTTCTACTTGCTCTGGGCTTTGTTCGTCGCTGCTCTTCTAGTTCTTGTAGCTGTAGGGTTTGATTTTTTATTTGAGATTCTTCTATCCTTTTCAGGAAGACCCCTATTGCTATGAACTTTCCTCTCAGGACTGCTTTCGCTGTATTCCATAAGTTTGGGGTTGTTGTGTGTTCATTATCATTTGTTTCCAGAAACTTCTTGATTTCTTCTTTGATGTCATTGTTAAACCATTCGTTATTTAATAGCATGTTATTTATTCTCCATAAGTTTGAGTATCTTTGAGTTTTTTCCTTGAGTTTTTTCCTTCTAGTTTCAAGGCATTGTGATCTGAGAAGATGCTTCGTATAATTTCAATTTTCTTGAATTTGTTGAGGCTTGTTTTGTATCCTACCATGTGGTCTATCTTTGAAAATGTTCCATGTACTCTTGAATAGAATGTATATTTTGCTTCTTTGGGGTGAAAAGTTCTATATATGTCAACTATTTCCATTTGATCTAAAGTGTTTTTCAATGCCTCAATATCCTTGGTGTCTCTTTGCTTGGAAGATGTGTCTATTGATGACAATGGGGTATTAAAGTCCCCTACTATGAGTGTGTTGCTATTGATATCCTTCTTATAGTCTCCTAGTGCTTGCCTTATATATTTGGGTGCTCCTATGTTGGTTGCATATATGTTTACCAGGGTTATATCTTCTTGATGGATTGTTCCCTTAAGTATTATGAAATGTCCTTTTTTGTCTCTTTTTATGGCCTTTGTTTTGAAATCTGTTTTTTCTGTTATAAGTATTGCTACCCCACCTTTTTTTAAATGCCGATTTGCTTGAAATACTTTTTTCTAACCTTTCACTTTCAGTCTGTGTAAATCTTTTGTTCTGTGGTGTGTCTCTTGTAGACAGCATATATGTGGTTCATGTTTTTGTATCCATTCCACTACCCTAGGTCTTTTGATTGGAGCACTTAATCCATTTATATTTAAGGTTATTATTGACAGGTATTTATTCATTTCCCTTTGTTCCTGTGTTCCTCTCCCTTTCTCTTTTTCTCTAAGCATTTCTTTTAACATCTTTTGCAATGATGGTTTGGTGGAGATGTATTCTTTTAGTCTTCCTTTGTCTGGGAAACTCCTTATTTCACCTTCCATTTTGAAAGAGAGCCTTGCTGGGTAGAGTAGTCTTGGTTGTAGGCCTTTGTTTTTCATCGCTTGGTATATTTTTTGCCATTCCCTTTTGGCTTCAGTTGGGAATCAGTTGGTAACCGTATTGGAGCTTTCTTGTATGTCATTTGCTCATTTTCTCTTGCTGTCTTTAGGATTCTCTCTTTGTCTTTCAATGTTGTTATTTCAATTATGATGTGCCTTGCAGTGGGCCTCCTTGGGTTCATCTTCATTGGGACTCTCTGTGATTCCTGGACTTACATGACTTTTTCTCTCATCAAGTTAGGGAAGTTTTCCATCATTACTTTTTCAATCAGGTTTTCTATCCCTTGCACCTCTTCTTCTCCTTCTTGTATCCCTTTGATATGGATTGTCTTTCATTTCATGTTGTGCTGCAGTTGTCTTAAACCCTCTTCATTCTTTTTAAAACTTTTTCATTTTGTTGCATTGTTTGAGAATTTTTTTCTACATTGTCTTCTAACTCACTGATCTGATCCTCTGCTTCATTTATCCTGCTCTTGGTTGCTTCTACTATGTTCTTCAGTTCAAGTATTGTATTCTTCATTTCTTCTTTGTTCTTATTGATAGTTTCTCTGTCCTTTTTCATGTTGGTGTAGTTCTCAGTAACTTCCTTGTAGCTTCCCTGGAGTTCTTTGTAGTTCCCCTGGAGTTTGTTGTAGTTTTCTTTGAGTTTGTTGAGTTCATTGAGCTTCCTCATTACTATTGTTTTAAATTCCATTTCTGAAAATTTGTTTGCCTCTATTTCATCTATCTCTCCTTCTGGGAATCCCTCCTTTCCTTTTGGTTGTGTGTGGTTCTGCCTTCCCATTTTGGGTGGCTATTCTTGTTTGTTTCTCCTTAAATTCATGTGCTTTAATTTTTATTTTCTGCCTTTGTGGTGTGACCTTCTGTGGTAGGAACCTGTGTGATTCAGCGGTGCAGACTTCTTGATCTCTTTAACTTGATGCTCTTGGGATGCCCTTTATGCCTTTTATTTGGACTCTCTAGCAGTATTTGGTTCTGTTTGTTGTGTTGCTCTTTGGTGGGTCCTTCCTGTGTATTAGCTGAGAGTCTCTCTGCCCACTTCTGACAGTTGTTGAGCTGCCTCTGGCTGATGCCTCTTGGAGGTGAGTAGTCTCCTTAGGAAATTTCTCCCGTAACACTGAGATTAATTCTGCCTGGGATCTCGTCTGCTGCTCCCCCAGCTTTTTCTCCAGAACCAGCGCCCAAAGTTTTCCAAAGCTCCTCTAGTTCATTTCACCCTCTTCCAGCTGTAGCACAGGTTGAGCATGGCAAGTGTGCTTTTCCCCCTCCAATTAGCAGGCAGGGCAGGGTGGTGGGCAGACATGAGGGCCAACGGGCATTCCCCTGTGCTGGCACAATGCAAGCCAGGGTGTTCTCCTGCTCCTGCAGGTGGGTGGGTCAAGGGTGTTCCCCTGCACCAGCTAGGTACTCGGTTGGGGCGGTGGGTATGGGGGCCCAATGTGTCCCTGCAAGTGGGCTCCTGCATGTGTACTCCTCAAGGATCTTCCCCGGCCCTAGCCTTTTCTCCTCAACCCTCTAAAACAATGAATAAATTAAACACACACACATATGCACACACACACAAGAATGCTGCTCCCAGCCTCCCAGAGTCAGATGCCACCTGGCCAACTCCTGGCTCTGCCAAAGGGCACAGCTTGGATCTCCACCTCCAACTGTTCTCAGGGGAGACCCAGGGGCATTGAGAAAACTTTGTGCTCTGCCAGCTACTGCCCAGGTAGCCAAGCCAGCCATAACTCGTGCCTCTCCTGTGTCTCCTCCACGAACCTCACCAGATGGGTCTCTCAGAGGTGGCCTCCTCCGCTGTCAGCAGTGCCAAGGTTTAAATCTGGCCAGTATCCAGATGTTAACAGTTGCTCTGTACATATTTAGCTGAAACCATAGACCAGTCTCAGGAGCAAGCAAGGGCAGCCTCTCCTCACTCATCCACCATCTCCTCTGTTCTGAAGTTTGTGCCTTTTAACCACCTTCCTCCAATTTCTTCTGCACTTCCTATCATTAGGTAGGATAGATAGTAAACAAAGGCAGAGTGGAGAAGATAGACATGTCTTACTCATTAATTCAGCAGCCTTAAGCCTGGTCAGATAAGATTGTCAGATGTTCCAAAAAGCACAAGAAGAACTATGATTGTGCTGGAGCAGGGGAGCCCCTGAAGTTCTGTATGTATCATTTACACTATCTGGGAAAGCCTTTGAAACCGCATATTAATTCCAAGATCTGGAAAGTGGAGGTGGAGCACTCATATTAGCTGGGTGCCCACTCATAGCTTTGTTTTCAAGTGTACAACTCAGTTCCACTATACATGGGGCACTCAGACTAGCTGGATGCCTACTTGTAGCTTCATGCTCAAGTGTATTTTATAAATAAACTTGCTATCTCATTTCTACTCCCCTAAATTATTCTCTTGCAAGCAAGGTATGGGGAAGATGGAGTCAGTCAGGCTCTCTTTCCCAGATGTATGGGCATGAGCAGTTTAGAGATAATAATTAGGCTCACATACACAGAGCACTCGCTGTTATATAACAATTGATGTCATATTTTGGCAAGCAGCTGGCTTTGTCTATACAGAGTAGTGTTCCCAACACAGTACAGAAAGCCTCGCAGGAAGTGGGAGAGACCATAGAGAAGCCAAGCGCTCAGCTGGTGGCAGGGTCTGTGGGCTGGGTTTTCCTTTCAGTTTTGCAAGCTGGGACGGAGAGGGTGTTCCAAGATGTGGCTACGTCCAAGAGTTCCCAGAAAAAGGTGAGGCCTTGGAGGCTCAAATCCACACATTGGAGGAAGATGCTAAGGCGACAGGGTCATGGAGATCCCCTCCCCAGCCATGGAGATCAATTCAGAAGAGGAGGAGGAGCCAGTCTCCCTTCATGCTCACCTGGTGAGAAGATAAAATCACAGCTGACCGTAGCACCTGGGGTGGGGTGGGGCCGGTGGCAAGCAGGTCCTGCCCAGATTGTGGAGCACACCACATATTTTCCCTATATGCAGGCCAAGCTAGTAGACTTCAGGAAGCAGTTTTGGCAGCTGTATGGCTTCTCTGTCTGTGGGACCTAGGGGTGGACAGCATTAGATGCACTGATAATGAGATGGAGAATTCAGTGTCTATTATGATGGAGCCCTGCCTGTGCCAGTGGCTACAGAATTGCCAGCAGCATGGGGTGGGACAAGGATCCCACTCTCTCTTAGAATGGGTTATGGCTGCGATCCAGATGGTCCCAGCCAGTGAAAAAGATATGCCAGACACTGTGAGTAACTGGCCATCTTATGCATATCTAGTGCAGATCATGTGGGAGCTGGGCATGCATCAGGCTCTGTTTAACCTGAACACTCATGGTCCAGATGATGAGTGTTTACTATGGGGAAGAGAGATTCCATGTTGCAACATGCCCCTTCAGTCTCCCTTGGGTCGTACATGGCCACTCTGGCACCATATGTTGGGTGCTGCATTAATGAGGTCACCACAATGGTGGTGAGCCTGGGAGAGGACGCAAGCTGGTGAGCCCAGAGGGGGGTCCGAGTGGTGTCACAAGCCCCCTCCCCTTCTCAGGTAGAGTAAACCTGTGCGCGTGACCAGCGCCCAGATGTGGGCAGATCTTCTATGGGCTGGAGTTGATCCCAACAAGATCAATAGGAAACCAAATGCCTATCTTGGAGCTCTGGAAGCAGCTGCAGGCCAATCATCTCTTCCAGCGACCCCAGAAGGAGAAGAAAGTGAAGCATCCCAGGGTTGTGCTCCGGGAGACTCGTGCTGTGCATCTTGAAGACTACATGGCAGTACTGGCCACCTCCTGAGTGGAGAGTGATATCCTTTGGACATTTGAATAGGTGGAGGGCTGAGGGGCCTGTCTCTGGGGACGGGAAGGGACCTGGAGGCAACACATGGAACTGGCAAGCCACTGGCTCCCCACAAGTGTCCAGGGGGTCCTATCCCTAGAAGATACAAGAGCAGAATGTACTCTCCTATATGGGAACCCTGAGAAGTTCCTGGGGCCTGAGGCCCATGTAGATGGTTTTGGCAGGGGACACACTGTGAAAGTGAAGGCTGTGCAGTTTTCACTAAACACGGAGCAGCTGCCTCCCTATTAGTATGCTGTTTATATGTCCCCAATTCCTGAGTGTATCTTGGGTATACACATGCTTTGAGGGAAGTGAATTCAGACCAGTGTGGGGAGTTTTGCTTGCATGTGCGAGTGGTAAAAGCAGTGTTGAGGGGACATGTTGAGCACCCCCCAGTAAAGCTGCTGACCTTGAGGTGGGTGATGACAGCTAAGCAGTAGTGATTGCCTGGAGGGCATGAGGAAATTACAGCCACTATAGGGGAGCTGGAAAAGGTGGGGAACATCAGAATGGCCCACAGACCCTTTAACTCCCCTGTATGACCGCTGCACAAGCCTGATGGCACATGGAGAATGACTGTGGATTATCGGGAATTGAATAAGGTTATTCCCCAATACAGGCAGTAGTTTCCTCAGTGATGGACTCGATGGACCCGTTAACTAATGAATTGGGAATTTATCATTTTGTGGCTGACTTGGCAAATGCTTTTTCCTCCATCGATTGCTCCAGAGAGCCAAGATTAGTTTGCCTTTACCTGGGAAGGATGGCAATGGACTTTCATGGTACTTCCACAAGGGTATTTGCACAGCCTGACTGTTTGTCACAAGCTGGTGGAAGAGGACCTGGCCAAGTGGTCACGGCCTGCTGAGGTGCACCTCTTCCACTATATTCATGACATTCTGTTAACAAGTGATTCTCTTGCAGAACTAGAGAAAGTGGTACCACAAGTGCTGTCACATCTGAAGAAATGTGGCTGGGCAGTCAAAGAGGCCAAGTTGCAAGGGCCTGGATTGTCCATCAAATTCATGGGGGTTGTCTGGTCGGATAAGACAAAAGTTATTCCTGATGCAGTGATAGATACAATTCAGGTGTACCCTGCCTCCACCTTGGTGAAGCAACTCTAATTGTTTCTGGGTTTGCTTGGGTATTGGAGAGTGTTTGTACCACATGTGGCTCAGACAGTTCACCCCCTCTATGCACTAGTAAGTAAAGAGGCAAAGTGGGACTGTTCCCCAACCACAGAACAAGCATTCCAGGGTGCAAAATGTATTATCAAATGTGTTCAAGCTTTGCATACTCTGGATCTTAATATGCCCTGTGAACTGGAAGTGCATGTGACATGGGAGGGCTTTGGATGGGGCCTTTGACAGCATTCCGAATGGCTGCAGCAACCCTTGGGATTTTGGTCACAGTTGTGGGAAGGAACTGAAGTCTGGTACTCCTTAATTGAGAAGCAACTGGTGGCAGTGTAAGCTGCTCTGATAGCCACTGAGGCTATAACAGGAACTGCCCCTATGACAGTAAAGACCACTTATCACTTTGTGGGATGGGTTTGAGATTGGATTGATAAACCACAGAGTGGGACAGCCCAGATTCCCATACTTGCCAAGTGGGGAGTTTATCTACAGCAAAGAAGCACTCTCTCCACTAGCCCTTTGTGGGCTGAATTGCAGTATGTATTAGGCCCTGTTACTTATATAGCGAGAAATCAACTACTTCTGTCACGGTGGAAGAAATGGAACTCAGTCCTTTCCATGAAGAAAAGGTGCCCATCCCTGCAGATGCTTGGTACATGGATGGGTTAGCAGAGGCCAGCCCACCATGTGGACTGCTGTGGCAATCCAGCCAGAGACAGACACTATTCGGTTTGACACTGGAGTTGGCCAGAGTAGCCAATTGGAAAAGTGAAGAGCCATGTGGAAGACTTCCGGTCAAGATGGAGTCATAGACAGACACGCTGTGTCTCCCTCCACAACTAAGAAGGAATACAACTACCTTAAACTAGAAACAGCCAGAAGTTCCAGAAAATCAAACAGCATGGAAATCCAGCAAACAAAGATATAAAGAAGAAATACTCATCCAGACAGGTAGGAGGGGCGGAGCCTGGGCAGAGAGAACACGGTGTGGTAGCAGCAGCAGTGGAGGCAACAGCAGGCTGGCGGAAAGAGCAGTCACACCTTTTAAAAAGTCAGGAGGGATACCTGAGGAGCATTCCCAGCTCCTCACTGGACCTCGCAGCTCACGATCCCAGCACCGGGGAAAATCAAGTCTCATTACTTCCGACTGTGCAGACCAGTGAGGGTTGGGGCAGAGGAAGAAACTGCCCATCTATCAGAAGAGTCCGCTTGTTTAAAGGGCCCCCATGGTCCTTGAAGGTCTGCGGACACACCCATTCTGGGAACGATGGCCAGGGCAGCAGCTAGAGGGGCGCCAGTCCAGTGCAGAAGTGGGAGAAGTATCTGGAAAAGGGGTGAATGCTGGGCAGGCATCATTGTTCCCTCTTGGACCCCTCCCCCACACACAGCGCCACAACGTGGTAAAACAGGTCGCCCTATACTGACAAATCCCTAAGGCTCCACCCCTTAAAACAACAGTAGCGACAGCTCTAACTGGGATGCAGAGGCAAACAAACACAGGAGCCTGTCAGAATGAGGAGACAGAGAAATATGGCCCAAAAGGGGGAATGGATCAAGGTTCCAGTGGGAGAACTAAGTGATGAGGAGATAGCCAACCTAACAGATGCAGAATTCAAAACACTGGTGACAAAGATGTTCACAGGTTTGACAGATATGATTGAGTATGGCAGACACATAAGGGAAGAAGTGAAGGCTATGCTAAGTGAAACGAAGGAAAACACACAAAAAACCAATGGTGAAGGGAAGGAAACTGGGGTTCAAATTAATGATTTGGAACATACGGAAGGAAAAAAACAGTCAACCAGTGCAGAATGAGGAACAAGAATTGAAAAAAATGAGGAAAACTTCCCAAATTTTGTGAAGGAGATGGATATACAGGTCCGGAAGCACAGAGGGTCCCAGGTGAGATGGACCCAGAGGGGACCACACCAGGACACATCATGATTGAGATGCCAAAGGTGGAAGATAACAACAGAGTCCTGGGGACAGCAAGAGAGAGGCGGAGAGATGCCTATAGAATCATCAGCTGATTTCTCAGAGGACACCTTGCAGGCAGGAAGGGACTGGCAAGCAGTATTCAATGTGATGAAAGGCAACCTGCAACCAGGATTACTCTATCCAGCAAAGCTATTATTTGGAATGGAAGGGCAGATGAAGGGCTTCCCAGACAAGGTAAAGCTAAAGGAGTTCACCATCACCAAACCATTATTATATGAAATGTCAAAAGGACTTACTTAAGAAAAAGAAGATCAAAACTATGAACACTAAAGTGACAACAAACTCACAACTATCAACAACTAAATCTAAAAAATAAAAACAAAATCCAACTGAGCAAACCGGAATAGGAACAGAATCATAGGTATGGGGATCATTTGGAGGGTTATCAGCTGGGAGGCGTAGGGGGAGAAATGAGGAAATAGTGCAGGAATTAAGAAGCTTAATCAGTTGGTACAAAATAGACAGGGGGGAGTTAAGAATAATACAGGGAAGGGTGAAGCCAAAGAACTTATATGCACGACCCATGGACATGAACTAAACGGGGTGGGACTGCTGGTGGAAGGGGGATACTGGGAGGAGGAGAGCAAAAGTGGAAAAAATTGGAACTACTGTAACAACATAATTAATAAAATATACTTTAAAAAATGAAAAAAAAAAAAAAAAAGAGCCATGTGGCTCATGGTTACAAATGAGGTACCGCCTCCAACTACTTTTACAGATAGTTGGATGATGTACCGGGGCTTAACTCTTTGGATCTCTGCATGGCATGCTAATAAATGGATGGTTATGCACTGGCTTTTATGGGAGCAGGGCTTGTGGCAAGACTTTTGGCAACTAGATCACCAGAAACGAATGACTTTATATCATGTACCTGGGCATGTGCCCCAGCTTCCCCCAGGAATGATGAGGCCAATGCTCTAGCCAAGGTGAGGTGGTTAGAAACGGTGCCTAGCAGCCCATCAGGGAGAGAAGTTGCCCAATGGTTTCACTGACACCTTTTGCAAGCTGGGCAAGACTATGTGGTCTACTGTGAAATCCTGGGGATTGCCTGTCACCTTAGCAGAGATGCAGGAGGCTTGTGGGACCTGTGTCATCTGTTCATGAGAACATCCCCGAAGGCCTGCAGGAATTTCTGGATAGGTGGTGAGAGGATGATTACCACTGATTTGGTGGAAGATTGATGTGATTGGGCAATTACCCAGCTCAGAAGGGTATAAGTATGTAATCACATGTGTAGACATGATCATCGGACTGCTGGCTGCACACCCTGCATGCCACCCAGATCAGAAAGCAGTGCTTACCGCACTTGATCCCTTGTGTGCTGCCCATTGCAAGTGATCAGAGAATGCATTTCATTGGGGCTCAAGTGCAGCAGTGGACCCATAATACGCAGATAGACTGGAAATTTCATGTGGCCTATCACTTCCAGTCCGTGGGGATGATTGAATGGTATAATGGCTTGTTGAAGCAAGGCCTACAGGTTACAACTGCCACTCCCACTTTGAGGGACTAGACAAAGCATTTGTGGACTGTTCTCCAGATCCAGAATAAGAAACGTAGGTGGGGTGGGGGGTAGTTCCAGTGGAAGCACTACTCTACCAGACTGCTGCTCTTATCCAGCTGTAGATGCAAACCAAGAATGCTCTCCTGAAGCCAGGCATAGGAAGACAAGGAAATATTCTTTTGCCTGCACTGTAGGGCCTGGAGCCAGGCCAGATGACCCATGTAGGCTGGACTCCTGTAGCTTTATGTCAAAACCCTACCACTGAGCATTATTGGAAAGCAAGAGACCATGCATGGGCTTCAGTGAACACTGGAGCCCTTTGGGTATGTGGCTCACATGGGTGGCCTTACTTGCCTGGAAATTGGACCAGCCACTGTACTTGGGGCTGGCCTTATCTGCCTACCCAAGTCCAGAAAACCCTTGTAACTTGGCAAGCCAAGTGGGATGTGTTTAAGGAATGACACCAGGTGAAGCACACCTGCTGGTGGTATTACCCATTAGCTATTATTTCCCCTCAAGCTGCATCCACAGTAACAAGCTGAGGTAACGGCATTGGCATTGCACACTGCTCGGGCACTGAATGCAATACATGAAGCTTTGAAATTCTTGAACTAGGAAATGTACCAATTATGGAAAATAGCTTTGCAGAATCACATGGCCCTAGATATGCTTACTGCCTCCCAGGGTGGGGTATATGGCCTGGTCGGAGCTGAATGCCGTATGTATATCCCTGATGTCCACCACATAGTCAAGCCTTGCAGGCTTTGGTCTCTGAAGTGCATGCCATTGAATGCCTGTCCGGTGACCCACTGCAGGAATGGTGGGCATCCCTAACTTCTGAATGGAGGTGGGCCCTTGCTATGTTAGGAGGCAGTGCCTGTTTTTTAGTCACTTGTTGCTGTAGTCTCTATTGTTGTTGTGGTTTACGGGTGCAAGGCTCACCCTTCCTCATAAAGGAACGCTCGCAGAAGATGCATCTCACATAGACTGTAAGGTGAGGAACCCTGAAGGGGTAGAGTGTAGGGAAAATGGAATCAGTCAGGCTCCCTCACCCAGGTATCTGGGCATATGCAATTTAGAGATAATAATTAGATTTGCATGCACAGAGCACCGCCATTATATAACCATTGATGTCACATTTTGGCAAGCAGTTGGCTTTGTCTATGCATAGTATATAGGGAGGGTGGGACCCCCACTGGTGGGAGTGAGCAAGTGCTAATGCAGAGTGTCCCAGTACCCAGAATAAAGGCATGTTATATATCTCCTCAATTCCACATCTTTTCTTCTGGATGCCTGAGTCCAACTTGAACCTGCCAGTCCTTGAGCACTTGTAATACACAAGGCAAGATTTGAGGAGGGGGTGCCCCCTAACTCAAGTCTCCTTGGTAACATTTTTTGGTGCCATAACTCGATTCAGATACCTACTCATCCTTTGTGTCCAGCTGTCTGGAATGCAGTGACTACAGTCCCACTGGCAATGTTTTATTGCCTGTTTTTCACCTTAAGGGTTAAAAGGGAGATGTAGCACAGGGGGTAGGGTTATTCAAACATGCTAGGCTTGCGTTTGGAGACAGAAACAAGGATATCATCTAAAATGAGTGCTGAGCATTGCCCGAGTTGGGAGATTGAAGAGGCACTTCCTCCCTCTGGTCCGAGTTCTCAGGAGTCTTTATGTGAATAGGGTTTTCAAAGAGATGTCTGGGGGTTGATCCCTAAGATGCACAGGGCCTCATAGGGAACTCCTGTCACTAAACTTTGCTCATCCAGGGACATGCAAAATAAGGGTTCATCATCCAGGACTCCAAGCCCCACTCCACGGATTTATTTAGACAGCCAGGGGGAAAACTGAGGCATGTAAGAGAGTTGTGGGTGACCAAAGGTGTAATGGTCTTTGGTAGCCCCACTCACAAGCAGCAGACTCAGACCCACTACACAAAGTCCCTAGTCTTTTATGCCTCTAAAACATGGCCAAGGGGAAAATAAGTTTAAATCTTCAGCTTGTTGTAAGTTTGCTGTACCTCTCTGCCACAGGAGGCTTCTGACAACTCTATTTGCACCTGTATTCCCCTTGTAGGAGCTGAAAAGAGGGGCAATGTTGTGTATGCTAGGCAGCAAGAAAGAGAATCAGTTGGGGACCCTTCAAATTCCATAGAAATTATCCAAAACGGCCAGAAGAGGTCACTCCCTTAGGCCTTTATAAGCATTGTCAGGAGAAGCTTTGGCCAGAGGCTATCAATCACTGGGAAATAATCTGTGGACAGAAACATCCAAGGAAGATGTTGCCTGGGCCCTCTTCATGGTCATGTCTTTGGTGATGAAATATGGGTTTTGTTGAGGATATCTTGCTCTTTCCCTCTTGAGAAATTGCCGCACCCACTAGTATGGGTTGAGCATTTAAAAGCCACAAGGGCATTCTCCCCTAGAAGTCTCCTGTGACAGGATAAGCTGGTCGTGGACCAGGGAAGAGGCACTAGGTCTCCCCCAAGCAAAAAGCAAACATCCATGCAATAAAGCACATTGTAAAAGCAATCCCACTCCCACTCCTAAACTGCTTCCTCTACGTAGGCTTAATTCACAAGAGGAGGAAGCAAGATTTTAACCTTCAGCAGAAAAACCTGGCCTTTGCGGGCCCCTTTCTTACAATCTCCTTCAAGCTGCCTTGCTCAAAAGTCTTCGACTCTCCTTTTATCTGGCTGTTCTATTTACATCTCTACACCCCCCCCCACCCTTGTTTATCCTGCAGGCAGGATAATTGTTGTGTTTGTTTTTAAGCCAAGGGCAATCTAATCCCCTAAAGCCATGCTCTTTTCTTTTCTTTTTTATTTTTTTATAAATGAAACTCTTTAATCCTCTTAGATTAACAGTTACATGCTTTCAACTTTCAATCATAGTGTAAGGGGCAAGGAAATGGTGACTCTCAAACCAATAGAAAATAATTAGCAGCAAAGGACAAACATAATCTTGAATTAGGGGATCTCTGAGCCAGAGGTAACAGTATTAGCACACTTATAACCCAGGAAGGGGCATTCTGCAGCTCAGGACAAATACTTCTGAGGACAAAAGATACCTGAGATCAGGGGGGAAGATATTCATCATCAAACACAGGGAAATGGGAAAATGTAGCTAGACAGCCCAGCAAACAAGTTAGGGAAATTTCGAAGAAGACCTGGAGACAGACCTATAACCAGATCACCCTTAGTTAATTATCACCCTCAGTTAATTTAGCTAATTGCATTAGATTGTAACTCCAGAGTATCCAGCATGGAAAAATGGAGAAGGAGGAGGGGAGGGAGAAAAGGTTTTTTTTAACTCATTTAGGATAAAAACAGCCTGCTTCATTTGTTGGTGTGCACCTTTGATTTGGCTGTGCCTGGAGCTGCAGATCTGTGAATAAACAACTGCCTTGGTTACTGCTCAAGTCCTGTGTCCCGGTGTTTTTATTGTGAGCGTTTCTCACAACAGGAAACTGGCAGCATAGAATGAGAAGAGTCAGTGCAGGGGGGAAAGTGAAAAGGGAGCATGCAGAGTTTGTTGTATGCAGTCAGCAATCCAACTCTTGCCAGTACATTTCAATGGAGATAGAAAAATAATTCATTAGAAATGTGTTTTTGGTAATGGGCTGAGAATTTAGATGGCAGTTAAAATTCTTTTTTAAATTTATTTATTTATTTATTTCTATTACAGTTGTCCCATTTCTCCCCCTTGCTCTCCCCTGCTCCACGCACCTCCTCCCTCTCCCAGAGTTCATCCCCATTTAATTGTCCATATTTATGGGTCATTCGTATTAGTTCCTTGACTAGCCCCTTCCCCTTCTCTCTTTTACCCCTCCCACCTCCCCTCTGGTCACTGTTAGTCTGTTCCCTGTTTATATGCTTCTGGTTCTGTTTTGCTCATTTGTTTGTTTTGTTCACTAGTTTCCGGTATTAGGTGAGATGATTTGATGTTTATCTTTCACCGCCTGGCTTATTTCACTTAGCATAATACTCTCAAGTTCCATCCATGCTGTAGCAAAAGGTAGAAATTCCTTCTTTCTTTCTGCTGTGTAGTATTCCGTTGTGTAAATGTACCACAGTGTTTTGATCCAGTCATCTACTGATGGGCACTTAGGCTGTTTTCAGCACTAGGTTATTGAGAATAGTGCGCTGCCATGAACATAGGTGTGCATAGGTTGTTTTGAATTAGAGTTAGGCCATGCTCTTTTAGTCACTATTATCTGACAGGAGGTAACGCTAATGCCAGAAGACTAGGAGCCAGAGGAACAAAGGGATGACTGAACTTGTGAACCTGCTAAAGACCTAAATATTCTGTTCAGGAAGGAAAATAAGTAATAATGGATAATATAGCCTTAAAATCACCTTTGTTTTGGATAGTTACTCTTCTCCAGATTTAAAAAATAATAATACTGCATTTTTGCATGAGGGCTTGCTTACCTTGTTCTGGGTAAACAATGACAGAACTCTTGATCAAAATTGTACCCTGAATGTGGGAACTACCAAGAGTCTTCCTATGATTGGTGAGCAACCCCCCACCTCCCAGAAAGGGAGAGGATCAATCAGACTCACCTTTATCTTTGACAATACCCCTCCCCCACAGGAGCAGACTTGCCCATCTCTGACAATCCCTACCCAGAGCAGCGGACTTGCCTCTGCTTACAACAACCCCCAGAGAGCACACCTGCCTCTCTCTGCCCAAGTACTCAGGTTTACAGGATGCTGAGAACCCAGCATCCCTGGGTTCTCTAATTTTATGGTGTTTCCCCCTTTTCTAGATGGGGAATCAATAGTCCATTCTTTCTGATACCTCCTTGAGATGTGTCCTTTCTAATTGGTCACAGTTTGACCTGTAAGAACCGAATCGCTCAGAAGGTCATTAAAATGCAGTGAGCAGGAAAAAATAAGTTTATTGGGAGAATCAGCAAGCGGGGAGGGAGCCTTGCCACAGACAGCCAGGACTCTGAGCTTAGCAAGTGGGGAGGGAGCTGTGCCATGGGTGGTTAGGACTCCGCCTTTCTAGGAGAAGGGGTTTCTTTTATAGGGGGAGAGAAAAAAGGAATTTTTGAACTTAGTTGGCCATTTGGTTATCTCGCAGCTGCAAATGAGATGGGCTGATCAAAGTAGAATGTGGTTTTGTTTATTTTAAGTTTGAAGTACCCCGTTATCTCCCAGGCAACCATGGATATCATGACCCACTTCAATGCGAAAGAAAAAACTGGTACTTTTAAAATTGAAGCAGTTGAAGGTCACCCAAGCATAATATCTCTCCCCATTTCTCCAGCCTCCCTGAAGTTGCCAAGGACAAATCTAATATACTTTTATTTATGATTCTGATGGTCATTTTGGAATACTTTTTCTTACAGAAAAATATAGGGTTTCATATCAATTACATTATAATCAGGTATGTGACCAAGTCATTTTGGTGTTTTTGTCACTTAAAGCATGTCCCTTTACCAAGACAGGAATTTAAGAAAGTCTTGTAGAATGTGTGTTGCCACAATGTCAGGTGAAGTAGAAGATATTTTCCTTGCAGCCCTGGCAAGACACTGCCAGTTTCTGCCCCTAGCAAAGCAGACAGGGCCCACTCTAAGGGTGAAACAACCTGCTTCCCAGCCACCTCCCAACGAGTAGCTGACAATGTTTAACCCTTCCACTATTAAAGGCCAACAACTGCCCTGACTTATAGCCCTGCCAATACCAGAAACAGAACTCATTATTAGCCAAACCCTAACATGTTAACCCTGAGGGAAGTGACAAGTGGGA
Source organism: Furipterus horrens (assembly GCF_987537825.1). Classification (NCBI taxonomy): domain Eukaryota; kingdom Metazoa; phylum Chordata; class Mammalia; order Chiroptera; family Furipteridae; genus Furipterus; species Furipterus horrens. The sequence continues at coordinate 75,044,564 of NW_028327177.1, forward strand.
AGCCTGGTAGGGAAATTATCTGGATACATGTTCCTTTTTCTATGTCTGACCTGAACCTTTCCAAAGAAAAAAGTTGGTCAGTTTTCAGAAGATCTTAGCAAGTCCACAGTGGGGTTTAATCATTTGGCACAGACTTATGACCTAACTTGGAGAGATTGTTCTCTCCCACTGCTACACTGTTAATAAAAAAGCAATACATAATAAAAGATGGTAGGGCTTACGTTGATGAATTAGCTGGTTATCATGTGCAACATTGCATATATCAACCAGGGGGAAATGCAATCCCAAATCAGGACCCAAAATGAGTCTAGCAAACTGGGACAGATGAAGGATGAGAGGAAAAGAATAAAAATCCTGCTCTTTTCCAGGGACAATAAACTAAAGCTTTAGGAAAATACACAAACATGAACCCTGAGTCTGCAGAGTACCAAGCTCTTTTGGGTATGCATTTTATCCAGCAGGCAACCCCAGATATCAGGAGAAAGTTATAAAGGCTAAACTTAGGGCTCCAGAATCCCTACTGAGCAACTGATAGAGATAGCTTTCAGTGTTTTTAGTAATCAAAACAGGGCAGTGGAAAAGAAAAAGTCACCCAGTGAAAACAAAAGCCTCACTTGTTAGCTGCAGCTTTAAGCCTTGGGCCACTTCATGGTCACCCAGCCCCTGGACTATGATGGACAATGCTATTTCTGCAGACAAAGAAGACACTGGAAAAGGGAGTGCCCACAGCAAAATCAGACTCAAATACCTCCGGGACCATGCCCCTCTGCAAGAAGGAAGACCATTGGAAAAGTAAGTGTCCTAGGCTCCAAAGGGAACCTAGTGCCTCCAGGTCAATGATGGTTAAAACACCTGAGAATTTACAGTGCCTGAGGCCTCCCACTGCCCATATTGACCACCCATTATCACATCAGAGTAATCTCAGGTTACTCTAGATGTGGTAGGTCAGCCCATTACATTTTGTTAGACACAGGGGCTACTTGCTCTGCTCTGACTCACTCATCAGGGCCTCTTTCTTCCAAACCTCTTTGATCACTGGGGTAAATAAAAATCCTAAACACTACAATTTCACCTAACCATTGGCTGCTGCCTCATGAATTTCACTTTTAATCATGCTTTTCTCATAGTTCAAGGGTCCCCCATTCCCTTATTAGTTAGGAACATCTTGTCTGGTTTAAAAACTGTCAAAACCCCCAGAGTGACCTTTCTTGTCCTCCCCTCATAACACCAGTACAACCCAGGAACACATACCCTTGGGGAGAACTGATAAATTAACTTCACTCAGATGTCTCCAAAAGCTGGATTTAAGTATTCACTAGTACTTGTTAACACTTTCACCAGATGGACTGGGCTTTTCCTACCAGAACAGAAAAGCTACAAATATAGTCAAATGTTTACTAAAAGAAATCTTACCTAGGTTTGGACTACCAAGAAGCATACAGAATGATAATAGATCCTCTTTCATTGCCAAAATTACACAATTGGCTCAAAATCTAGGAATACTATTCAGACCAATGGTAATTAACTTACTAACTAGATTTATCTCTTCTAGAATAGAGGCTATAAAGATACAGATGGTCATCATGAACCCTTGGGACCCCAGGCTCCAGACACCTATTATGGGCCAATCGATGGACACTTCCTTCTGCTTCCTCTGACTGATAGTTAGCAAGCAGATGGTACCCAAAGAAGTCTCAGTGTCCCTCTACAGCAGAAAGTAGCCAGAGCGGTTATCACCCAAAACTACCCAAAGATTTGGGTTCCTAATGCTTGAGGGGGGAATGCTAAGAAGGATAAATGGTAAACCAAGGCAGGGAGGAGTGGGGAGATATATTTCATTTATTAATTCAGCAGTCCTGAGCTTGGTTAGATAAGATTGCCAGGTGTTCTGAAAATCATGAAAAACACCATAATAATGCAGGAGGAGGGGAACCTTTGAAGTTCTATATGTATTGTCTCCACTATCTGGAAAAGAAAGATTTTGAAACTATATTAATCCCAAGGTCTAGAAAGGGAAAGAGGAGGGGTAAGCTCGAAGCTGACTCTAAGCATAAAACCCCTAAAATCTTAAAAGTCGGTGCAGTCAGACTGGCTGGATGGCCACTTGTAACTTCATGCTCAAGTAAGCAACCTTATTTCCACTATACATGGGACACTCAGACTAGCTGGGTGCCCACTTGCAGCTTCATGCTCAAGTGTAAATTACTGCTGTATTTCCACTATACATGGGGTACTCTGACCAGCTGGGTGCCTGCTTGCAGCTTTGTGCTTAAGTATTTGATAAATAAACTTGCTATCTCATTTCCACTATATGTGTTGTCTCTCACCTGAATTCTTCTCTTGCAAGCAAGGCAAGAACTGAGGAGGGAGAGCCCCCCTAACTTGAGTTTCCCTGGTGACAATATAAGAAGAGGCTTCCACAAGGAAATGTCATTTAAATTGAGACCTGAAAAACAACAGAAATTTGTCAGGTAAATTTGTAGGGTGGAGAACTCCAGGCACCTGCAGAGCCCCTGTGTTGGGAAAGAGCTTGGCTTCTTGAACAGAAAACAAACATATATGAAAATTATTTAAGTGGGAAAGAATAATTCAAGTTGTAGCTGAGGAGTTAGGTAGGAGGTAGAGCACAGTGACTTTCTGAAATGTTTGGAAAGGAATTGGGGCATTATTATAAGAACAAAGAAAACCTCTGAAGGGCTTTGTACAGGATGGGAGCAGGTTATGGTTTTGAGGGGCCTGAGTGACTGTAGAGATGTGAGAGGCATTATAATAACAATCCAGTCCAGAGATTACAGGGACCCAGAGAGTAATGATTTGAGTGGTGACAATAGTGAAGATAAACAGGAAGTAGACTCAGTTAATAATTGAGAGGTAAAAGCAATATACTGTCATATCTCAGTACTTGTCAGCTTCAGAACTCGCCAAATCTTGTACTTGTTGCATTTTTGATAAGAAAAAAATGTTTCAGCACTTGGCACTTGCTTAGGACTTGTTGAACTTGCTAGAACTTGTACAAGTCATGACACCATCCTGCAAGAGAAAATGCTTCATCATTTGGTACTCAGTTTAGTACTCATCACAAGTTCTGGAATGAATTAACGATGAGTACCAAGGTACTCTCTTTTTTTTCTGTAACTGTTTGAGTTATGCTTACTGTCACAATTAAAAGTGTCTTAACTACTGCAAAATGTGGTACCAGGAGTGGAGAAATAACGATTTAGTGATGAGGATAATATAAAGTTCAGGGAAAGGAAGGAGACAAAAATAATGGCCTTCTGGGATAAAGCAAAAGGTGGAGGTTGGTGACATTTACTGACTTTAGGAACAATAGAGAAAGAGAAGAAAGGAAAATATTAGGAGATCGTGTTGAAGGGGAGGAGGGCTACATTTTTTTTTCAACCACAAATTATGTTCAGTACTATTCCACACCAGTTTCAGATGTACAGCAAAGTGGCAGGAAAACCAGGCACTCTCCAGAGGGATGGATCCCTCACTGCCCAAAGTACTCAACTGGTCCATATCTCATTATCTTGACATTTTGACTATGTTCTCCATGCTGCAATCCACATCTCTATTGTTATTCTGCCACTACCAATTTGTGCTGCTTAATTTTTTCCCCTTTTTCATCCAGCCCCCAACTGTCCTCTCCTCTGACAGCTGTCAGCTGCCTCTCTATGAATCTGTTTCTATTTTGCATGTTGGGTTATTTTATTCATTAGCTTCCACATATAAGTAAAATAATATTGTATTTGTCTTTTTCTGACTTGCTTATTTCAGTTAGCATAATACTATACAGGTCCATCCATGCTGTCACAAAAGATAAGATTTTTTTCCTTTTTAAGGCTGAGTAGTATTCCATTGTGTAAATGTACCAATGCTTTTGACATACATGTGAGCTAAATGCCCTGATAAGATAACAAACAAACGAGGTTGCAGTGAAAATGACATAACTACTGAAGACAGAGATTCTCAAAGGCAGAACTTCAGTAAGTAGATCCTCTGGTAAGTAAACTTCTGATACCATGGCAGAATAATTTGCCATTCCTTCAATCTTATATTTTTTAAATATCCATTATTCATTTATTTAGAGGAGGTAGGGGGCCACAGACAGGGTATTTTTAACAATTTGAAATTTCATGTTTTCAAGTTTATTTCTCACAACAATCTATGAGAAGGATCATTGTTAGTCCTATTCTAGTAGGTGAGAAGTCTGAAGCACAAAGAGGGTTAGTAAGTTTGTACGGTCACATAAAGTCAGAAAATTACAGAAGTTGGATTAAACTCAACTTTATATCAATACAGTTCCTGAATCTTCACTATATCTCATAATTATTTGATTTGGGTTCCCAGTTACTCCACAAAATCATATTGACATATCTTAGCATTTTTAAATGTTTTAAAATATAAGGAGAAAACTGAATAGATGAATTGAGTACCTTGTGCTGATTTAAAAAGACTAGGAAGCCATGGTCAGGTTGCTCAGTTGGTTGGAGCATCATTTTGTACACCAGAAGGTCATGGGTTCAATACCCAGTCAGAGCACATACATAGGTTTTGGATCAGAGACAACTGATTGATGTTTCTCACATACAAGTGTTTTTTTCTCTCTCCTCTCCAGTCCTCTCTCTTCAAAATCAATGCATATATCCTTGGGTAAGGATTTTTAAAAATTTAATAAAAAAAAAGAAACTAGGGGTTGGGGAATAAAACCTTTATATAGACTAAAAAAATACTGTTCAGTTATTTTTAATATGTGTTACTAGATTACATGTCAGGTTTAGTTTTGCTAGATAAATGTAGGAATACAGAGATTTGATTTTCACATTCTTCAAAATCTCTTCATTCTATATCAAACAACACCATTAAAACCAAATAACATAATTTATAGTACGCATTTTTATAAATAAAGCACATTTTAAAGAATTTTATTTTATTAAATGTATTGGGGTAACATGGGTTAATAATAAAATTATATATTTCAAGTGTACATTTATATAATACATCATCTGTATAGTACATTGTATACTATGTTCACCATCCAAAGTCAAGTCTCTTTCCATAGCCATAAATTTGACCCCTTTCACCCTCTTCAACCTCCCTGAAACCCCCTTCTTTTCTGGTAACCACCATACTCCTGTCTGTGTCTCTGAGTTTTTTAAATTTTGTTTTGTTTTCACTTGTTGCTCTCTGTGGTATAGTCCACATATGAGTGAAGTCATATGATTCATGTTCTTTCCTGTCTGACTTACATGATATTTAGCATGATACTCTCATGATCCACTCATGCTGTTGCAAGTGGCAATACTTCATCTTTCTTATGGCTGAGTAGTGCTCCATTTGCATATATTTACCAAAACTTCTTTATCCAATTATTGAGAGACACATCAGTTGTTTCTATGTTTTGACTATTGTGAATAATATTGCAATGAACATAGGGGTGTATATTTGTATGTATCTTTGCCAATAAATGTTTTCTAATTTTTGGGGTAGATACCCAGAAGAGAGGTTGCTGGGTGATATGGTAACTCTCTTTTTAGCTTTTGGAGGAACCTCCATACTGTTTTCAATAGTAGCTACCCCAGTTTGCATTCCCACCAGCAGTAAATGAGAGTTCCTTTTTCTTCACATCCTCTTCAGCACTTGTTATTACCTGTCTTGTTGATAATAGCCATTGTAACATGTGTGCGGTGGTCTCTCATCGTGGCTTTGATTTTCATTTTCCTAATAGCTAGTGAAGTTAAACATCGTTTCATATATCTGTTGGCCATTTGTATATTTTCTTGGGAAAAGGGTTTGTTCAGGTCCTCTGCCCATTTTTAAATTGGGCTTGATTTTTGTTGTTGAGTTGTGTAAGTTATTTATATGTTTTGGGTATTAACCCTTTCCAGAGCTATTGTTTGCAAATCTCCCATTCAGTTGATTGCCTTTTTTTTTTTTTCATTGATGGTTTCTTTTGCTGTGCAGAAGCTTTTTTTAGCTTGATATAGTCATATTCATTTACTTTTGCCTTTACTTCCCTTGTTGTTGGGGTCAAATTCACAAAATCTTCTCTAAAACTAGGGTTCATAAGTTTGGTACCTATGTTTTCTTCTATATAATTCATTGTTTTAGGTCTTATGTTTAGGTCTTCAACCCATTTTGAATTAATGTTTTTATATATGGACAAATAGCAATCTAGTTTTATTTATTTACATCTGCATATGGCTTCCCAATGTTCCCAGCATCATTTATCTTTTCCCCATTGTATGTTTTTGGCTCTTTTGTCAAAAATTAGTTTCCCATGTACATGTGAGTTTATTTCTGGACTTTCAATTCTGATTCATTGGTCTGTGTGTCTGTCTTTTTTGTTTGTTTGTTTGTTTGTTTGTTTGTTTGCCAATATCATACTATTTTGATTATTGCAACTTTGTAATATAGTTTGAAGTCAAGACTGTGATGCTGACTGCCAGTCAAGATGGAAGCATAGGTAGACATGCTTCATCTCCTTGTACAACCATAAGAAGAATCACAACTAAACTGAAAACAAAAAACACCCAGAACTGCCAGAAAATCAAACTGTATGGAAGTCCAATAATCAAGGATTTAAGGAAGCCATATTCATCCAGCCAGCTATGAGAGGTAAAGATGGAGAGCTGGGGGTGAGGGGGAGGCAATGGCAATGGCCAGTGCGTGGATGCTCCCACATTCATGTGTGGTGAATAAAAATTGGGAGGCATACTTGGGGAGCGAGAGATTCCAGCTTCAGACCAGACAGCACAGCCCAAGATTCCAGTGCCAGGAAAATAAAGCCTCATAACTTCTGACTGTAAAAACCAGTGAGGGTTGGAGTGGTGGAAGAAACTGTCAGTCTCTCGAGAGAGTCCAGTTAAAGGGCCTGCATGGTCCTAGAACATACACAAACCCACCCACTCTGGGAACTACCATTAGGACAACAGCTAGAGGGGTGCCAGTCACATATGAGATGTGTATGAAGTGACTGGAAATGAGATGAATGTCAAGTAAGCCTCCAGAAGCTAGGCAGTGGCACTGTTCCCCTACAACCATTCTCCCACATACAGAACCACAAAGTGGTGAAGTGGGTTGTCCCGCCCTGGTGAATGCCTAAGGTTCTGCCCCATGCAACTTAACAGGTGTGCTAAAACAGGAAGTCAAAGCAGCTCTACCTAATACACAGAACAAACACAAGAAAGCTGCCAAATTAGGGAGACAAATAAATATGGTCCAAGTGAAAGAACAGAACAAAAGATCAGAAAAAGAACTAAACAAAACAGAGATAGCCAACCTATCAGAGGCAGAGTTCAAAACACTGGTGATCAGAATGATCAGAGAACTCAGTACAGCAAATGCATAAGGGAAGAATGAAGGCTACACTAAGTGAAATAAAGAAAAATTCACAGGGAACCAGCAGTGAAGAGAAGGAAGTGGAGGTACAAGTCAATGATTTGGAACATAGGGAAGAAATAAACAGTCAACCAGAACAGAATGAAGAACAAGAATTAAAAAAAAATGAGGAGAGAATAGGAAGACTCTGGGACATCTCCAAAAGTGCCAACATTCGAATCATAGGGATGCCAGAAAGAGAAGAGAAAGAGCAAGAAATTAAAAATTTATTTGAAAAATAATGAAAGAAAACTTTCCAAATTTAATGAAGAAAATAGACATATAAGTCCAGGAAGCACAGAGAGTCCCAAACAAGTTGGACCCAAAGAGGACCACACCAAGACACATCATAATTACAGTGCCAAAGGTTAAAGATAAAGAGAAAATCTTAAAAGCAGCAAAAGAAAAGAAGAGAGTTACCTACAAAGGAGTTCACATAAGACTATCAGCTGATTTCTCAAAATAAATTTTGCAGGCAAGAAGGGACTGGCAAGAAGTATTCAAAGTAATGAAAAGCAAGGACCTACAACCAATTGTTGTGCTAGAGTAATCATAGGCAGGAGCCCCACCTCCACGTGCATGTATCTTCATTTTTCTAAGTCACCCTTACCTAAGAGAATTTCTTAGTACATAAGTGTTACACTATCTCACAGTTCTGGTTGGTTTTGTGGCATGGATGATTTAGCTCTTGTCCTTGCCCACCACTGTGAGACTGAAGGCAGATTCTGTTGTTCCTGTCCTTTCCCACTGCCATGAGAATAACGGCAGATGATCTTGGCTTCCATGACTCCTGTGTATTCTTGCTCGCTGCAGTGAGACTAGACTGAAAGGCAGATTTGAACCCTGTTCTTGTCTGCTGCCATGAGAATAAGTGGGTATGAATTCCCCCTCCAATGCTCCACTGTCATTTTTCAGTCTCACTGAATGCAAAGTAAACCTGCCTGGAGCTGGGCTCCTGTGCTACAATTGGCGTCACAAATAGGATTCACGGCAGACCAAAACTATGGAGCAGCCATGCATATGTGGCTCATAGTGACAACTGTGTTAGAGGCTTGGGCACCCACACAAGATAGGGAAAGTGTAGAAGTGACCCCTGAGGCAATAGAGATGGTTCTACTGAAGATAGAGGAGTGCCAGGGAGGGAGCAGTTGCTGTGGGTTGGCTATTCCTCACTGTTATATGTAAAGGAGTTAAAGACTTGCTTGTAGTGGAGGCATAGGTCCAAGAGTAGAAATAGGACCTGAGCCAGTGATAGAGTTGAGAGCTGCCCAGAAGGCACAAGAGTTATTAGAGGTGGAAGAGGCCACCCAGAGGGCCCATATCAAAAGGGATGGTTCTGAAAAGGGGTCAGGGATACTAGTTGTAAACTCTTTGAAGTACCAGGATGTTAGGGAGGGCCAGACCCTACTCCTGTTTCAGGCATGACTAGTGGTAATGCAGAGGATTAAGACTAGGTGTTCTCAAATGGGTGCACACCAAGCCCAACCCCCTCCACAAGTCACAGAGTACTCCACAAGGTTTCCATACTCACAAGAGCTAGTGAATTTGGGAAGCCGATTCCAGCAAAAGGTGCTGAAGTCCTTAGTGCTGTGGTTGCTAAGATTATAGGATTTAGGAATGGATGGCATTTTGCTTTCCTGCCAGGAAATGAGTAAGCTTGTATCCATCACCATGCGCACCTGGTGCTGAGACAGCAGGTCCAAAATGCACATCAGACTCCAGGTTAATCATTCTCTTTTAGATTGGATTATAGTGGCCACTCATGTTATTTGGCCAAACCCAGGAGATTTGCCATCTACAACCAGTAGATGGCAGTTGTATACTGAGTTATAGCTGATATTGTGAGAGCTGGAAACTTGTCATTATATTGCTGATGTTATGCTGGCTTTTGACTTTCTTACAGGTTTAGAAACTGTTGAACCTAACCTGTTCAAGCATTTGGAGCATTGAAGATGGGCAGGTTGTCCGGTTGGGTAAGACGAAGGTAGTGTCAGAGGCAGTAATTTATAAAGTACAGGCATTTCCAACCCCTACCATGACCAAGCATTTACAGGAATTCTTGGGTGTGTTGGGCTATCAGAAGGTGTTTTTGGCACAAATTCTGAAACCTTTGTACTATTTGGTATGGAAAGGAGTCAAGTGGGACTGGGAACATGAGCATGAGATGGTTTTTGTTACCACTAAACAGGCCATAAAAACAGTACAGGCCTTGAGTGTTTTAGATCCAACATGACCCTATGAGTTGGATGTCCAAGTCATCCTCGAAGAGTATGGCTCGGGTACATATTTGCAACAGAAAATTACCTTGTCCTTGAGTCCCTTAAGCAGGAAGCTGCAACAAGTTTTGGGACCTGTAGAATACCTTGGGACACAGGAGACTGAAGGACCAATGCCTGAGCTGACTGCCCTTGTGTGCCCCTATAAAGAAGGCTGACCCCTGATACCAGAGGATGTGTGGTATACAGATGGGGCAGACTGCCACATGGAAAGCCTTGGCCTTCCATCCTAAAATAGAAACCATATGGACGGAGCATGGAACAGGACAGAGCAGTCAATGGGCAGAGTTATAAGCTGTGTGGATACTCGTTATCAATGAGACCTCCTCTGTTGTTATTTATACTATGTGTTGTGGATTGACTCTCTGATTGCCCATGTGGCTAGAATCTGGGTGGATAGTGGCTCATAGGCCCTTGTGGGGCCAAAACACTCTGCAAGACCTATGGATATTAGAGCAGCAGAAACAAGTAACCCTGTACTGTGTTACTGAACATGCCCCATTGGCCTCACCTGCAAACAATGAGGCAGATACCCTTGCTCAGGTACAGTGGCTAGAAGAAGCTCTGGACTCAGATGTAGCTGCCTGGCTTCATAGGCAACACCTTCACGAAGGTCATCACACTATGTAGATGGTGGTGAAACAATGGGATTGCCTGTGACTTTTTTTTTTTTTTTTTTTCAGATTTAATGTGTTTTATTGATTAAATTATTACATTTGTGCCAATTTCCCTTCCCTCTGCTCCCCTCCACCCGGTGGCCCCCCTCCCTCCAGTTGTCCCCCCCTTTTAGATTATGTCCATTAGTTGTGCATACAGTTCCTCCCAACCTCTCTCCGTCTATTCCATTCCCTCCTACCTTGATCCCCAATTCCTATATCATCTCCCTCCCTTTCCCCATTCCCCCTCCCTGTTGACCTCCCCCCAATATGCTTCCCGTACCCACAGTTCCTCTTCCACTCTCGTTGCCTATTTAGTTTGCCTTTGTTTCATCTCCCTAGCTTCTGTTTTTTTTTTTTAAACCAGTCCCTTTAACATCTCATATAACAGTGGTTTGGATCTAATGAACTCTTTCAGTTTTATTTTGTCCTGGAAACACTTTCTCTGTCCTTCTATTCTGAATGACAATTTCGCTGGATAGAGTATTCGTGGTTGTAGGTTTTGGATTTTCATTACTTTGAATATTTCTTGCCAGTCTCTTCTTGCCTGTAGGGTTTCCCTTGAGAAGTCAGCTGATAGTCTAATTGGGACCCCTTTGTACATAATTCTTTTCTTCTCTCTTGCTGCTTTTAAGATTCTCTCTTTATCTTTAATTTTTGACATTTTGATTATAATGTGTCTTGGAGTGGTTCTCCCTGGGTCCAGTCTCTTGGGAACTCTCCTTGCTTCCTGGACCTGCAGGTCTATTCCCTTCCCCAAGTCTGGGAAGTTCTCCTTTATTATATTTTCACTCAATTTTTCAAGTTCTAGTTCATCTTCCTCATTCTCTGGCAAACCAATGATTCTTATGTTGGGCCTTTTATAGCTGTCCCAGAGGTTTCTGATCCTTTCATTGTTGCTTGCCATTTCCTCTCGCTGCATTGGTTGACTGCTTGTTCCTTCTCCATATTCCAGTTTGTTGAAATGAACTCTGGATTTTATTTCCTTTCCTTCTGTCTCATATGCTGTTTTGTTCCTTTCGTTATGAAAGTTTTTCGCTTCTTTCATATCTTTTTCCTGCTCTTTTGTGAATTCTGTAAGCCACCTGATAACAATGGCCCAGAACTGAGCCTCTGACAGGTTTCTTATCTGTTCATCTGTCAGGTTCTCTATTTGCTGCCTGGTGAGTTGTGTTACCGGTATTTCTAAAGTTGCCTGCCTCATTTTGACAGATGCGTTTTGTTTTCTTGGGCTGGCTGTCGGGGGCAGTGCCTGTGTATGCGTCACAAATCAGCGACCGGCCGGCGCCTGCCTGTCCGCGACCTATTTCGCAGCCCTGTGGTGCTTTCTTTGGGGGCGGGGGTCCAAGATGGATTCACACAGTTATTCAGCTAGGAGACCGGGATCCGTCCTCCCGCCCCCCTGGGCCTCACTGTTCAAGGCGATGCGGCGGCCGCTCTCCCCAGCTCCGGAGTCGCGAACCTCCAGGGGCTTGGCTGCCGGGACTCCTCGCCGGGGTCGTGCACCGCCAGGGGCTTGCGCAGCCCGGGTTCCTCGTCGCCCGCCGCTCCGGGTGCGACCGCAAACAGCACTGCCCACTTTAACTCTTACCTGCCCAAATGGCACCGCTGGTTTATAACTTCATATGTTGGACTTCCGTGTAGTTTTATTTTCTGGAATTTCTAGTTATCCTTTGTTTTGAAGTAGTTGTATTCCTCTATAGTTGTAGAGGGAGACCTAGCGTGTCCGTCTAAGCCTCCATCTTGGCCGGAAGTCTGATTGCCTGTGACTTTTGATGCAGTGCTACAGGCATGCCAAAATGTGTGGTCTGCTCCAAGCACCAACTGTGGCAGATTCCTTGAGAAGGACGTCACATAGTCTGGGATGCGTTGCCCCTGGAAAGATGGCAAGTGGATTACATTGGTCCCTTACCAATTTCAGAAGACTTTCAGTATGCGTTACCTGTGTGGATATTGCAACAGGTTTGTTAGTGGCATTCCTTGCCAGGCACACTGATCAGCAGACCAGCAAGAAGCACTTACGAAAACTGTTTGCCACCTATTGCTGCCTCCTAATTACAGAGAGCGACTAAGGAACTCATTTTACTGGAAAAGGGTTACAGGCCTGGATAAAGGATCTGGGTACCCAATGGAAGTTCATGTCCTATATAATCCAAGCGAGTTGGTATTATTGAAAGGTGTAATGGTCTGTTAAAAAAGGAAGTTATGTTGGAGATAGGCTCTATGAAGGGGTGGGCCTCATGGTTATAGACTGTGTTGTGAATCCTCAATGAGTGACCAAGGAAAGGAGCACTCTCCCCTGCTGACTCTGTTCAAACCAGCCTTAGCCCCCACATAGCTCCAAGTGTGCACCAAAGATGATATGTTAAAGCCTGATTTGGGAAGACAGAATAACATTCTCTTACCCATGCTGACAGCTTTGAATCTGTGTGACATGGTGCAATGGACCTGGCCTTGGGAATTGTACCACATGGATCAATTGTGGTTAGCATTAGTGGCCCCATGGGGTCAGGGTATTCAATCCAACTTGATGTGTATACTTTGGGTAATAGCCACATTGCCTCCTCAGGTCACAGCGGCATACCCGAAGGGTGCAGAGGCCATGAGCATCATTTGGGATAGTTCTCTTCTTTCATTATGGCCAATGCATGCCCCTCCAGTAACTTTACATATTCACCCAATAGTGACTCACCTGGGGATGGGAGTAAAGGAGTGGTAAACAAAACAAGGGAGGGACCCTATACCTGCTACTGTGTTATCTGAAGATTCCTCTTTAGCATGTAGGACTTATCCTTGTTAGTACCACTAAAACATGTTTTTATTGCCCGTAAGTTTGGTCTATAGAAATGTATATGTGAACTAGGCATCACCTTCACTGATTTGGTGAATGCTTCAGCATGCTGGATCTGCACAGAGGTGCCAAGCAGCACTGCCACTGGCTTACCATGGAGAATACAACCTGCCAACGACTTTGCATGGCTGCACCATTGGACTGATGCTGACCTGCTGAGGGCCTGGTTGGCCTCCCTAGTCTCTGGATAGCATACAGTTTTAATTATAGCTCTATGCATTGTAGCTAGTATTTTCATCTCTTGTTGCAGCTTGTATTGCTATTGTGGGATTTAGATACTGTGCACCAGTTTTCTCACACAGGGCCCCATGCAGAAGAATCCTGTCACATAGATTGTGAGGCAAGAATCCTGCAGGGGTGGGATGTCATGTCGGGGTGACCATAGGCAGGATCCCCACCTCCGCATGCATGTATTTTTGTTCTTCTAGGTTAACCTTATCTAAGAGAATTTCTTAGTACATAAGTGTGACACTGTCTCCCAGTTCTGGTTGGCCGCGTGTCACTTTCCAATTTTCATGTACACGAGCCCCTGTTGTTCAGGTGGTGCAGATGCTTTGGCCCCGTCCTCACCCACCACTGCATAACTGAAGGCAAATCTTGTTGTTCCTGTCCTCACCTGCTGCCACGAGAATAAAGGTGAATGATCTTGGCTCCCATGACTCCCATCTGTTCTCACTCGCGGCAGTGAGACTAGATTGAAAGGCAGATTTGAATCCTGTTCTTATCCACTGCCATGAGAATAAATGGGTATGAGTTCCCTCTGCAATGTTCCACTGTCATTTTTTTTGGTCAAGCTGAATCCAAAGTAAAGCTTCCTGGAACTGGGCTCCTGTGCTACACCAAGATTACTCTATCCAGCAAAGCTATCATTTAGAATGGAAAGGCATGTAAATACTTCCCAGACAAGGTAACACTGAAGGAGTTCAACATCACAAAGCCTTAATTATATAAAATGTTAAAGAAAAGAAAGAAAATCAAAACTATGAGTAGTAAAATGACAACAAGCTCACAAGTATCAACAATGAAATCTAAAAAGCAAAAACAAAAACAAACCAAGCAAACGATTAAAACAGAAACAGAATAATAGATATGGAGATCATGTGGAGGGTTATCAGCAAGCAGGAGTGAGAGGGAGAATGGGGAAAAAGGTGCAGGGATTAAGAAGCATAAATTGTTAAGTAAAAAATAGGCAGGGGATGTTAAGAACACTATAGGAAATGGAGAAGCCAAATAACTTATATGCACAACCCGTGGACATAAACTAAGAGGGGGATTGCTAGGGAAGGGGGGTGCCAGGCAGAGGGGAGAAAAGGGGAAAAATTTGGACAACTGTAATAGCGTAATAAATAAAATATACTTTATTTTTTATTTTTTAAATACACTTTAAAAAAAGAGTGTGATACCTCTGGCTTTGGTCTTTTTTTCTTAGGGTATCTTTGGCTATCTGTGGTTCCATTTGATGATGTTTTTGTTCTATTTCTTTAAAAAAATCACATTAGGATTTTGATGGGCAATGCATTAAATCTATATATTGCTTTAAGTATTATTTTTAACTATGTTGATTCTTCCAATGCATGAACATATAATATCTTTCCATTTCTTAGTCCTTTCAATTTCTTTCAAAAATGCTTTATAGTTTTCAGTGTATAGGTCCTTCACATTCTTTGCTAAATTTATTTATAGGTATTTTTTTCTTTTTGTTGCAATTGCAAATGGAATTATTATTTTTTTTTTGAAATTTTATTGTTAGTATGTAGAAATGCAGTGGATTTTTGTACATTGATTTTGTAACCTGCCACTTTATTGTATTTGTTTATTTTTCCTAATAGTTTTGAGTAGACTTAGAAAAAAAGTTATTTATTTATTTTTGGAGAGAGGGGAAGGGAGGGAGAAAGAGACAGCGAGAAACATCAATGTGTCTCTCTAACATCCCCAACTGGGGACCTAGCCCGCAATGCAGTCATGTGCCCTAACTGGGAATCAAACAGGTGACCCTTTGATTCTCAGGCCAATGCTCAATTTGATGAGCCACACCAGCCAGAGCTTGAGTAGAGTCTTTAGGGTTTTCTATTTAAGGAATCATGTCATCTGCAAAAAGTGACAATTTTACTCTCCATTCCTAATTTGAATGCCTTTTATTTCTTTCCCTTGCTGATTGCTGTGACTAGAACTTCCAGTACTATGTTCAATAACAGTGGTTAGAGTGGACATTCTTATCTTGTTCCAGACCTTAGAGAAAAAGCTTTCAGTTCTTGCCCATTAAGTATAATATTAACTAAGGGTTTGTCATATGTGGCCTTCATTATGTTGAGGTACTTTTCATCTGTACCTCTTTTATTGTATTTTAATCATAAAAGGATGATGTATATTTTTAAATGCCTTTATTTCATCTGTTGACATAATTGTATGGTTCTTATCCTTTATGTTGTTCATGTTGTGTATCACATTGATCATTTGCATATGTTGAACCACCCTTGCGTCCTGGGAATGAACCCCACTTGATCATGATGTATTAGCTTTTTAAAACAGTTTTCCTTCCTTTTTTTTTAAAAAAAGATTTTACTTATTTATTTTTAGAGACAGGGGAAGAGAGGGAGAAACAGAGGGAGAGAAACATTGCTGTATGTGATTGGTTGCCTCTTGCATGACCCCAGTCAGGAACCTGGCCCACAACCCAGGCATTTGCTCTGACTGGGAATCAAACTGGTCACCTTTTGGTTCACAGGTCAGCACTCAATCCACTAAGCCACACCAGCCAGGGAGTTCCTTTTTAAATTGTTGTTCTTTTAAGTTGTCCCAATTTTTCCCATTGCTCTCCCCTATCTGCCCACTCCTTGCTCCAAGAGTCAATCCCCACCTTGTTGTCCATATCCATGGGTCATTTATACATGTCCCTTGATTAGACCCTACCCCCTTTTCCCCCCTTATCCATTGCCCCTTTCCCTTCTTGTTACTATCAGTTGGTTTCTTGTTTCCATGACTCTGGTTCTACTTTGCTAATTTGTTTTGTTCATTAGGTTTCTCTTTGGGGTGAGATCATATGGTATTTGTCTTTTGCCACCTGGCTTATTTCACTTAGCATAATACTCTCCAGTTCCATCCATGCTGTCATGAAGAAAGATACAGTTCCTTCTTCTTTCTGCTGCACAGTATTCCATTGTGCATTTCTACCAGTTTTTTGATCCAGTTATTTATGAATGGGCACTTAGGCTGTTTCCAACTATTGGTTATTATAAATGATGCTGCTATGAACATTGGGATGCATAGATCCTTTTGAATTAGTGTTCCAGAATCCTTTTTTTTTTAAAGTATATTTTATTGATAATGTTGTTACAGTAGTTCCAACTTTTTCCCCCTTTTCTCCCCTCTGCCCAGTACTCCCCTTCCCTCCACCAATCCCATCCCCCTTGGTTTATGTCCATGGGTCATGCATATAAGTTCTTTGGCTTCACCCTTTTTTATATTATTCTGAACTTCCCCCTGTCTATTTTGTACCAACTGACTATGCGTCTTAATCCCTGCACTATTTCCCCATTTCTTCCTCGTCCCCCTCCCAGCTGATAACCCTCCAAATGATCCCCATACCTATGATTCTGTTCTTATTCTGGTTTGCTTAGTTGAATTTTGTTTTTATTTTTTAGATTCAGTTATCTATAGTTGTGGGTTTATTGTAATTTTAGTGTTCATAGTTTTGATCTTCTTTTTCTTAAGTAAGGCCCTTTGACTTTTAATATAATAATGGCTTGATGATGATGAACTCCTTTAGCTTTACCTTGTCTGGGAAGCAATTCATCTGCCCTTCTATTCCAAATGATAGCCTTGCTGGATAGAGTAGTCCTGCTTGCAGGTTGCCTTTCATCACCTTGAATACTTCTTGCCAGTCCCTTCCTGCCTGCAAAGTGTCCTCTGAGAAATCAGCTGATAGTCCTATAGGCACCCCCCTGTAGGAAACTCTCCACCTCTCTCTTGCTGCCCCCAAGATTCTGTCTTTATCTTTCTCCTTTGGCATCTCAGTCATGATGCATCCTAGTGTGGTCCCCTTTGGGTCCAGCTAGGCCGGGACCCTCTGTGCTTACCAGACCTGTATGTCCATCTCCTTCACAAAATTTGAGAAGTTTTCCTCATTTTTTTCAATTCTTGCTTCCTTATTCTGCACTGGTTGACTGTTTTTTCCTTCTTTATGTTCCAAATCATTTATTTGAACCCCGGTTTCTTTCCCTTCAGCATTGGTTTTGTGTGGATTTTCCTTTGCTTCACTTAGCATAGCCTTCACTTCTTCTCTTATGTGTTTACTATACTCAAGCATATCTGTCAAGCCTGTGAGCATCTTTATCACCAGTGTTTTGAATTCTTCATGTGTTAGGTTGTGTATCTCCTCATCGCTTAGTTCTCCCACTGGAACTTTGATCCATTCCCCCTTTTGGGCCATACTTCTCTGTCTCCTCATTCTTTTTTTTTTAAGTATATTTTATTAATTATGGTGTTACAGTAGTTCCAACATTTTCGCCCTTTTCTCCCCTCCGTCCAGTACCCTTTTTCCCTCCAGCCATCCCACCCCTCTTAGTTTATGTCCATGGGTCATGCATATAAGTTCTTTGGCTTCACCCTTTCTTATATTATTCTTAACTTCCCCCTGTCTATTTTGCACCAACCGATTAAGCTTTTTTTCAACTGTCGGTTTTTTTTTCTTTCTTATTGATTTTTAATATGCTTTATTGATTATTCTGTTACAGTTGTACCAATTTCTTTTCCCTTTTTTCTCCTCCACCCAGTGACACCCCTCCCTCCAGTTGTCCCCCACCCTTAGTCCATGTCCATTGGTTGTTCATATAGTTCTTCTGAACATCTTCCTGTACACTCCACTCCCTCCTACTATGCTTCTTAATTCCTGCACCATCTCCCTCCATTTACCCCCTTCCCCCTCCCAGCTGACTTCCCCTCATATGTTCCCCATACCTATAATTCTTTTCCCACTCTCATTGCCTACTCAGTTTGCCTTTGTTTCAATTCCATAGCTTCTGTTGTTGGTTGTTGTGATACAGTTTTTATTTTAATGTTCATAGTTTTGATCCTCTTCTCCTAAACAAGTCCCTTTAACATTTCATATAACAGTGGTTTGGATCTGATGAACTCCTTCAGTTTTACTTTGTCCTGGAAGCACTTTCTCTGCCCTTCTATTCTGAATGACAGCTTCGCTGGATAGAGTAATCATAGTTGTAGGTTTTTCCTTTCATTACTTTGAATATTTCTTGTCAGTCTCTTCTTGGCTGCAGAGTTTCTTTTGAGAAATCAGCTGATAGTCCATTGTGACCCTTTTGAATGTAATTCTCTACTTCTCTCTTGCTGCTTTTAAGACTCTCTCTTTGTTCTTAATTTTTGACATTTTGATTATAATGTGTCTTGGTGTGGTTCTTCCTGGGTCCAGTTTTTTGGAACTCTCTTTGCTTCCTGGACCTGTAAGTCTATTTCCTTCCCCAAGTTCGGGAAGTTCTGTTTCATTATTTTTTACATTATTTTTAAATTTCTAGTTCTTCTCCTTCACCTTCAGGCAACCTTATGATTTTGATGTTGGCCTGCTTATAGCTCTCCCATAGGTTTCTGAGCCTCTCCTCATTTTCCTCACTTTTTGTTTCCTCTTTCTGCACTGGTTGACTGTTTGTTTCTTCCCTATGTTCTGATTTGTTGATTTGATCCCTGTTTTTCTTTCCCTCACTTGTTTTTTGTGTGTTTTTATTCATTTCAGCAGGACTGGCCTTCATTCCTTCCCTGTCTTGTTTAAGATCTGCTGTGAGGTCTGTAAGCATTCTTATAATCAAAACTCTGAACTGTGCCTCAGAAACATTGCCTATCTGCTGCTCCGTTAGATCAGATATTTGCTGGCTGGTCAGCTGGGTGACTGAGATCACTATCATGATCTGTGCCATCCTAACAGTTTTGTGTTTACCTTTGCTTCCTGGGTGGGGCTTTCACACCTCCTATGCTATAGGGGGTGGAGCCCCATGCACTTGTCACAACTGGATGACCCTTCTCACCACGCTGTGACATTTTCTGTGGGGGCAGGGGTCCAAGATGGATTCTTGCTGTTTACTCTCTGCTGATGTTACGGTTACATAGGCGAGATTGAACACTCTGAAGTGGTGTATAAAGTAAGCAAAAGATTTAATAATGGCCAGGAGTTGGGCAGACCCTGAACTGGTCTTTAACATGCTCCAACCTACAATGGAGTTTAAACGCTGGGTTTTTATACTGGTGCAGTCTCTTTGTTTCTTTTTTTGGCAGGAAACAGCCTTAGGAAGAGGGGGCTGGGAAGGACTGCAGGAATGTCTTGGCAGTAACAGGAACAGAAATTCGCAAAGCTATAAGGTTATCTCCAGCGGCAGCATAGCTCTTAAGCCAGGAATGAGCTCCCTGTGAAGCAATTTATCAAAGCACAACCTTCACAAATGTTATAAACCAGACACAAGCAAGCAAATGGGAGGTGATAGAGGCTGAGGTGCTTTTAGCTTGTGAATCACTAATTGCTATAACACTCCTTTTTACATTTCTTTTTCCAAGGCCTTTTAGCAAGTCCTTGGTACTTCTTACAAAGAACATTTAAAGCCCTTACATACTTACATATTTAGCAGACCTTTGAAACTTTTTTTTACAGGGAATATTTGATGCCCCTACACTGAGAGACTGGGAGCTTCTTCCTCCATCCCCACCCCCTCCAACCTTCACAGTCTGGGCAATGCGGGTCTGCCTTCCCTGATGTTGGAATTGCGAGCTGACAGGTCTGGTCTGCAGCCGCGGGTGCTCCCCAGGTGTTTCTCACCTCTTTTTAAATATGGGTGTCTGTGCTTACTGCTGTCCTGCTGCCGTCGTTGCAGCTGCTGCTGCCAGCACAGCTTGAGCTCTCCACCCCGGCTTCACCCTTCCTACCCATCCAGATGAGCACCACTTCTTTATAACTTCATACTTTGGACTTCCATGTAGCTTTATTTTCTGGAATTTCTGGTTATTTCTGGTTTTGCGATATATGTATTCCTTCTTAGTTGTGGAGGGAGATGGAGTATGTCAGTCTAGGCCTCCATCTTGGCCCAAAGTGTCATTACTTATTCAAACAGGTTTTCTATCCTTTGTTCCTCTTCATCTCCTTCTGATATTCCTATGATGTGGATATTATTTCATTTCATGTTGCTCTGCAGCTCTCTTAAACCCCCTTCATTCTTTCTGAGTCTTTTTTTGTTTGTTTCATTTCTGTGTCTTGTAATTTTTTGCTTCACCTAGCCTGCTTTTAGTTCCTTTTACTATGTTCTTCATTTCAGATGTTGTATTCTTAATTTCTTCCTGGCTCTTATTGATAGTTTCTATTTCCATTATCACGCTAATTTAGTTCATAGTAAGTTTCCTGTAGCTTCCCTGGAGTTCTCTGGAGTTCTCACTGAGCTCCTTGAGCATCCCTATAACCATTGTTTTGAACTCAATGTCTGATAGTTTGCATGCCTCTGTTTCATTTAGCACTCTTTTTTTGGATTCCTCCTTTCCTTTCATTTGGGGGTTGTTTCTTTGGTTCCTCATTTTTGGTGACTGTTCTTCTATGTTTCTGCTTCTTAGACTGATCTGCTGTGACTCCCTGTGTTTATGGCATAACTTTTATGGTAGGGGACCTGTAGGAATCAGTGGGGCAGTCTCCTTGATCTCCTGAGATTGATGCTCTTGGGATGCCCCTTATGCTATTTATTTGGACTCCCTGGTTGTAATTGAGTTTTGGCTGTTATTGGGTCATTCTTTGGTGAGTCCTTCCCTGCATCTAACTGACTGAGAGTCACTCCACTCACCACGTCTTGTATGCTGTTGTAGAGCTGCTATCAGAACAAAACCAAACAGCCCAGGAAACAAATCCATGCCTGGAAAAATACCCCCCCCACACACACAGTGACACTATCAACAGCAAATGAGCCAGTATTAATAAAGGTGTAAAGGGATTAAGACTATTATAAGAAAGGAAAAACAAATAGGAGATGACTAACTAAAAGAAAAATGATTTTGACAGAGTAGAAGAAGGAGCAATACTAAAAATAGGGACTAGAGACAAGGCAAAGAGAGAAAGAAAATAAGATTTACATTGTAAATAAAAAATGGAGGGAAGTAGGCAGAATGGAGTAAGAAAAGGGAGACATAGTATTTGGCTTAAACAGAAATATATATATCTAATTTAATGAGAGGAAAAAGGAAAAAAGCAGAAAAGAAAGAAAAAATAGGAACCAATTGAGGAAAGAGATCCACCACAGCAATCGCAACTACACAGCAAAGATTAATATAGGTGAGATCAGAATAAAAAGGAAAAGAGAAGGAAAGAAAAGCTTAAGAGTTGTCTAGAGAAAAGAGAAGTGATTTTGAAAGGACAGAAGGAGAAGGAATACTAAGAGTGGGGAATAGGAACAAGTCTAAGACCAGGGAAAATTAAAAATATAAAACAAAACAACAAAAAAGCAGGAGGAAAATAAAATCAAGTCGGAGAGGGGCACAGTAAAATTTAAATTTTGAAATACAGTAATAGTGAAATCTAGAAATAAAATTGATGAAATGCAACAGAGACCACCATATCCACAATCAATGAGCAAAAATTGATAAAGGTCAAGAGAGAATAAGAGTATTTTAAGAATATAAAAAAGAATGTGAGATGACTAATGACAAGAAAAGTGATTTTGTGGGGCTGGAGGGGGAAGACTTAGTAGGAGTGTTGGATAGAAACTAGTAGTATCAAGAGAGTAAACAAAATTTGAAATGAAAATACAAGAGGAAAGAAGATAAAATGGATTAAGGGATGAGAGGAACAAAATATAAGATTAGAAATAAACTATAATACAAAAACAAGTGACCTACTAGGCATAAACTTGAAGGATAGGAATCAGATGTTAAAAAGCTGTTCAGGAGAGAAAAATAATGCAAATATTTAAGAAAAACATGGTGGAATTTGCCTCAGTAGAAACTAGTTTTACCACTGCTTTCTCTTTTGGGATCTGCCCCTAGTGGTGTTGGATCATGTCCCAGTCTGGACCTAGGCAGTCTGTTCAAGAGTGCCAGTGATCTGTGGTTATCTCCTTCAGTTCTTAATCTAGTCAATCTGTAATCAGCAGTCAGGCTTAAGCACCAGAGGGTGAGAAAGAGTAATTCCTGTGGGAGTGGCTATTGCTTCTCCTCAGGCTAATGCCACTTGGAGGGGAGTGGTCTTGCCTGAGCAAGATGGTTCCTGCAGTTTGAGGGATGACTCAGCATGGGGATCGCACTGGCTGCTCCTTCAGTTCTCTCCCCAAAGCCTCCATCCCCAAACTCTCCTTAAGCATCTCTAGTCTACTCTGAGCCCCTTTGCTGGAACCCAAGGTAAGTGACTGCAACAAAATTTTGTGCATTGGCTCTTTAATAGGCTCTTCCTGTCTTCAGCTGTCTGTCCCCAGCAGGCAGAAACCCCACTACTTTTCAGAGGTGGATATATTTGGGTGCCTTTCTGGCTTTGGCACTGCAAAGTGTGGAGCCCAGCCCAGGGTTTAGACCTCACATTTCTCAGCGGAAAGCCCCGCCCTCCCACCAAAATATCCCTCTGGCACTTGAGCTACCACCTGTGGGAGCCCAGCCAGCCATCTCTGTGTCTCCCTCTCACTCTGTACTGATCATTTTCTGATGAAGTGATTTCTTCCATCTGTCCATGGTATTAAGGGTTCTCTCAAGCCACCACTCAGTTGGTCATTCTGGAAGACCTCTATATAATTCAGTTACAATTCCATACTGGTCCTGGGAGGAGATCAGCACAGTTCTTACTTATTTTTCTACCATCTTGGGTGGAAATCCCATGATGTTTTATCTTTTAAATGTATTGTTATTTTTTATTTACTAGTATTTTGTTTAAGATTTTTGCATCCATATTCATCAGAGATATTGGTCTGTAGTTTTCATTTTTGAGTGTGCTGTCTTTTTCAGGTTTTGCTATCAGGGTAATGTTGGCCTCATTAAATGTGTTAGAAAGAATTAGCTCCATTTTTTTCTAAAGAATAGGTATTAAATCTTTTTATTTTTAATATATTTTTTGATTTATTGTTTTTCTATTACAGTTGTCCCACTTTTTCCCCCATTGCTCCCCCACTCACTCAGCCTACCCCTTCTCCCAGTCAATCCCCACCCTGTTGTCCATGTCCACATTTATACTAGTTCCTTGACTAGACCCTTCCCTTACTTCCCTTCTCTCCCTCCCTCTCTCCCCCCCATTATTAAATCTTTTTAAAGCTTTTGGTCCTGGACTTTTACTTTTGGAGTGGTTTTTAACTCTGTTTCAATTTCCTTACTGTTGATTGGTCTATTTAGACTTTCTGGTTCTTTGTGATTTAGTCTAGGAAGGTAATATATTTCTAAGAACTTGTCTGTCTCTCTAGATTATCTAATTTGGTGGTTTATAGCATTTCATAGTATTCTTATATAGTCCTTTTTGTTTCTGTGGTGCCTGTTATAATTTCCTTTTATTTCTGATTTGATTTGTTTTCTCTTTTTATTTAGCCCAGCCAGATGCTTGTCAATTTTGTTAGTCTTTTCAAAGAACCAACTCTTTGTTGCATTACTTGTTTTCTATTTTCTTTTTGTTCTTTATTTTAATTCTCAATTTTTATAATTTTTTTCCTACTGGTTTTGGGTTTCATTTGTTCTTCTCTAGTTTTTTTTAGAGATGAAATGTTAGGTTATTTATTTGAAAATTTTCTTGTTTCTTGAAATAGGTCTGTAATGATATAAACTTACCATTTAATATCATTTTTGCTGCATTCCCCAAATATCGATATGTCATATTATCATTCTCATGAGTCTCTATGTGTATTTTGATTACTTCTTTTATTTCTTCATTGATCCAGTAATTATTTAGTAGCATGTTGTTTAATCTTCACACATTTGTGTTTCTTCCAGCTTTCTTTTGCTATTGATTTCCAATTTTAAAACATTGTCATTGAAGAATATGCTTGGTATGATTTCAATCTTCTGAGGCTAGTTTTGTGTTCTATGTGCTCTAGAGGAGAATATATATTCTAGTGTTTTGGCAAGAAAGTTTTAATGTGTCATTTAATGTCAATATTTCTTTTTTGACCTTTTGTTTGGACTATCTAGTCATTGCTATAAATGGAGTATTTAGGTGTCCTATTATATCATTGTCAGTTTCTTCCTTTACCTCTGATAGTAGTTACTTTATATATTTTGGTGCTCCCAGATTGGGTGTTATTGTCTTCTCGATGTATTGTCCCCTGTATCATTATAAAATGTCCATCTTTGTCTCTTGTTACATTTTTTATCTTAAAACTATTTTGTCAGTTATAAACATGGGCACACCTACTTTTCTCTGGATGCCATTAGCTTGTAGTGTCATTTTCTACCAATTAACTTTGAGTCTGTGTTTTTTCTTGCAGCAGTTGTGTTTCTATATTTGAGTTTTGTTTTTTCATCTAATCCACTACACTCTGTCTTTTAATTGGTGAGTTCAGTCCATTTATGCTTAGAATGATTATTGGTACATGAGCATTTTCTATAACAATTATTAAAGCTCATTTCATGATTTTTTAAAAGTAGATAAGCTACTGCTAAGCCATTTTTCACTAGTTGAAAGAACTTCTTTCATCTTATTAGTTATTATTATACATTTTAACACATTAAATCTTTTTTAATAATTATTTATTTATTTATTTGTTTGTTTATTTATTTATTTATTTTTAGAGAGGGGAAAGGAGAAAGAGAGGGAGAGAAACATCACTGTGTGGTTGCCTCTCACTTGCGCCCCCAACTGGGGACCTGACATGCAACCTAGTCATGTGCCCTGACTGGGAATCCAACCAGCGACACTTGGCTCACAAGCCGATGCTCAATCCACTGAGCCACAGCAGCCAGGGCTAACACATTAAATCTTAATATAAGAAAAGAAACACACTTCCAAGTTAATACCAAAATACATGTTTTTAAAAGCTTTTAATTTAAGAAAGTAGAACAGTAGATTGTATTTAAAAAGACAAGATAGTAATTAAATCATATACTATGTTCCTTTAATTTTCTATAATAATTCCTTTCCTTTAGAGTAGTCTTTTTTATGCTATTCCCCTCACCCCCAAAAAATATCTAAAAAAAAAAAGTTTTCCAACATGAAAATGCATTCAGATTCTCCTTGGGAGCTATAAACAATGGGTACACTTTTCAGTGACGGCACAAACGTAAAATTGATGAGGAACAATTGCATCTGATTCTTATATGTGCATGCATATGGTAATATAAATGCAAATGATTGATCTTGAAGTCTCAAGAAATATTTCCTGTTTTTACCTATGAAGAACAAAAACTAGAACAAATTTCTTTGAATAACCTTATCAAATTTAAATTCCAGCACTGCAATTGTGCAATGATATGACATAAAGTTTCACTACAATTCTTCAGTTCACAGACAACACAACAAATGGTGGCTCCTCTAAAAGGCATGTGGTGTGTGTGTGTGTTCACGTGCATGTGTGCATGTGTACATGTGTATGCCTATGTATGTGTTTTGTGCTTTTTTAATTTTTAGAAATGTTATCATAAAGACTTGATCTAATGATTAGAACTTAGTCCTGCCTGCACAGGGATCCCCAAGTTCTGTCACTCTGCTGCTAATGCTTAGAAAGGCAAAAGTGAAAAAGAAAAAAATGAGGAAGATGAAGAAATAAAAAAATTGATTGAAAATATAATGATTTGCACTTTCATGCAATTAAACATTTCTGAATTCAACATATTGCTGAATTTGGTCATAAAATCATGTTCATTTTGGTTTACCTAACATCCAATATATCTTTTTAGTATAAATATCAGGCAATACTTATACATTTACCTAAATTTTTATAAATGCTGTCTTATTTCAAGGTGTTTTGAAGTGAATATTCCATTATTTGATGACTATTTTGAGACTGTAAATAAAGTTTTTATGGTTTGTTTTATGAACTCATAATTATGATAAGATATTCTCAAACTGCTATGAGTTTGTCTAAGTGCTCATGTCAATAATAAATTCAATAAAAGTAACAACAATTTGCAATGGAAGCATTGAAAATGTAATAGAAATATCAAATAGTAAAGCTTGATGTATTATACCTTAAATGCTAAATTGTCATTTTGGAAACTGAAGGAAAGCTTAAGTAGATTTTCTAGTCAGTTAATTTTTTTAAACATTGGAACTTTCAGTATAAGTCACAATTTCGGATATTTATTTTGGGGGAAAAAATCAGCAAGAAAAATAGTCAGCATGTCTAGTTACTCAGCTCATGAAAATCTCTGTTGTGGACCAAGTGCGGGAACCAAATGGTCAGAGACAACCAAATTAGAATTTAAAGAGCCTTTATTAGCTGGCCAGCAACTGTCCACCTGTCTACAAGCCGGACTTAGGTGAGCAGCCCGAACCCTGGGGTCTGGGGGGCTTATAAAGCATTCCTGTTCCTGCAGGTGCAGGAACTTGGATAGAAATACAGCTTGTATAAACAAAAATTTTCTACTGTTCCCCAGGTCATTGCTCAAAGGAACAGGTCACTGCTCAAAGGAATAACAGTTAGGCTAAGTTCCCTGTTCTGCTTGGTCGGAGCATGCAACCGCGGGGGTCTGGTTTCTGGAACCCAAGTCCAGCTAATTACCCTACTGGCTGGACATCTGAAAAATACCCTCTAACATTCCCCACTGGTTTTATTTGGGGATTCAAATCCTTGAGTCCTAGGTGTTTAAAGGGCGATATTGTGACCTTAGGACCAAAACTTTTCTAGGCCCTAATGGAATGAAGTCCCTGTATAGTTCCCCTTCTTAGACTTAAGATCCTTTATTTTATAGAGGACAACAGGCGAAGGTCTTGTGCTTTTCTAGCTGCTTCAAGCTGAACATACTCATCGTCCTACCTACCCTTGGGTCTAGGAATTTCTAATAAGAGTGGAGGTGGAGGGAGGGTGGCCTTCCCACATGGGGAAGGATTTTGCAGAGTCCAGGTCAGTTAGCTGTCCCAGACAATGGCATGCTCAGTTTCCAAGGCTGGCACTATTGGACAAGCTGGCATTCTTGTCATGTTCTGGAGGCAACAGATTTGGCAACAGGGTTAAAAGACATAATTTTACCTACAACTACTATATGACAAAAAGCAGGGATTAATTTTTCAATGTCCCACATTAGGAAAATAAATGGCTTTTTTGGAGAAAGGTGTGCAGGGCATGTCACACCTGTCCAAAACCCCTTTACCCACTGTACTTAGCTAGGGCTGAGGGGAATATTTTAGGATTTCCCCCCTCTCAAACCTTTGGGACTTTTTGTCCAAGCTATTAGGATAGAAAAGAGAGAAACCAGTTTCAAAATGAAGCTTATAGACTACCCTATACTTTACTAACCCAACCACTTAGTTCAGCCAAACCATTGAATCTTAGGAGGTGGCAATGCAGATGGGCTTTTTGAGTGAGGCCTATATGTACAGCCAATTACTCAGGTAATGAGATTATAGGCTTATGCCCTATGAAAACAGAAAGAACACACACGTTAATTTACACAACACAATTCACAAACCAGTCTCTAAATTTAAGATGCTGTCTTATTGGGAAGACATTTAGTTGTAAGGCATTTGACATTCTTTTTGCCTGTAAATTAAGCATTTCTGATAATGTCCACAGACCCGGTTTAACTTTTAAATTAAAACAAACTTTAAATGAAAACAAACTTTATAGACAGTTGCATTAGTTTGTAGTTTACTATTGAGTATTGTGATTTTCCTTGAGTCATGATATTTTCTCCTTAAGATTACCCTCCTTGTCAGTAAAGGGACTACAGTAAGTCCAGTTTTAATTTAGCCTATTTATTTGCATAAACACAACAAGAGCAGTGATTGATTACATATGATTTTTAAGTTTACTTTGCTGGCACTTACTTAAGGAACTTTTATGTTGACCTTCAGTTTGCCTGTTAGGGCACAGAAGATGAACCACATACCTGCCATTTAGCCTTGCCTGTAAACACCTGCTTTTCCAAGTCCTTTGGATTTTTCATTGTGCCTTAAGGTTCCTTCTAGGCAATTTTCAGGAAAGCAACCTTCGTTTTTTTCCCTGGAAAGACTGCCATGAATCACACAACTAGCCAAGGTGCCAGGGTCTTTCCTTCTTGGCTTTTCTTAGCTTTAACAGTCAAGTTTAGTTCCTTAGGGCTTTCTGGTAATAACCAGAGCCTAAGCATACCTTCTTCAGGCATGACACCCTAGTCAAAGCCTCAGCTGACAAAACCACTATTAGCAACTGGTCTTATTAGTTTCATGCAAAGGAACCTTATGTCACTTTTTACTTCTCTAGAATGCTAAATACTGGAGAGTTTAGGTAAGGAGAAAAATATAAAAGCATGAAGGAAAATTTTTGTCTTTTAAAACTGCATATTTATTCATTATACTTTCTGTTACTAAAACCATACAATTTTTTAGAACTTTTACAGACTTTTAACAAACATTGTATATACTTTTCACAAACCTCTATTTTTATGTTTTACATTTTTTCTGGTTCCCTTTTTTTCATGTGAAGTTTTAAGTTTCCCTGGGAAACCTTAATTTTTCCTTTCAGAGAATAAACAGAGCAATAATTTAAAACACAGATAGCTAGGCCTTCTCTCTCCAGTATGTCCACTGGCCTCCTAGAGAGACATGCCCTTGGCAGAGACATGTTTACTTGCCCAAGCTGGAGCACTCAGCAACCCTGAATGACCCTTCCTGAGTCCCGGGTGGCAAAAGGAATTTTTGCCAACTGGATTACAGACAACCTTTTCTAGGTCTTATTGGTCAAAAACAGATCCAGGGAATTCCACAAAACAGACGAAGGTACACTTTTATAAAATCATAACACAAACAGCTGAGGTTTCCTTTTCCCAGATTTAAAACCTCCATAACTTTCCTTTTTATTATTACGACCTTTCATAGACCTTCTGCAACATTTACAAACCTTTTAAATATACGTTACTTCTTTAGATTTAACTATAACATGCTTTTAATTTTTGTTCTTTTCTATACGGTGAAGGACTATACCTAAACTTAGTACTTGGCAGCTAAAATTTGTTTCTAAATTTGCAGAGATATTCTGCAGCTTTTTGAAGTCCCTGCTTCTTTCTTTTTCTAACACAGTTTTGAGCTTTCCTGAGGAGTTTTTCAATTGCTCTATCTGGCCCATTCATTTACCTTTTGCAATTTCTTACAAATATTTGGCCTGTTTATGTTTCAACGGTGACTGTCCTACAGCATTCTTTGGATTTAGACCAGAATACTTTTTTATTCGGTCCCTGAGCTTCTGTAGAAATGCTGATGGAGTTGTATTTTGAATGCCTTGGAGACATTCTGTGCTTGGGGAATGGACTCCTTGATTCCCCTGATGATGAGGCTTTTAAAGTTTCTTATTTGAGCCCTATTCTTCAGCCTGTTATTCTATTCAGGGTCTATACTGGGAAACTTTTGTTAGGCCGGGACAATTCCCTGACAGGGAGGATGTTTGCTTTTTCATATTTTTATAGCAGCCTACCTGATTATTTCTTTTCCTTTCCTACTGAAAAAGATGTTCAGAATGGACATTAGTTTTATTCATGTGTAACAACACTTTTCCTTAAGATATAGGCATGTCCCCCCTTGCTGAAGCAGCAAGGTGATTGAGGGCCCTTTAGTTACAGCTTTAGAGGTGTTGTTGATTGGCAGCCAAGTTGTCACTGCTGCCGCTTGCACCATTTTGAAGAAAAGCGGCCTGAGTTTTAAAAGTGTCACTTTTTTCCTCTCTCCCTGTTGGAGAGACAGACATCCTGTTGTTTCTGTAACCTGTAGCAAGGGGATTAGATGCCGCCTGGCTAACAAATTTAACATTGCCCCTCCTTGCAGCTCCAGCAGGGAGTATTCAGATGCAAATTGAATTGCTAGAAGTTACCTGGGGTGGAAAGAAATGCTGCAAGCAATTTCTCTGGGGAAAATTTTAAGGGGCCTGATCACTCTGTACTGTCTGTTTCCAGTGCCTCTGCCTAGTTGGTTGCCGGCTTGCCAGGGCTACAGGGCAGCAGGAGACAGTACAGAGGGTCCTAGGCTTTTCTGTGGCAATGAAATGCACTGCCTATATTGACAGACTTGGTTTTCATGTTCCCTTATGTTGGCTAAGGTGATTGCTATGAACATGCACTTAATTTGGATTACAATCAGGGCGGGAACACAAGGCATGGGAGCAATGTCCCCCTTAGAGCGCAGACAAACACTAGCTGGGAGCTCCCAAAGGAGGCCAAACAAATACCCACTCGGCCTTTCCTCTTGCGAGACTAAAGCCCAGTCAGACTCCATAGACCGAAGTCTATGGAGTCACACAAAAGGAGGAAATAACATTCATTCACACATTCACTCAGAGGTTAAACAAGTCCGCCCAAATCCAACCTAGGCCTCTGAGATTAGACAAACAGTGTTGGCTACAGGCAGCACAACCCAGAACCAAACCAGAAGAGCTTTACCAAGTCTCAATGGCAGTGGCCCAAGCCCGTTGCCTAAATGGGTTGCCACTTACCTGCCGCTGAGGCTGTCCACTGTCTTTTGCTTACTCCAGACCGGGCCATCAGGGCCTCCAGCAGCTCCAGAATGCCCACTGAAGGCGCAGGGAATTGCTCTGAACTGGAGCTTGTGGCTACTGTCCTGCCACACATCAGCTAGACACACAGGACTGCATGAAGCCCTGGGGGCTCACCGAAGGCAGCACTGCTTTATAAAGGCATTACAGTGGGTGAAGAAGATAGATTCTAACAAAGAAATCAAGCCAGTGGGGTTTTGGGAGAAGAAGAGGTTTTGGTTTGGGCTCACTGGCATCCCATAAAATGAAGCCCGCCTCCTAAATTCCTGAAAGTTCTTAAGAACACATTGCAAAGGCATACAAAGAACACAGGAAGCAGTCTGACCCATGTTATATGGAATAGACAAGATGACACTTAAGACAGACAAACCTGTGGTCACCGGCCACCATCATGGTCCAGGACCGGGTCTTGGAGGTAATGCCACGTCCGGCCCTCCCTTGAGACCCCCTTGGCGTGCCCCTGTTCCAACCCAAGGATTCCTTTCCATCGGAATCCAAGTCCTTACTGGGAAGAATCCGAATGGCTCTATGTAGTTAATCAGGATAGGGAGGGCACCCGTCCACCAGTGTCCCACTTGGGGCTGAGGAACGTCTCTCAGAGATCTCTCCCTGAGGTGGATCTTGTGGAGGCCCGTCTCACGACCTGTGCCCAGCCAAGGCTGGGAATCTCACTGGAGCCTCCAAATGTTGTGGACCAAGTGCGAGAACCAAATGGTCAGAGACAACCAAATTAGAATTTAAAGAGCCTTTATTAGCTGGCCAGCGACTGTCCACAGGTCCACAAGCCGGACTTAGGTGAGCAGCCCCAGCCCTGGGGTCTGGGGGGCTTATAAAGCATTCCTGTTCCTGCAGGTGCAGGAACTTGGACAGAAATACAGCTTGTATAAACAAAAATTTTCTACTGTTCCCCAGGTCATTGCTCAAAGGAACAGGTCACTGCTCAAAGGAATAACAGTTAGGCTAAGTTCCCTGTTCTGCTTGGTCAGAGCATGCAACCGCGGGGGTCCGGTTTCTGGGACCCAAGTCCAACTAATTATCCTACTGGCTGGACATCTGAAAAATACCCTCTAACAATCTCAATCTCAATGCATACAAAAAATGCCATCACAATTTGCT
The DNA here is from genome assembly GCF_987537825.1 of Furipterus horrens. NCBI lineage: Eukaryota > Metazoa > Chordata > Mammalia > Chiroptera > Furipteridae > Furipterus > Furipterus horrens. Next base: position 75,076,455 of record NW_028327177.1, read on the forward strand.
GTTAGAAAGTGTTCTTTCATTCTCCAGTGGAATTTCATAGCCATGTACACTAAACAGAACTTTAAAGGGAATGAGAAGAGAAGGCAAGACAGGACAGGGCAGGAGAGGAGAAGAAGAGTGGAGAGAACCAGTCTTATACTCTTTCCATATAAAGATTCAATGTGGCATATTAGGCAAAACACCCTTTGGCAAACTTCAGACCACAAACTACATGTTTTAGGAGTCCACGGAATTAAAATTTGTAATTACCAAATTACAAATGGTAACATCCTAACTATGGAGAATATTAATAACTTCAAGCAGCTGGGGTTGGGAGAGCAAATTTTCTCTAAATTCTCCACCATAGTATCTAAAATTTCAGGATACAGAAAAAAATGATTTCAAGGCAGAAAATGGCATCAAATTTTAAGGTTTTACATTCTCATAATACATCATTCTAGAATGTTCTTGAGTTCTATGTTTGACCTGTGCTGGAAATTCTATTCTGCATGTTAAGACTAGGATCAATAGTTGAGAGTTCCAGGTAAACCTGGCTCTCATAAAACAAAAGTCATTGGTGTATTGAAAGTCTTTATAACAGTTTTTTGTGAGTCTTGCCAAAAGAAGAAAGTAACTTCTTTACGTGTGTGGACTACCAACAAATCTAAGTGACATTTGTAGGTCTTCCTGTCCATGCTGAACAAAAACAAAAAAAAATTGTAATGAAGTCAGGGAATCATGTTCACATCCTGGCTCTTTCACTAAAATCCTATTTGTGGATATATAGAATGCATTTTCCCCATCCAAATAAGAAGTTCAAAAATTGCCCCATATCTTTTAGATATAAAATAATGAATGATGTTACCTTTAGTGGTTAAATGTGGTATAATGAGGAAATGTAAAATACAACAACAAAGATAATAGTAATTTCCTCAACAAAAATAACAAACCACAAGCCACCCAAATAATCAAAGAGGTAATATGGGTTATTACTTTAATATTTTGGATTTAAATTTGTTACTACCATAATGGTGCTGCATACCACTATTGATTAATATGTATTTATTTCTTTGTAGTGCTGAGATTTTCATTAATTTTTTCAGGGCAAGACTTTTTTTCTGCTGATATAGAACCTGTGATGTCCCATATATAAGAGAGCATGTTATATTAACAAAATAATATATATTTTATTTATTTTTTTCCCACTACAATTTTTTTTGCTTGTTTTTCTATTACAGTTGTCACAGTTTTTTCCCCATTGCTTCCCCCCACCCTAACAAAATAATATTTTTAATTTTATATTTTCAGATTGCTAAACACATATAATAAATGTAAACACATATAATAAAAAGCATTTAATATATTTTCCAAATAGTTCACTGTAAAGCAGAATGTATATCTTCTATATATTTCTATGTTTTATAGAAGAGCAATTATATTGGGTGTGTTTATTTCTTTCCTTTTTTTTAACTTAAAAAATTTTAAATTGTTTTTCTATTACAGTAGTTCCACTTTTTCTATGTTTATTTCTTTTTTTAAAAATATGTTTTATTGATTATACTGTTACAGTTGTCCCAATTTCCCTTCCCTCCACTCTGTTTCACCTGGTGGCCCCACTTCCTCCAGCTGTCCCCTCCTTTTAGCCCATGTCCATTGGTTGTGCATATAGTTCTTCTCAACCTCTTCCTGTCTACTCCATTCCCTCCTACTATGCTTCTAAATTCCTGTACTATCTCCTTCCCTCTCCCCCTCCCTGCAGACCTCCCTTCAGTATGTTCCCCATACCTATAGTTCTTTTTCCACTCTCATTGACTATTTAGTTTGCCTTTGTTTCGATTCCCTAGCTTCTGTTGTTGGTTGTTGTGATGCAATTTTCATTTTAATGTTCGTAGTTTTGATCCTCCTTTCTCTAAACCAGTCCCTTTAACATCTCATATAATAGTGGTTTGGATCTAATGAACTCTTTCAGTTTTATTTTGTCCTGGAAGCACTTTCTCTGCCCTTCTATTCTGAATGACAATTTCGCAGGATAGAGTATTCATGGTTGTAGGTTTTGGATTTTCATTACTTTGAATATGTCTTGCCAGTCTCTTCTTGCCTGCAGGGTCTCCCTTGGAAAGTCAGTTGATAGTCTAATTGGTACACCTTTGTATATGATTCTTTTCTTCTCTCTTGCTGCTTTTAAGATTTTCTCTTTATCTTTATTTTTGACAATTTGATTATAATGTGTCTTGGAGTGGTTCTCCCTGGGTCCAGTTTTTCTGGAACTCTCTGTGGTTCCTGGACCTGTAAGTCTATTTCCTTCTCCAAGTTCGGGAAGTTCTGCTTTATTACTTTTTCACATATTTTTTCAATTTCTAGTTCTTCTTCGCCCTCTGACAATCCTATAATCTGTATGTTCGATCTCTTATAGCTGTCCCAGAGGTTTCTAATCTTCACCTCACTTTCCTTGCTTTCTGTTTCCTCTTTCCACACTGGTTGACTGTTCCTTCCCTATGTTCCGGTTTGTTGATTTGATCTCTGGATTTTATTTCCTCACTACTTGTCTCTCATGTGTTTTGTTCTTTTCAGTATGAGTGGCTTTCAATCCTTTCTTGTCTTGTTCCAAATCTTTTGTTAATTGTGTAAGCCACCTAATGACTATAGCTCTGAATTGAGCCTCTGAAAGGTTTCTTATTTGTTTGTCTGTCAAATTCTTCATCTGTTGCCTGGTGAGCTGCGTCACCGAGATTTCTATAGTTGCTGCCTCATTTTGACAGATTTGTGTTTTGCTTTGCTTCTTGAGTAGGCTAAAGGGGGAGGAGCCTGTGTACTCATCACAATCCGGCGACTGGCAGCAATCTGCAACCTTTTTTGCCGTGCTGTGGCACTTTGTCGTCATTACCCGGCGACCTGGTGGTGATCCGCAATTTTTTTTGCAGCGTTGTGGCGCTTTGTGTTGGGGCAGGGGTCCAAAATGGATTCCTGCCGTTATTCTCTGCTGGGAGACCAGAATACATCCTCCCGCCTTCTGGGTCTCGCCCTCCGAGGCAATGCAGGTGCTGCCTTTCCCAGCATTGGGGTCACGAGCTGCTGGGAGTCGACTGCAGTCGGGATTGCTTTCCCTGCCGCTGTCCCTGGTGCTACTACAAACAGCACCGCCCGATTTTCGCTCTTCCTGCCTGTCCGATGAGCACTGCTGGTTTATAACTTTGTATGTTGGGCTTCCATGTAGTTTTATTTTCTGGAATTTCTAGTTATCTTTTGTTTTGAGGTAGTTGTATTCCTTTCTAGTTGTAGAGGGAGACCAAGTGTGTCAGTCTAAGCCTCCATCTTGGCCGGAAGTCCATGTTTATTTCTTTATGTTACAATTTACTTATTTGGCCAGTGGGGATAATACAGGTACCTACTAAATTCACAGGGCTGTTGCACACATCAAGGAGATCATGTATGTGCAAGTCTTTTGAGATAAAAAAAGCAGTGGGCAAAATGCCCTTATGCTTATACTAGGTACAAGACTAATTAGGGATTAAGTCAGGTCTCCTTGGGGAATAGAATATAGAACTTTCCATACTATAGCTAGGTGATAAGACCTGCCTTGTTCTTAGGCTAAAAGCTGGATAACCTAGAGAAAAAATTTAAAGAGACCTTTCTAAGGCTGGTAGGCAGTTGAATTTTCTGGACAATGAATCAGCTGAATTACAGGGTATTGCAAAAAATGTATATCCACAGTCTAATAGCTAGTAACTTATTGATTTTTTAAAATTTATATTTAACCATTGAGAAATAATAGCTGAAACCAGATTAAGTTTTGAAGAAAGAAAATTTATTTTGAAGTGCTACTGGAAGTACAAAAATGTGGTAGAAGTGCAAAGACAGGACTGACAGTGTGGTGTGGCTTATCCATGCATGGATTAACTGGCCTTTTCTTTCTTGCAGGCACTGTAACTGGTGCTAATTACTTAAATTTACTGCAAGAATCAGCCATGCCACATATTCATGATGATTTTCATGATGAGGACTTTTATTTCCAACAAGATGGAGTGCCTTCGCTTTACCATCGTGATGTAAGGGCCCATCTTAATGAGAATCTGCCAAACAGATGGATCGGGTGAAGAGGTCCTGTAGATTACCCTGCGCATTCATCAGGCCTCACACCACTAGACTTTTTCCTTTGGGGATGTCTCAAGAATACCACTTATGCTATAAAACCTGAAACCATTGATGAATTATAAGTAGCCATTAAAAGAGAATGTGCCGAAATACCAAAACAAATGATTCTTGATGTCTGTGATTCCATTGCTTTGCATAGCCAGCAATGTCTAGACCAGAAAGGTCATCAGTTCAAAATTAGGCACTAAGTATAAAAAAGTACATTCATGTAGTTTATTGTGATCATTGAAAGGGAACTGTATGCTAATAATACAGACTTTATAATCATTAAAATTGTGGATATATTTTTTTGTGACACCCTGTATTTATGTTGTACAGATTAGACTCAGAGTTGCCCTACAGTTTAAAGAAGAGAGGATGCGTTGGCAAACACAAAATTATGTCTCTTTGCTAAACAAACCCCTTAAGTGTAACACAATTACTTGATTTTCTTCTTTTAAAAGCTATGGCTACATAGACATTTCTTATGCTTTAGTCTTCCACAAATCTAAATAAGTTTTCTTAGAAAAATACCCTCAGGTATACTTCATTCCTTAACACTGCACAGTTAGCTGAAATCTGCATGCTTCTCCCAGCTGAAATTTGAATGAAGTGCTGTAAATATAATCATTTTGTCTAACTTCTTGTCTACATAAAAATCTCAGCATAGAGGCAGGCTTTTACTCAGACTGCCTGTTTTAGATATGTGTTACAATGGAAAAGAAAATATAGAAATAGAGGGGAAAAGTTAGAAGGAACTACATTAAAATAATCTTTTTCACTAGTTGGCGGGATTATGGCTAATCTAATCTTGATTTTGGTTCAATGAACTATATTCTCTATAAGTTTTTAAAATTTGTTTTACAACAAGCATGTATTACTTTGATTACAAAGATGTGGGGGAGCAAACTGCATAGGAAGAGTTGCAGGAATACAAGATAAAATATATCACCTCCGTTGCCACTGATACTGTTGCAGATGTTGAACAGGAATTAGAAGGCTGGCAAAAGTTTCTTTTCACAGCTAGCTCAAATGGCTTGAACAATGTTAAATGAGTAATAACTATATATATATATATATATATATATATATATATATACACACACACACACACCAGGAAGATAAATAGCATTTTAGGAAAAAAATAAAGCATGTTTCCTATAGGGGCAACTATTTTAGCAACACTTAACAAGACTTTTAAAACTCAATTATCATAGAGCACCATTAAATATTCACACAAAAATGATCCAGGAAGCTTAAAAATGACTATTTCCTCATTCATGAGATGCCTAATTGACTAGCAATAAGATGAAGTATTCAGTGCATCTGGTTGGGGCCAACATGGATGATGACATGTTTCTCATAAGTCCTTTTCATTGTTTTTTCAATTTGCTTCAGAAAAACTTGTGGGATTCGTCCACATAAAGTGTGCACAGTTTCCAAAAACTTCATCTGAAGAGGGTAGTACATGGATTGAAATAGATTGTCTTGAAAGGGAAACTGAAAGAGAATTTTTTTAAAAAGAAAGAAAAAGCTTATTTTATTTAGTAAAATTACATTTAAAGTGCAAATAACTTTTACTAAGAAATGAAACAGGAAATTACTGTAAGCACGTAGGCACAGGTTTGTATATACATAGTGGAATGGATCTCTGAGGACCTAGGTTCAAATCCTTATTTAATCCTGTGCCAACCCAAGCAATCATTAACCAATACTTGGTCTCAGTTTCTTCACTTCTAAAAAAAAAAAAAAAAAAAAAAATTCATTTGAGTCCCTAAAGCCCTTGAAATATAAAAGCATGCTCTTGCAAGACTCAAGTAGACACTTGACATCTATTATACTATAATAAAATACTAAATTCTTCACAGTTTTTGCTTTGTAGCAATTTTAATTAAGAAACTTTAGGGCATGTCTATGATAATCTCTTGAGTTCAGAGTCTAGCAATTACTACTAACATTTATTACCAATGAATTTTATTTTTACAATTCAGATACCAAATACTAGTTGATGGCTATTTCCCTTTTACTATTAGTTTAAAAAATTCTTGGCAGGGGGCGAAGGAAGATGGAAGCAGAGTGAGTAGCAGTGTTATCTGCTTGATCCTATCGTGGAAGGACTTGGAGTGCAAACATGGAGTGGAGAGTGAATGACAGCCGCTCTCAGATAGGGTGAACAGGAATGGGAGCATTGGATCAGCATGGGATAGGGCAGAAACCATGGTCCACACTCTCTAAGTGGAGTCGTTGGGCCTCTGCCACACCGAAAGGGGCAGCTGCTGACCAGCTCATTAGCTTGGATCAGCTTGGAAACTACTTTCCCACCATAGGCACCCTGACCAGCAAAGTCAGTGAGAAGGTTTGGTGAAACAGTCAGAGGTGCAGGAAGACAGAGACCAGCCCTGACTGAGAGAAACTGTGTGAATTAAAACTTGGTATGGCCCTGGCTGGTGTGGCTCAGTGGATTGAGTGCTGCCTTGTGAACCAGAGGGTCACCAGTTCGATTCCCATTCGGGGCATGTGCCTGGGTTGTGGGCCAGGTCCCCAGTTGGAGGCATGAGAGGCAGCCACACATTGATGTTTCTCTCCCTCTCTTTCTCCCTCCCTTTTCTCCTCTTTAAAAATAAATAAGTAAAATCTTTTAAACAAACAAACAAACAAAAAAGACTTGGTATGGACCCCCTGGGCTGGCAACCCTGTACCCGTGGGTGCGCACACCAAGGTTCTGCCAGATAAAAATAGAGAACTGAGCCACAGAGGGGGGATCACATGGAGGAAAGCTGAGGTGGAGCCCCAGACTTGGTAGGGACCCCAGGGCAGGCAACCCTGTGCCTGTCTGTGCATGTGCACACCAAGGCTCTTCCAGACAAAAATGCAGACTGGTGCTGTAGTCTGGAAGCCACACAAAGACTTTTTTGGAAGAGGAGTGGAAACAAGACCCGAGGCTGGACAGAAGCTATGGGTGTGCACACCAACTCACTGACAAACTAGCATTGCTAAACAAAAATGAAGAGTGCTAGAGGGTACCACAGGACCAGTGGGGGGGGGGGGGCCCAACTCAGTGTAGCTCACAGTGGAGAGCTGCAGCAGACCCACAAGCAAGAGAATAGCAGCCCCAGAATCCAACTAGATCTCCTCACAGCCAGCCAGCCAGAAAGGAAAATATAAAACCAATGGAACTTTGACTTGGGGTGGATCCAGAAAGAGGAAAAAATGGTAAAAACCAGATATTACTGGGAAAAACTCCACCACAGTATTTTTCTTGAGTTATTTTCTTATCCTCCCAGTTTATTCATTTTAAGTCATTAGTTGTTACATTATAGTTTATTCCAAATATCATATGATGCTCCTCTCTTGTATTACCCCACCTTAACATCCAATCTCCTTTTCTTACTTTGGTCTTAAATCTATCTTCTCTCCTACTACAACTAGTATCCATTCTGTCAGGTTAAATTTGAAAAAATTTTCCCTCTCTTAGCTTGGTTTTCACTCCTGATTCTTAGTATATCTACCCCCTCTATCAACTCAAATTCACTTCCCTTTCCTTTCAACATCTCTTAAACTTTTCTTTCTTTCTTTTTTCCCTCTTATTCCAATCCCACCTATATCAGTCATAACACAAAGGTTGTACTGGGGAAAAGCTCTTTTTTTGATCTGATTCCTACTTTCTACCCCTCTTCTTCTTTTTCTTTCTTTATTTTGTTTGTTTTGTTATGCTCCCTCTCGCACTAAATATATAACATATAACTTCTATATAAACCTAATACTCTAGGCATCCACTCTCTCACTTCATTCTGCCCCTTTCCCTCCCCTTTTCAACATACAATGTAAATATTACTTATTGTCTCCCATTGCCTTGTCCCTACTCACTATTATTATTATTACTCTTCCGCCTTCCCTCTCAAAAATGATCTTTCCTTCAGTTAGCCAACTCTTATCTGTTTCTCCTTAGTATAACAGTCTTAATCTCTCTACACCTATATTAATACTGGCTCATTTGCTGCTGATAGTATGATTGTGGGTGGGGGATATTTTGGAGGGTGTGGGTTTCTTGCCTGGGTTGTGTGTTTATGTTTTAACAGCATCTCCACAAAATAATTCAAGACGTGGACAGCATAATGACTCTCAATCAACTGGCCAGAGGAAAGTTTCCACCAAAGAGAAACACACAACAACCAAAACTGAAATAAAACCAGACAACCTAAACAAATGGCATAAAGGGCATCCCATGAGCATTAAGATTAGGAGATCAAAGAGACTGCACCACTGAACCCCCTAGGTCTCCTATTACAGAAGGTCACACCACAAACGTGGGAAATCAAAGCAGACAAATCTAAGAAACAATCAAAGAAAAAAAACAAATTACCTAAAATGGGGAGAAAAAGAAACAACCCTCCAAAAAAAGGAAAAGAGGAATCACCAGAAAGAGTGCTAGATGAAACACAGGCAAGCAAACTACCAGAAATGGATTCAAAAGAATGGTTATAAGGAAGCTCAATAAACATGAAAAACTCAGAGAAAACTGCAATAAACTCCAGGGGAATTATAGAGAACTTCAGGGAAACTACAAAGAACTCCAGGGAAGCTATAAGGAACTTACTGAGAACTATATCAGCATTAAAAACGACATAAAAACAATCAATAAAAGCCAAGAGGAAATGAAAAATACAATTTCTGAACTAAAGAACACAGTAGAAGGAATTAAAAGCAGGCTAGAGGAAGCAGAGGATCAGATCAGTGAGCTGGAAGACAATGTAGAAAAAAATTCACAGACAGTGCAACAAAACAAATAAAGACTAAAATAGAATAAAGAGGATTTAAGAGAGGTTCAGGACAACATAAAACATAACAATACTCATATCATAGAGATAGCAGAGGGAGAAGGGGAGCAAGGATAGAAAAATCTGTTTGAAAAGGTAATGACAGAAAACTTCCCTGACTTGAGGAGAGAAAAAGTCACACAAGTCCAGGAAGCACAGAGGGTCCCAATGAAGATAAACCCAAGGAGGCCCACTCCAAGACACATCATAATTAAAATGGCAACATTCAAAGACAAAGAGAAAATCCAAAAGACAGAAAGAGAGAAACAGCAGATAACATACAAGGGAGCTCCAATAAGGCTATCAGCTGATTTCTCAACAGAAACACTACAAGCCAGAAAGGAATGGCAAAAAATATTTCAAGCGATGAAAAACAAAGGCCTACAACCAAGACTACTCAACCCAGCAAGGCTCTCATTCAAAATGGAAGGTGAAATAAGGAGTTTCCCAGACAAAAGAAAGCTAAAAGAATATATTTCCACCAAATCATCATTGCAAAAGATGCTAAAAAGACCGCTTTGAGAAGATGAAGAAAAAGAGAGAGACAGAGAAGAACACAGGCACAAAGGGAAAAAAATCACAATAAATAAGTACCTTTCAATAATAACCTTAAATGTGGACTTCCGGCCAAGATGGAGGCTTAGACGGACACGCTAGGTCTCCCTCTACAACTAGAGAGGAATACAACCATTTCAAAACAAAGGATAACAAGAAATTCCAGAAAATAAAACTACACGGAAGCCCAACATTTGAAGTTATAAACCAGCGGTGCCATTTGGGCAGGTAAGAGTTAAAGAGGGCAGAGCTGTTTGCGATCGCACGATCGCACCTGAGACCCGGCAGGGCGGCAAGAAATCCCGGCTGCGGGCGGCCCCTGGCAGTGCGCGACTCCAGGGCTGGGGAGAGCAGCCACCGCATCGCCTTGAACAATGAGGCCCAGGGGGGCGGGAGGACGGATCCCGGTCTCCTAGCTGAATAACTGTGTGAATCCATCTTGGACCCCCGCCCCCAAAGAAAGAAAGCGCCACAGGGCTGCGAAATAGGTCGCAAGCAGGCGCCGGTCGCTGATTTGTGACGCGTACACAGGCACTGCCCCCGGCAGCCGGCCCAAGAAAACAAAACGTATCTGTCAAAATGAGGCAGACAACTATAGAAATCCCGGTAGCACAGCTCACCAGACAACAGATAGAGAACCTGACAGATGAACAGATAAGAAACCTGTCAGAGGCTCAGTTCTGGGCCATTGTTAGCAGGTGGCTTACAGAATTCACAAAAGAGCAGGAAAAAGATAAGAAAGAACTGAAAAACTTTCATAACGAAAGGAACAAAACCGAATATGAGACAGAAGGTGAGGGAAAAAAATCCAGAGTTCATTTCAACAAACTGGAATATGGAGAAGGAACAAGCAGTCAACCAATGCAGCGAGAGGAAATGGGAAGCAACAATGAGAGGATCAGAAACCTCTGGGACAGCTATAAAAGGCCCAACATAAGAATCATTGGTTTGCCAGAGAGTGAGGAAGAAGAACTAGAACTTGAAAAATTGAGTGAAAATATAATAAAGGAGAACTTCCCAGACTTGGGGAAGGGAATTGACTTGCAGGTCCAGGAAGCAAGGAGAGTTCCCAAGAGACTGGACCCAGGGAGAACCACTCCAAGACACATTATAATCAAAATGTCAAAAATTAAAGATAAAGAGAGAATCTTAAAAGCAGCAAGAGAGAAGAAAAGAATTATGTACAAAGGGGTCCCAATTAGACTATCAGCTGACTTCTCAAGGGAAACCCTACAGGCAAGAAGGGACTGGCAAGAAATATTCAAAGTAATGAAAATCCAAAACCTACAACCACGAATACTCTATCCAGCGAAATTGTCATTCAGAATAGAAGGACAGAGAAAGTGTTTCCAGGACAAAATAAAACTGAAAGAGTTCATTAGATCCAAACCACTGTTATATGAGATGTTAAAGGGACTGGTTTAAAAAACAGAAGCTAGGGAGATGAAACAAAGGCAAACTAAACAGGCAACGAGAGTGGAAAAGGAACTGTGGGTACGGGAAGCATATTGGGGGGAGGTCAACAGGGAGGGGGAGTAGGGAGAGGGAGGGAGAGGATATAGGAATTGGGGATCAGGGTAGGAGGGAATGGAATAGATGGAGAGAGGTTGGGAGGAACTGTATGCACAACTAATGGACATAATCTAAAAGGGGGGGACAACTGGAGGGAGGGGGGGCCACCGCGTGGAGGGGAGCAGAGGGAAGGGAAATTGGCACAAATGTAATATTTTAATCAATAAAACACATTAAATCTGAAAAAAAAAATAATAACCTTAAATGTAAATGGATTAAATGGTGCAATAAAAAGGCATAGGATAGTGGAATGGATAAGAAAACGTGACCCAAATATATTCTGTCTACAAGAGACCCACCTCAAAACAAAATACCTACACAGACTGAAAGCGAAGGGATGAAAAAAAGTATTTCAAGAAAAGAGACATGAAAAAAAGCTGGGGTAGCAATACTTATATCAGACAAAATAGATTTCACAACAAAGGCCATAAAAAGAGGCAAAGAAGGACATTTCATAATACTTAAGGGAACAATTCATCAAGAAGATATAACCCTGGAAAACATATATGCACCCAACATAGAAGCACCCAAATATATAAGAAAAACCTTGGAAGACTACAAGAAGAATATCAACAGCAGCATACTCCTAGTAGGGGATTTTAACATCCCATTATCAATAATGGATAGATGTTCAAAGCAAAGAAACACCAAGGATATTGAGGCATTGAACAACACTCGAGATAAATGGACTTAGTTGATATATATAGAATTTTCACCACAAAGCAGTAAAATATATATTCTTTTCAAGTGCACATTGAACATTTTCAAAGATAGACCACATGGTAGGACAGAAAACAAGCATCAACAAATTGAAGAAAATTGAAATTATATCAAGCATCTTCTCAGATCACAATGTCTTGAAACTAGAAATCAACCTCAAGGGAAAAACCCAAAACATTCAAAGCCCTGGACTGTTTGTCCTCACAGGTGAATTTTACCAAGTATTTAAGGAAGAACTAACTCCTGTTCTTCTCAAACTATTTAAAAAATCCAAGAAGAAGGTAGACTCCTAAACTCTTTCTATGAAGCCAGTATTACCCTGATTTCAAAACCAGGTCAAGACACAACAAAGAAAGAAAACTACAGGTCAATATCGCTCATGGAAATAGATGCTAAAATCCTCAACAAAATAATGGAAAACCAGATCCAGCAACACATTAAAAATATCATACACCATGATCAAGTGGGATTCATCCAAGGAACACGAGGATGGTTTAGTATTCACAAATCGATTAACGTAATACACTACATAAAAGCGAAAAATCACATGATCCTATCAATAATGCTGAAAAAACATTTGATAAAGTATAACACCCATTTATGATAAAAACACTCAGCAAAATGGGAATAGAAGGAGCATACCTCAACATAATAAAGGCCATATATGAGAAACCTGAAGCCAACATCACACTAAATGAGCAAAAATTGCAAGCATAACCCTTAAGATAAGGAACAAGACAAGTATGTCCACTCTTTCCACTTCTATTCAACATAGTCTTAAAGTTCTAGTGAAAGCAATCAGACAAGAAAAAGAAATAAAAGGCACCTAAACAGGAAAAAGGAAGTAAAACTGTCATTACTTGCAGATGACATGATAGTGTACATAGAAAACCCTATAGACTCCACAAAAAGTCTATTTGACCTAATAAGTGAATTTGGAAAAATAGCAGGGTACAAAGTCAATATTCAGAAATTGAAGCTATTTCTGTACACCAACAATAAAATATCGTAGGTAGAATCTAGAAAATAAATCCTGTTTATTCTAGCAACAAGAAAGATACAGTACCTAGAAATAAACTTAACCAAGGAGATAAAAGACATATACTTGGAAAACTATGTAACACTGAAGAAAAAAATTAAGGAAGATACAAAGAAATGGAAGTATTTATCATGTTCATGGATGGGAAGAATCAGAATCATTAAAATGTCTATACTACCCAAAGCAATTTATAGATTCAATGCAATTTCTATTAAAATACCAGTGACATAGTTCACAGACCTAGAACAAATACTTCAAAAATTTATATGGAATGAAAAAAGACCCCAAATAGACACAGCAATCTTGAGGAAAAAGAACCAAATAGGAGGAATCACAGTACTTGATATCAAACTATAATACAAGGCAACTGTAATCAAGACAGTCTGGTACTGGCATAAGAACAGATATATAGATCAATGGAACAGAATAGAGAGCTCAGAAAAAAACCCAGGTCTATATGGTCAACTAATATTTGTAAAAGGAGGAAGGAACATAAAATGGAGTGAAAAGAGCCTCTTCAACAAATGGTGTTGGGAGAACGTGACAGGGACATCCAAAAAAAAAAAAAAAAGAAGAAGAAAGAAAGAAACTATACCATGACCTTACACCAAAGCACCAGAATAAATTCAAGATGGATAAAAGACTTAAATGTGACACCATAAGTCCTAGAGGAAAACATAGGCAATAAAATTTCAGATATCTAGAAACGGGAACCCTACTGCACTGTTGGTGGGAATGCAGACTGGTGCAGCCACCATGGAAAACAGTATGGAGTTACCTCAAAATATTAAAAATGGAACTGCCTTTTGAACCAGAGACTCCACTACTAGGATTATACCCGAAGAATCTTAAAACACCAATTCAAAAGAACTTATGCACCCCTATGTTCATTGCAGCACTGTTTACAATAGCCAAGTGCTGGAAACAACCTAAGTGTCCATCTGTAGATGAGTGGATCAAAAAACTGTGGTACATTTACACAATGGAATACAATGTAGCAGAAAGAAAGAAGGAACTTCTACCATTTGCAACAACATGGATGGAACTAGAGAGAATTATGCTTAATGAAATAAGCCAGGCAAAGAAAGAAAAATACCATATGATATCACCTAATACAGGAAACTAAAGAACAACACAAACAAAAGAACTAAATAGAACAAAGAGCAGAATAGCAGTCAATAGGGGGGAGGGGGGAGGGAGAGAAGGGGGATAAGTAAGGGAAGGGTTTAGTCAAAGAACATATATAAATGACTCATGGACAACGGGGAGGGATATGATTGCGGGAGAGGGGGTGGGTTGGGTGGGGGAGAGAAATTGGGAGAAAAGGGGACAACTGTAATTGAAAAACCAAAAATAAAAAAATAAAAAAAATTTCAGATATCTCACATAGCAATATTTTCACTGATGTAGCTCCACGGCCAGATAAATAAAGGAAAGAATAAACAAATGGCACTACATGAAACTAAAGAGTTTCTGCTCAGCAAAAGAAAACATCAGTAAGATGAAAAGGGAACCAACCGTATGGGAAAACATATTTGCCAATGATACCTCAGACAAGGGACTGATCTTCAAAACATATAAAAAACTTATACATTTCAACACCAAGAAGACAGACAACCCAATTAAAAAATGCGCAAAGGACCTGGACAAACACTTCTCCAAGGAGGACATACAGAAAGTTCACAGGCCTATGAAAAAATGCTCAACATCACTAGCCATCAGAGAGATGCAAATAAAAACCACAATTGAGATACCACTTTACACCAGTCAGAATGGCCATAATCAACAGATCAACAAACAACAAGTGCTGGCGAGGATGTGAGGAAAGGGAACCCTAGTGCACTTTTGGTGGAAATGCAGACTGATGCAGCCACTATTGATTAGAGTATAGAATTTCCTCAAAAAACTAATAATGGAACTGCCTTTTGAGCCAGCATTTATTGCTAGGATTATACCCGAAGAAGCCCAAAACAGCAATTCAAAAGAACCTAAGCACTCCTATGTTCATAGCAGCATTATTTACAATAGCCAAGTGCTGGAAACAGCCTGAGTGCCCATCTGTAGATGAATGAATTAAAAATATGTGGTACATTTACACAATGAAATATTATGCAGCAGCAAGAAAGAAGAAAATTGTACCATTAGTGACAACATGGATGAACTAGAGAGAATCGTGCTTAGCGAAATAAGCCAGGTAACAAAAGGCAAATACCATATGATATCACCTAATATAGGAAATTAATGAACAACAGAAACAAATGAGCAAATTTGAACCAGGGACATGAAAACAAGGAGGAGACTAACACTGACAAGGGGCAGGGGGAATGGAGATAATAGAGGTAAGTAGGAGTAGGGTCTAGTCAAGGCACTAGTAAAAATTACCCATGGACATATACAATGGGGTGGGGATTGACTGTGGGAGAAGAGGTGGGCAGTGGGTGGCAGCAATGGGGAAAATAATGGGACAAGTGTAATAGAAAAACAATAAGTAAATAAAAAATAAATAAAAGTAAAAGTGACAAAAAAAGAAAAAAAGAAAAAGTATCTTAAATAAAAAATCTAAACTTACACCTAAAGGAACTAAAAAAGGAATAATCAATAATCAAAGCCCAAAGCACTTAGAAAGAAGGAAAAAATAAAATTAGATGGGAAATAAACAAAATACAATCTAAAAACACAATACAAATGATTAATAAAATCCAGAGGTGATTCTTTGAAAAGATAAAGCTTTAAACAGGTTCATTAAGAAAAAAAGAGTGAGGACGCAAATAAGTAAAGTTAGAAATGAAAGAGGAGAAGTGACAACTGAGACTACAGAAATACAAAAGATTATAAAAAATAGTACTACAAAAGTATTTCTCAAGAATTTGGACGTTCTGGAAGAAATGAATAAATTCCTATATACAATCTTTCAATAGTGAATCCAGAAGAAACAGAAAAATTGATCAGGTTAATAAATGCTAATAAAATTGAATCAGTAGTCCAAAACCTTTGAAAAGACAAAAATCCTGAACCAGATAGCATCACATATCATTTTTACCATAAATTCCAAGAATTAACAGCTACCTTTCTCACATTGTTTTTAAAAATTCAAGAGAAGTTAAAGATACCAAGCTCATTTTATGATTACCCTAAATCCAAAACCAAACAAAGACATTACAAAAAATAAAATTATAGGCCAATAACCCTGATGAATATAGTTGTTGAAGTCCTCAACAAAATATCAGCAAACCAAATTCAGCAATAGATTAAAAAGATCACGCATCATGATCAAGTGGGATTTATTCCTGGGATGCAATGTTGGTTCAATATCTGAAAATCAAAGTAATTCACCACATAAACAAAATGAAAGGTAAAAGGCTATGCGATTATATAAATAGATGCAGAAAGCATTTGACAATATCCAGCATCGATTTATGATAAAAAGTCTCAGGAAACTGCAAATAGAGGAAACATATTTCAACACAATAAAGGCCATATATTATAAACTGATAGCTAACATCATATTCAATGGGAAAAAGCTAAAAGGATTTTCCTTGAGATCAGGAACAAGAAAAAAATATCCACTTTCACCGCTTTTATTCTTCATAATACTGGAAGTCCTAAGCACAGCACTAAGAGAACAAAAAGAAAGAAAAGTAATCTAAATTAAAAAGCAAGAAGTAAAACCATCATTATTTGCAGATGGCATAATACTATATAAAGAGGACCCTAAAAATTCCCACCCAAAATTATTAGAACTGATAAATGAATCCAGTAAAGTAGCAGGGTACAAAATTAATATTCAGAAATTGGTTGCATTTTTTATACACCCATAATGAACTATTAGAAAGTGAAATTTAAAAAAAATCCCATTTACTATAGCATAAAGAAATGCTTAGAAATAAATTTAATCAAGGAGGTAAAATACCTGTACTTGGAAAAGTATAACACATCAAGGAAAGATTCTGAAGAAGATACAAATAAGTGAAAGCATAATCTATGCTCGTGGCTAGAAAGAATTAACATCATTAAAATGTTTATACTACCCAAAGCAATTTATTGATTCAATACAATTCCTGTCAAAATACCAATGGCATTTTTCACAGACCTAAAACAAAATAATCCTGAAATTTATATGAACAAAGAACCACAGCAATCTTGAGAAAGAACAAAGTTGGAGTTATCATGCTATCTGATATCAACCTATACCACAAACCTATAGTAATCAAAACAGTATGGTACTGGCATAAAAACAGAACATAAATCAACGGATCAGAGTAGAGAGCTCAGAATTAAAATCATGCCAACAATGGGGTAAAGAAAACCTATTTAATAAATAGTGTTAAGAAAACTGGACATAAACCTAAAAAATATTAATCAAGCCACTTTTTTTATACCATATATAAAAATAAACTAAAAATGGATTAAAGGCTTAAATATAAACTCCAAACCATAGACAGCTTAGAATAAAACATAGGAAGGCAGCTCTTTGATATTTCTCTTGGTAAATTGTTTTTGGATATATCTTCTCAGGCAAAAGGCAAAAGAAAAAATAAACAAATGGGATTATATTAAACTAAAAAGGTTTTGCACAGCAAAGGAAACCATCACAAAATGAAAAGACAACCAAGTAAATGGTAGAAGACATTTACCAATGATACATTCAAAAAGGGATGATTATCCAAAATATATGAAGAATTCAAAGAACAACAAAAAATTTAATTAAAAAAAGGGCAAAGGACCTGAATAGACATTTCTCCAAAAAAGGATATATATACATATGAAAATAGACATATGAAAAGATGCTCAATATTACTAATTATCAGAGAAATGCAAATTAAAACCACCATGAGATATCTCCTTACACCTATTAGAATGGCCATCATCAATAAATCAATAAACAAGAGGTGCTGGGGAGAATGTGGAGAAAAAGGAACCTTCATGCACTGTTGGTGGGATTGTAAATTGGTGCAGCCACTATGGAAAACAGTATGAAGTTTCCTCAAAAAAATTTAAAAAGAGAACTATCTTATGATCTAACAATTCCACTTCTGGGAGGGGTGTGGGGCTGGGGTAAAAAATATGAAGGTATTAAGAAGTACAAATTGGTAGTTACAAAACAGTCACACAATGTAAAGCACAGAATACAGAATATAGACAATAGTGTTGTAGTAACTATGTATTGTGTCAGATGGGTTCCAGACTTATCAGGAGGATCACTTTGTAAGTTAAGTAAATGTTTAATAACTATGCTGTATGCCTAAAACTAATATAATATTGAATGTGAACTGTAGTTGAAAAATAAAAATAATTTAAAGTTTATAAGTTAGGCACAGTAAAAAATTAACAATCACTAAGAGCAAAATAGAACAATTATAACAATATTTTGTAATAACCAAGATGGCTACTAAATGACTAATGAGCTGGTGGCATGAGAGATTTCATCATGTTGCTCAGGAAGGTGTGCAATTTAAAACTTAAAAATTATTTAATTTTAGAAGTTTTTAGTTAATATTTTTGGATTGTGTCTGACTCCTGGTAACTGAAACCATGGAAAGTGAAACTGCAAATAAGGGAAAACTGCATAGGAAAAACCATAGTTTACATAGGATTTGGCCCTATCTGCAGTTTTAGGTATCCACTTGGTTCTTATTCTCCATGGACATGGGGGGGACTACTGTACTAGCAGGCAGTACTTGACATGATTTTAGATAGTGAATCTCAAAGTAAGTTTATTTCAATCTTCCTATTTACTGCAAAAAGATAGTTCACATATATCTTTTGGTCCTCCTCAACATTTGGTAATCAATCTCTTCAAGGTAGTAAGAGGGGGCCTCAGGCTTTGAGGAGTGCAGTTCCAGGCCAAAATCCTATGTGTGATATCTCTGACTCAACCATAGGCAATGCAATGACAAGGCTTCCTGGTAGGCCTTTGGAAAAGGCTGCCTTCCACATACTGGACTTGGCACATAAGGAGTGCACTATATTTTTCTAGAGGGAGTTGCTGTCACACTCAGAGCTACCCTCCTTTCCCCCATGCTCACATGCATGTCTGCAGTCCTGTCCCAGGCACCTTTGTTTGGAGGCCTTCTTGTAGGGGGAAGGAGAGGAAGTTGCCTCTCCACTCCTCCCTCCTTTCCTTCTTATCCCTCATCCCCTGGCTGAGGGATCCATAAAGTTGCAGGAGCCTTGAGATGAGTCCTGTTTTTCTGCTGCATCCACTTGATTCCCACCCAGCACTCTTTGGTGGTTAAAAACAAAATATCACACACAAAGGAGCTTGTGCTTCTTTTCCTCTTTTCCTTGTATTGTTTCAGTACATAAATAAAGACTTTTTTTAAAAAATTGGATTTATTGGTGTGACATTGGTTTGCAAAACCATACAGGTTTCAAGTGTACAACCCAATAAAACATCATCGGCACACTGTATTGCATGCCCACTGCCCCGAAGTGTCTTTCTGTCCTCATTTATCCTCTGTTTGCCCACCTCCACCTGTCTCCACCTCCTTTTCCTCTGGCTGTCACCACACTGTTGTCTGTGTCTTTGTGTTATGTATATATGTATTTTTGCTTAATCCCTTTATCTTCTTTCATTCAGTCCTCCAAACCCCACAGTTGTCAGTCTGTTCCCTGTATCCATGCCACTATTTCTATTTTGTTTATCAGTTTATTTTGTTTATTAGATTCCACATATGAGTGAGGTCATATGGCACTTGTCTTTCTCTGACTGGCTGATTTCACGTAGCATAATAATTTCTAGGTTCATCCATGCTGCCACAAAAGGTAAGATATCTTTTTTTTAAAGGGTGAATAGTATTCCACTGTGTAAATATACCACAGCACCTCATGTTCATTGCAGTGCTATTTATAATAGGCAAGATCTGGGAACAGCCCAAGTGCCCATCATGAGTGGATAAAAAAGCTGTGGTATATAAATAAAGACTTGATTGTTATTTTCACTTTGTTTTCTTATTCTAAGAGGGTGGAGGTGGCAACCAGGAAACATACTTAGCTTGAAGTGAATATCATTTTATTCTTATTGTATTATCTTTATGCTAACCCATTAGCCTCTATCATGCAATTGGCACAGGGTTTCTCTTTCTGGTATAAAATTTCATGCTTTAGAGAATTTAGGGAACAAAAGTGAATGACTTACTGGGAAATAGTAAGTAAAGAGTGAATAAAGTATAGTATTAGGGGGCAAGTGTGTATACTGAAATAAGCAACTGAATTTGGGGAAAACTGGTATAACTCAATACTTGTGAGGAATTATGTGGCTTTCAAAGAAAATTATGACCAAAGCACCCATACTGCTTTGTGCTGATAAGCATGTGTCTGCTGAATGACAGTGAGAACACACTTACCTCCTGTATTGCTTCATAGAGTGCTTTGAAAGTTGGCTGCTTATCATCATGGTAGACACCTCGGTTCCCATGCAAAACAGACACACCTTCAAGTTCGGCCTCTCTGCAGTTGCTTCCATACATGCAGTGATCAGGACGGTAGTTCCACTGGCAGGGGAACACATAGAGACACTCTGGTGGTGACAAGAGAAAGACATGGGTCCAGTCACTACCAGCTCTTCATTGCACTTCTGGCAATTAAGCCAACATTTCCATGAACTGCACATAACATATGATTTTAATAATGTGTGTGATTATGACTCATAGACCAAATCTCACCACATTTGTTAATGTCCTGAGATCAGGAATTAAAGGGGCACACATTAGTGATGTTGAAGGTTTCACCTGCCCCCCCTCAAAAAGAAAGATCAGTGACAAGGCAAACAAGGCATCAGACAGCCCTTGTTCAGACAGTTGATCCAAATACCAACTCTCTCACTCAAATACAGTGACTCCTAGGTCCAGTGACTTAATTTCCCTGTACTTCAGCTTCTTCATCTGTAATATGGGAATAACAGGACCTCTCTCTTATTTTGATGTCTAAACTTTTAAAAAGAAAACATGGAAATGTTTAGCAGGGTGCTAAGCACACAGCAGTAGTCAATAGTGTTAGCAGATATAATCAACTCTTCAGAAAGATTTTTGTGAAATAGACAGACTCAAATATTAGGAGTCAAGATTAAAGCAAAGATTCCCATTAGGGTTAAAAACCAACCAACAAAGAAAAACAAACAAACAAACAAAAAACTATAACAGTGAAGGGAAAAAAATCAAAAGAAAGAAGCAAAACCAAAAAATAGTCCCTAGGCCAAGGTGACTATATACACTGTGGGTGAACATGTATAGACATATACTTGTGTGTGTTTATATCTCTAATCCAGTGGTTCTTAGCCAGGGTGAAATTACCCCCTTCCCTGGGTCAGCTGGCAATGTTCGGAGGCAGGCATTTGTTGTCCTAAATGAGAGAGGCTGCAATCAACATCTGGTGGAAAGAGAAAGGGATGCTCCAAACATCCCATAATGAACAGAACGGCCCCTGCAATAGTAGCACTACCAAGTTAAGAAACTCTGCTATAATCCTGTTGAACTCAAAAAAATTCTTCTTGGTTAGTAAGATTATACAATTAGCAATAAATTCATGACTTCCCAGCTTCCTGGCCCTTGGCTTGATGAATTTAGGGGCAGGGACTAGAGGAACATGGATCAGAGTTCTCTGTGAATGTGTGGTACTGATCATGAGAAAGGCCCCATGTGAGAACACAGAAGGATTAGAGCTAGTAAATTAGCACTATCAGAAAAGCAATCTAAAGATGTGCTTGTTGTTTGGGTTGATAGCATTTCATTCTCATAGAAAGGATCACTGCTTAGAGAATACTTAGAGAAAGCTTTAAGATGAAAGCAGAGAATGAAGACACCCCTACACATTTCCTCTGGCAGACTGTGTATAGTATTTATACCACTCAGTCTTTAAGATAGGCTACAGTAACATCCAGGCACCCTCTATTAAACTCCTAGTTGTTCACAATACTCTAAGAGATTTTCCTTTCCTGTGGAGAACTCCATTCCACTATTACGTTTCTCTTACTTCCATTCACCTTCACACTTACACATGATCCAGAAATGGGAGAGAGTAGTGCTCATCCTAAAGTCACATTATCTAGATTTTAGTCCCAACTCCTCTATTATGTGTGACTTTTCTGCATGCTAGTGCAAAGGGTGAGTGTAAGATTTATATGAGTGAAAATATGTATTTTTGTTCTTTTGTACTATGCTTTACCCCAGCCCAGTTGCTTCCTTTTGTAACCCAATGAGTCATGTTACTCATTTATAGTAACTGCCTGTGTACAGCATTTGTAGTCCCTGCTTAAGCACCTGCTAATTTTTCCTGATGAATGAATTGCCGAACAAATTATTATTGAGTGCCTGCTGTGTGTACATTTTCTGCCTTCATGGAGTTTAAGATTGGTGCTGAAAACATTTTCCCTTTACCAAGTAGTATAGGACCCACTACAAAATGAAATCTTTTCTCTCCTTTTAATGTCCTTGGAGGACTGAGCCCTGTGAAGTTACTCTAAGACAGATATGAAATAGAAAGGCTTCAGAATCAGATAGATGTATGTGTTCAGAGTTGGCGTCTACCACCTCTTAGCTCTATAACCACAGTAAGTTACTGAATCCCTTGACCTCAGTTTAGAAGCAAAAAAGAGAAGCCAAATTATCCTAGTTTAACTCCCAGCTTTATCATATGTAAGCTGTTACCTAATAGCAGAGTGGCAAATAGAGCAAGCTCTGGAGTTGACCCACTGGGTTTCAATACAGAACTCTACCACTAATTGCATGAACTCAAGCAAATTACATAACTTGTCTGGATCTCAGTTTCATCATCTGTCAAAGGGGGGGGGAGAATTTTAAATATCACTTGCCAAATAGTATTTTAGGGAGTATTATATAAATATGAGGCCTGTCCAGAAAAAGTCTAGCCATTGTTAATATAATGAGTACGGTTTGCATGACATTGATGTAACCTGGCAGCCAAGGAGAGTGGACTGGAATGTGCTTGTGTGAACAATGATGACTTCACTGTACTAGTCAGTGGGGGTGGTAAACATCGCTAAGTGAGCATGTGTACTGTGTGGCTGTCTCATTCAAAATGATTGAGTGAGCCCTGGCTGCTGTGGCTCAGTGGATTGAGCATTGGCCTGTGAGCCAAGTGTCGCTGGTTCGATTCCCAGTCAGGGAACATGACTAGGTTGCATGTCAGGTCCCCAGTTGGGGGTGCAAGTAAGAGGCAACCACACAGTGATGATCCTCTCCCTCTCTTTCTCCTTTCCCCTCTCTCTAAAAACAAACAAACAAATAAATAAATTATAAAATAAATAAATAAAACTATAATGTACTTAAAAAAAAAGAAAAAAAACCCAAAATGATTGAGTAGAACAACGAATCTGCATCAAATTTTGTGTTAAGCTTGAACATTCCTCCGCAGAAACTATTCAGATGATTCAGAAAGCTGCAGCCATGGGCAACTGGTGATTGGCAGCTTCATGATGGCAACATGCCCGCTCACACATTAAGTCTTGTGCAG
Source organism: Furipterus horrens (assembly GCF_987537825.1). Classification (NCBI taxonomy): domain Eukaryota; kingdom Metazoa; phylum Chordata; class Mammalia; order Chiroptera; family Furipteridae; genus Furipterus; species Furipterus horrens. Next base: position 75,099,738 of record NW_028327177.1, read on the forward strand.
TTTTTTTGCAAAACACCAAATCATTCAGGTGACTCAGCCCCGCTACAGCCCTGATTTGGTGCTCTGCAGCTTCTGGCTTTTCCTAAAACTAAAATCACCTTTGAAAGGGAAGATATTTCAGACTGTGGATGAGATTCAGGAAAATACGATGGGGCAGCTGATGGTGATTGGGAGAACTGTGTGAAGTTCCAAGGTGCCTACTTAGAAGGGGACTGAGGCATCATTGTCTTATGTACAATGTTTCTTGTATCTTGTATCTTCTTCAATAAATGTCTCTATTTTTCATATTCCATGGCTGGATACATTCTGGACAGACCATATTTTGGCAATCCAGCCAGGAGAATTATAGCTGGGGCACTGCGGGTTCCTTGGACTGCTGTGGCAGCTTCTCTGATCTTTTATCTGTGGGTTCGGTAGAAGGTAGAAGTGGTAAGTCCTTTTCTCTCTTCTAAATTTAGATTGGCAGAAGAAAATAGTTGTGGGCAAATGCAATTCTAGTAAAAACTTGTTCTAAGTCTCCTGTTTTCTATTGATCCCATTCCTTCAAGACATGGTCTTTTATCTTGGCCAGATAGATAATGCATATGCATTGGGTCAGTAGCTGAAAAGTCTGTGGATCCAAGCTTATGGAATCTTAAACTTATTCTGTTCAAAAAATGGTAAAAAATATGGTTCCCGGTGTTTTTTGGAGCAGGTGTTGAAAGACAGGTCTTCTCTGTTGGATCTTGGAGGGCTGAATCTTTTGACTTGTGCTCTTAATAGAAGTCTTTTGCTTCCTAATTAGGCCAGAAAAGGCTTATTGTTTGAGTCACTATTAAATTCCTACAGTCTCTAGTCAGACGATGAATGTCTTGAATTAAAAATACTTTTAAATTTTACAGGGCTCTCATATTGTTATGACACGTAGCCATTTAGGCACCCGTAATAAGATGGAAGGACAGAAATTAGAACAAAAATCAAATCCACTCACACCTCTTCCTATTAACCTTCAGATATTTACAGACTGAAAAATCAGAACTTTAAAAGTACAATTTCCCAGCACTTAAAAAGGAAAAAATAGATATACAGAACCGTAACTTGTTTTAGAACTTTTGAATTTTCTCTTCAGCTTTTTGGGTCTTAAATATGCTAATTGGCTTAATTAACAAGAAAATTAAAAAGACAGAAGGGCAAGTTAGAGATTTTATAACAAAGTGAAAAATTTTTAAAGGCTATTAAGATAGAACATTTTGAGAATTGGTATATATGCATAGGTTTTAAATAATTTAATAATTAATAAGAAATTTCACAAAATTGGAAGCTAATTTTTCAAAGTTTGAGAGTAATTAAAAAGCTGTTAAGGGCAAATAAAAAATCTTGTGTCTTCTCAATTATTAGTAATTCTGTTTATGTGTATAATCTGCTTGTGATATCTAAGGAATTAAATGTTTATATAAATTAAGAAATAAAATTGAACCTACTTTCAGGATAATAAAATTTAGAAAAAATATTTGAAATCTAAGCTGATTTGAGTTTGGCTTGATTAAATTGAAATGTCTTTTGAAGTTATTAACATTGAATATAGTGTTTTAGTTTTACCTGGGTTTAGAAAAATAAGTTCATGTAATCTCTGTTAAAAATTTGTCAAGAAAATAACTTGCGTATGTAATAATTAAGTTTGAATTCTCATAGAGTTGTTAAAAACTAATAAATAAATATAAATAAAACAAAAGATTTTAGGTGAAACTTTTCAGTAATAAGCAACCTGAAACTTTAGAGCTTTACTAAGTTAAATGATAAATAGTCATCAAATGTCTAGATTATTTCAGATGAGGTGAAATACTGAACCATATGTTGGTAGATGTCTTAAGTTTACCTGGTTTTAGCTTATACTGAGTTAAAAGATAACTTTGAATCAGTTATATCCTGTACTTTATTTTAAAATATGTTAAAATTGTGAATATATTCACCAAAAAAAGAGACTGTTTCCAAAGGTTATAAAATATATTTATAAATATGTAAATTTAAAGAATCCTAATTTTTTTTTAGTTGTCACTAGAAATTAATTCTCCTAAGAGTTAATGTTACCAAGCAAAATTAGGTTCTTTCATGTGATGTCTTGGTGCAAAACCCAAAAAGAAGTGTTGAGAAAAACAGGTTTTTATTTACAATATTTCATCTAGGGGAGGGCTGTGAGCACTTCGGCTCAGAGCCCTTGTTCTCCCAGGTGACCTAGCACTTTTCTTGCTCCCCAAAAGGCTACGAGCCAAAAACATGCCCAGAAGCTCCTTATTCCTTATCTGTCAGCTCTCTCCTTCAGGATCTGGGGTATGATGCCATCAGCCTTTATATAATAGTCCAGTAAAGCATATGCCATGATGCACTGGATTATGGGGAAGTCCAGTAAAGGCACAAGTTCTAAGATAGTCCTCTCTGCATGTCCTGAGTATTAAGTCCAAAAGTCCAGGTCTGCAAGGCAGGAGTCCTCAGTGGCTTTGGAGTCCACTGAAGTCGTCGGCAGCCGTCCGTCTCAAGAGACGATGGTGTAGCTTCTTAAGAGTCTATCTGCACCGCCGAGAATGGCTGTGCAGTCCGACTCGGGAGTGACACGGTATCTGTCTCCTCCCGTGTTGAATCGACATCTTGCGATGACGCTGGAGTGTCCTCTCCAGTGAAGCTGAAGCTACAGAGCCTGGGCAGGATGATATGGAGGGTCTACTGTTGCCCATGCAGCAGACCCCCCCTCTCTTCGCAGCTGAAGGATCCAAGGGAAAGACGGAGTCAATACAGCTTGGCTTCAGGTGCGCTGCAGGAGTTGCTGGTGTTGACTACAACGTCAAACCGCCTTAGGGACTCCGGCTCCGGATTTTCTGTCGGGGTTTACTCCCTTAGCCTTTCCCCTGAAGAGGTATGCCGCAAGGCAGCGGAGGTTTTTTGGAGTCAGAGTTTTCCTTCTCTGATGTGCCCTGACTGGAAGATCAGACCAGCGACACTTAGCTCGCAGGCCGACGCTCAATCCACTGAGCCAAACCAGCCAGGGACACTGAAGTAGGCACAATCAAAACAGCATCATGCTGGTTTTCTTACTAGCCCAGGCCGCATGGCCTCCCCTTTTCTTCTTTCAGGTTCCATGGAACAATGCCATTTCAAAACTGCCTGGTTTTCTCTCTGTCTCCTTTCAAAATGCATGGCTTTCTCCTGCTTTACATTTTTTTAAACCACCTGACTGTCAACTTATTATTTTTTTTAATGGAAAAATTTCACATTTATTTATTTATTTTTTGAAAGTATATTTTATTATGTTGTTACAGTAGTTCCAATTGTTTTCCCTTTGCTCCCCTCTGCCCAGTACCCCATCCCTCCAGCAATCCCACCCCCTTTAGTTCATGTCTATGGGTCGTGCATATAAGTTCTTTGGCTTCACCCTTTCCTATATTCTTAACATCTCCCTGTCTATTTTGTACCAACCGATTATGCTTCTTAGTCCCTGCACCATTTCCTCATTCCTCCCCCTCCCCCTTCCCAGCTGATAACCCTCCAAATGTACCCCATACCTATGATTCTGTTCCTATTCTGGTTTGCTTAGATTTTGTTTTTATTTTTTAGATTCAGTTGTTGATAGTTGTGAGTTTGTTATTTTAGTGTTCATAGTTTTGATCTTTTTCTTAAGTAAGTCCCTTTGACATCTCATATAATAATGGCTTGGTGATGATGAACTTCTTTAGCTTCACCTTGTCTGGGAAGCACTTCATCTTCCCTTCCATTCCAAATAATAGCTTTGCTGGATAGAGTAATCTTGGTTGTAAGTTGCTTTTCATTACATTGAATACTGCTTGCCAATCCCTTCCTGCCTGCAAGGTGTCCTCTGAGAAATCAGCTGACAGTCCTATAGGTACCCCCCTGTAGACAACTCTCCACCTCTCTCTTGCTGCCTCCAGGACTCTGTCTTTATCTTTCACCTTTGGCATCTCAATCATGATGCATCCTGGTGTGGTACCCTCTGGGTCCAGCTTGCCCGGGACCCTCTGTGCTTCCCAGACCTGTATGTCCAGCTCCTTCGCAAAATTTGGGAAGTTTCTTTCTTTATTTATTTTTTTTCAATTTTTGCTTCCTCATTCTGCACTGGTTGACTGTTTTTTTCTTCCTTATGTTCCAAATCCTTTATTTGAACCCTGGTTTCCTCCCCTTTGCCATTGGTTTTGTGTAGATTTTCCTTCATTTCACTTAGCATAGCCTTCAATTCTTCTCTTATTCATTTGCCATACTAAAGCATATTTGTCAAGCCTGTGAGCATCTCTATCACCAGTGTTTTGAATTATGCATCTGTTAGGTTGTCTATCTCCTCATCTGTGAGGTTGGCTATCTCCTCATTGCTTAGTTCTCCACTGGAATCTTGATCCGTTCTCCCTTTTGGGCCATACTTCTCTGTCTCCTCATTCTGACAGGCTCCTGTGTTAGCCTCCGTGTCCCAGGTAGAGCTGTTGCTCCTGTTACATTGTAAGGGGCGGAGCCTTAAGAATTCATCAGTACAGGGTGACCTGTTTTACCATGTTGTGGTGCAGTATGTGGGGGAGGGATCTGAGAGGAAACCATGCTGCCTGCCCAGCACTCACCCCTATTCCAGGAACCTCTCCCACTTCTGCACCAGACTGGCGCCCCTCTAGCTATTGCCCTGGCCATTGTTTTCAGAGTGAGTGGGTCTGCGGATGTTCTAGGGCCATAGGGGCCCTTTAAACAAGCGGGCTCTCCTGAGACTGGCAGTTTCTGCCTTCACCCCAACCCCCACTGATCTGCACAGTCAGAAGTGATGAGGCTTGATTTTCCCCAGTGCTGGGACCATGGGCTCCGAGGTCAGGTGAGGAACTGGGAACGATCCCCAGGTGTCCCTCCTGACTTTTAAAAACATGTGACTGCTCTTTCTGCCGGCCTGCTGCTGCCACCGCTGCTGCCACTGCTGCTGCTACTGCTGTTGGTGCCACCACACCGAGTCCTCTCCACCAAGGATGGATGAGTATTTCTTCTTTATATCTTTGTTTGCTGGATTTCCATGTAGTTGGATATTCTGGAACTTCTGGTTGTCTCTAGTTTTTAGGTAGTTGTATTCCTTTTTATTGTGGAGGGAGATGCAGCATGTCTGTCTACGCCTCCATCTTGGCTGAAGTCCTGTCAACTTATTTTTAAATCCCTGACTATGGCCTGTGATGCAGTGGGTGTGGTAACCAGTTCTGGCCATTAGCAGAAACTTGTTCAGGCCCCATAAGCTCTTCATCACCATTCTATGGCCAAAATCTCTCCTACCTCCTTGGCACCTTGGAAGGCCATGGCCATTTGCATAACTAAGACACTAGCTACGCACCAGAAATATGAAAAGGCATCTCTTAAAAAAAATGGCTGAGCTCCACTGAGTCCCAGCCCCAACTCCCCAAACCACAGGCTGTAGGGAAATTTTGGGGGATGGACTTTTTCCACACTGTAACAATCTCCCCTTTTAGACTTAAGACCCTTTATAATCTTATAAAGGACAATGGACAAAGGTCTCGTGCTCCTCTAGGTGCTTCGAGCTGGATATGGCTGCTGTCTCACCTACTCTTGGGTCCAGGGATTCCTAATAGAGTGGGGGTATGAAGGGGAGGGTGGCCTTCCCATGAGGGGAAAGACCTTGCAGAGTTGAGGTCAATTGGCTGTTCCTGGGGAGCAACATGCTTAGCTTTCAAAGGCTGGAACTGTTGGACAAAAATTGGCATCCTTGTCATATTCTGGGGACAACAGATTTGGCAACAGGGTTAAAAGGCACAACTAAAACCATAATTGTTATCACATCGTTGACTGGTCAGTAGTAAGTTCATGTTTTCAAGTCCAAATGTTGTTGACAGTTAACGAGTTAACTCATGTTTGCATTTGTATTAGCTTATACAGTTCTTAAAACAGAGTAATATAGGAATTTGTAAAAGTTTTCTTTATTGTGTTGAATTGTGTTTACTTTAGTATAAAAATTATTGTTCTAGGCATTCCAGGTTTTATCACAATTTTAGTATTGCAAAAATTTCAAATATGGCACATTGTGACAGTGAATTTTTCAATGAATTATATGCAGATGATTTTTCTGATCATCTGAGTGACTTTGAAGTATATAGCAGTGATGTGGAGGATGACAGTGTTGGAAGATGGTTACAAATATGATATTAGACCACCAAAATGGCAAAAAAGAAAAGTGAGCGAAACTAGATATATTTGTAAAACCTATTTTGTACTATTGCACACATGAATGCTATACAGTTTATCTTACAAAAAAGTTATTAAAAGTTATATAGAATATATGTACAAAGTTTCATTTCAATACATTAGGTATAAATAAAGTATATTGAAGTTTATTTAGATTGTTTCATTTTCATATTTAATTATGAAAAATAGCCAGTGATATGGAATAGATTTTGTATAAAATCGCTGGTCAACAATGTGGTAAATGACAAAGGCAGGGACAATTTTTCAATATCCCACATTAGAAAAACAAATCACTTTTTTGGAGGAAGATGTGAAAGGCGTGTCACACCAGTTCAAAGCCCTTGTTGCCCACTACATTTAGCTTGATTGAGGGGAATATTTTAGGATTAAACCCTTTCAGACCACTGGGCCCTTTCTGTTCCAGCCATTAGGGCAGAAAATGAAACCAGTTTTTTAAAAATGAAGTCCACAGACCGCTCCATATTTCACCAAACCAACCATTTAGTTCAGCCAAACCATTGAGTCTCAGGAAGTGGTGATGCAATGGGCTTTTTAAGTGAGGCTTATATGCAACCAATGACTTAGGTAATAAGATCATGTGCTTATGCCCTATGAAAACAGAAGGAAGAACACACATGTAAATTTACACAACACGGCCCACAAACCAGACTCTGAGTCTGTGAGACTGTCTTTTTGGGAATACATTCAGTTGCAAGGCCTTTGTTGGCATGACATTTCTGTTGCTTGTAAATTGAACATCTCTGGTGATGTCTCAAACCCAGTTTAACTTTTAAATAAAAACAACTTAAAGACAGTTAGCTGCACTAGTTTAATGTTCACCACTGAGTATTGTGATTTTCCTTGAATCACATTTTTTTTTCTCCTTAAGATCATCCTCTTGCACCCTCTTGCAGGATTATGCCCAATCAACAGAGCCATGCTGGCCAGGACCCAAATTTATTATTTTAAGTGCAGAACAGAAAAAAAAAAAAAAAAAAGAAAGAAAGAAAGAAAGAAAGAAAAGGAAAGAAAAAAAGAAAAAGAAAGATCATCCTCATTGTCATTAAAGGGACTGCATTAAATCCAGTTCTAATTTAGCCTGTTTGTTTGCATAAACACAAGAAGAGCAGCCTGCTTTGCTGGAATTTATAAGGAACCTTTATATTTGACTGTTTGGTCTACTCTTCAGAGCACAGAAGCTGAGCCACACATCTGCTATAAGACCAGGCCTGTAAACCTGCTCTTTAAAAGTTCTTCAGGTTTTCCATTGTGCCTTAATGTTCCCTTTTAGTCATCTTTCAGGAAAGCAACCATTGTTCCTTCCCTGGAAAGAGTGCCACGAACCACACAACCAACCAAGGTATCAGACTTTTTTCCTTAGGCTTTCATTAGTTTTGAAGTCAATTCCAGGTCTTCAAGGTTTTCTGGTAACAACCAGAGCCCAAGCATGCCTCCTTCCAGCATGTCATTCCAGTCAAAGTCTTGGCTAACAAAACCACCATTAGCAATGGGTCTTATTGGTTTTATGCAAAGAAATCTTATGTCATTACTTATTCCTTCAGAATGCCAAATTCTGGAGGGATCAGGTAGGGGGACAAGTTTTCCTTCCTCATGAAAAAAAATCCTTGGCCTTCTAATATTCACTAAAATTGCATATCCATTCCTTGTACTTTCTCTTGTTCACTTTCCTACATAGTGAAGTTTTTTTTTTTTTTTTTAACTCTCCCTGTGAAACCTCAATTTTCCTTTCAGAGCATAAACAGCAATAATTCAAAACACAGAAAGCTAGGTATTTTCTCACCAGTGTGTCTACTGGCCTCCTAGAAAGACATGTCCTTTTACCCACAGTTGTCATACTCATCAGCATTTCATGGCCCCTCACTTTAATGGCAGAGACACTCTTTCACCTACCAGTACACTGGCTGGTGTCTTGGCGAGGTATGCTCTCTCACAAGTATACAGATGATTTTTCCTAGGTATTTGGCCAAAAACAGATACAGAGAATTCCAGAACAGAACAGAATTCTGAATGGTAAAATTTAAATCACATTACATTCCCATAAAATCAGAACACAAGTAGCTGAGGTTTCCTTTTTCCAGGTTTAAAAACTTTCACATCCATTTTCATTTATTTTTACTTCCTTCAACAGACCTTCTGCAACGTTCACCAACTTTCTAAATACCCTTTACTCCTTCAGATTTAACCATAACCCACTTCCAACCCTTGTTATTTTCTACACTGGGAAGGACTATACTCAAATTCAGTATCTGGCAGCTAAAATTTCCTAGGTTTGCAGAGACATCCTGCAGCTTTCTGAAGCTTAGACATGGCAAACACTGTCATGCAATAATAACCTGTATGCCTGCATATACACCATCTCACAAACAAAGTACATCACCTGGTCAGCTCACCTAATCCACCACCTTGCCCACTTCAAAGACGGTGGCACCTTCACATGCAGCACCTTCAAAGATGGTGGCACTCTTATGTACGGTGCCATTTTCAAAGATAGCAGTGCCCTTAAGTACCACCCACAAGATGGCAGGGGACCCATGTGACTTGTCCTCCATGGTGGAGCACTCACATGGTTTACACAAAATAGTGGTGCACCCATGTGGCTCAGTGTCAGATCCACAACATGCATGTTTGGCTTACAGAGCCTAGGGGTTCCCTTCCTTCCCAAACCTGTTTCCTTACATCATTGTGGTGTTTCTGATGGCTGGCACCTTAAGGTGGAGTGCAGGGTGGTTCTCTAAGACTAGGAAGTCCCTGCAGCCATGTTCCAGGGGGGTGGTCATTCCCACAAGTCTGGGACCTGACTATAGGCTCCATTAATTCCATCTGGGTCGCCAAAACTGTTCCTGAGCAAAATATGGTTCTTTCATGTGGCGTCTTGGTGTAAAACCTAACAGTTAGTGTTGAGGAAAACAGGTTTTTATTCATAATATTCTAACCTGGGGAGAGCTGTGAGCACTTCAGCTCAGAGCCCTGTTCTCCCAGGGGACCCAGCACTTCCCTTGCTCCCCAAAAGGCTATAAACCAAAAACATGCCCAGAAGCTCCCCATCCCTTATCTGTCAGCTCTCTCCTTCAGGATCTGGGATGCGATGTTATCAGCCTTCTTACAATCATCCAGGAAAGCATGTTCTATGTTGCACTGGATTATGGTGAAGTCCAGTAAGGGCACAAGTCCCAAGAGAGTCCTCTCTGCATGTAAAGTCCAGAAAGTCCAGGTCTGCAAAGCAGAGCTCTTAGTGGCTTTGGAGTCAGCTGAAGTCCGCATAGTCAAAACAGTGGCATGCCTGCGTTTTTTTACTAGCCTAGACCTCATGGCCAAATATCCCTATAAACTGCATAGGTGCTCCTTCCTTCTCTCAGGCTGCATGGCTCTTTTTCTGCAAATGGCTGTCACCTTAATTTTAAATCCCTGACCATGGCCTGTGATGCAGTGGGTGTAGGAATCAGTTCTGGCCATTAGCAGAACCTTGCGCAGGCCTCATAAGCTATTTCATCACCATTCTATGGCCAGAGCCCCTCCCACCTCTTTGAAGCTTTGGAATGCCATAACCATTTGCATAAATAAAACACTAGGTACCTGCCATAGATATGCAAAGGTACCTCTCAGGCTGCACTGTTTTCTCCCCCATCACCCAAACCATGGACTGTGGAGAATTTGGGGATAACCTTTTTTCACCCTGTAACATGTTCATTGGCTGATCTACATAGTTTTCCATTCTCAACCCTATGAAGCTAGTTGAGCTTTTCCTCCTCCTTCCCCACTAACCATATGGAGATTTCAAAGTATAAACCATGCAAAATTTACCTGTGAATAAAAAGACACATCTGTTATATTTAATTGTCCACTTTTGATTTATTAAAAGATAGTAAAGTGACCCAGTATTTTTCCTGGGAATTGCTCTTCCCCCATTGCATGCAGTCTAAGACCAACTCCCACTAAGACAGTCAACCCATCCCCAAGAGCAAAAGTATCTAAGGCTGGTTCAACCTGGCAGCAATGCTGAAAAGCTGACATTAATTTGTCCCCATCTCCAATATCCCAGGAGTGCTCCATTTCCTGCCTCAATTCAGTTTTACCTCTGATATTATGAACTAGCCTTCTCTTTCAAAAGAAAAAACTTTTTCTTTCTTCACAAGCTAGAATCAAATTTGTTACTTGCAATCTAATGTAGATTTATATTCTTGAATATTTTATGTTAAAGCAGCCTACTTATATGACCTTTCTATCATTTTCTTACATCTCTAAAGAAATTGCATTTGCCTCAGCAAAATGAAATGATATATATTTTCTAAGGCACACTGATTTTCAAATCTTTCATCATGATCAGGTCATTTTCTTCTCCTGAAATGCTCTTCCAAAATCTCTGTCAAAATTCCATCCTTACTAAAGGTCTAATTTAAATAAAACTTATCTGAAATGTTCTCTTTTCTCTGTGAACCCTGATAAAATGTATTTTTTTGTTTCTGTTTTTAAAGTATATATTTTTGATTATGTTGTTGCAATAGTTCCAATTTTTTTCCCCTTTGCTTCCCTCCACTGAGTACCACTCTTCCTTCCAGCAATCCTACACTCCTTAGTTCATGTCCATGGGTCATGCATATAAGTTCTTTGGCTTCACCCTTTCCTGTATTATTCTGAACTTCCCCCTGTCTATTTTGTACCAACCGATTATGCTTCTTAATCCCTGCACCATATCCCCATTTCTCCCCCACCCCACCCCCAGCTGATAACCCTCCAAATGATCCCATACTTATGATCCTGTTCCTATTCTGGTTTGCTTAGTTGGATTTTGTTTTTATTTTTTAGATTCAGTTGTTGATAGTTGTGAGCTTGTTGTCATTTCAGCATTCAGAGTTTTGATCTTCTTTTTCCTAAGTAAGTCCCTTTGACATTTCATATAATAACGGCTTGGTAATGATGAACTACTTTAGCTTTACCTTGTCTGGGAAGCACTTCATCTGCCCTTCCATTCCAAATGATAGCTTTGCTGGATAGAGTTATCCTGGTTGCAGGTTGCCTTTCATCACATTGAATACTGCCTGCCAGTCCCTTCCTGCCTGCAAAGTGTCCTCTGTAGGCAGCCCTCTGTACACAACTCTCTACCTCTCTCTTGCTGCCTCCAGGACTCTGTCTTTATCTTTCACCTTTGGCATCTCAATCATGATGCATCCTGGTCTGGTACCCTCTGGGTTCAGCTCTCCTGGGACCCTCAGTGCTTTCTGGACCTCTCTGTCCATCTCCTTTGCAAAATTTGGGAAATTTTCCTCATTTTTTTCAATTCTTGCTTCCTCATTCTGCACTGGTTGACTGTTTTTTTTTCTTCCTTATGTTCCAAATCATTGGTTTGAACCCTGGTTCCCTTCCCTTAGCCATTGGTTTTGTGTGGATTTTTCTTCATTTCATTTAGCATAGCCTTCACTACTTCTCTTATGCATTTGCCATACTAAAGCATATCTGTCAAGCCTGTGAGCATCTTTATCACCAGTGTTTTGATTTCTGCATCTGTTAGGTTGTCTATCTCCTCATCTGTTAGGTTGTCTATCTTCTCATCTGTGAAGTTGGCTATCTCCTCATTGCTTAGTTCTCCCACTGGGACCTTGATCCGTTCCCCCCTTTTGGGCTGTACTTTTCTGTGTCTTCATTTTGACAGGCTCCTGCATTTGTTTGCTTCTGCATCCCAGGTAGAGCTGTCCCTCCTGTTATGTTGAAAGGGGTGGAGCCTTATGGATTTGTCAATACAGAGAGACTTGTTTCACCACATCATGGCACAGTATGTGGGGGAGGGGTCTGAGAGGGAACAATGCCTCCTGCTCAGCGCTTGCCCCTTTTCCAGGCCCCTCTCTCACTTCTGCACCAGACTGGCGCCCCTCTAGTTGCTGCCCTGGCTGTCCTTCCCAGAGTGGGTGGGTCTGTGAATGTTCTAGGACCATAGGAGCCCTTTAAAAAAGTGGACTCTGCTGAGACTGGCAGTTTCTGCCTTCACCCCAACCCCTACCGGTCTGCACAGTCAGAAGCAATGAGGCTTGATTTTCCCTGGTGCTGGGACTGTGGGCTTCAATGTCTGGTGAGGAACTGGGAATGCTCCCCAGGTGTCCCTCCTGACTTTAAAACATGTGACTGCGCTTTCTGCCAGCCTGCCCCTGCCACCGCTGCTGCCAACACCTCATCTTGTCCTCTCCACATAGGCTCCGCCCCTCCTACCTGTCTGGATGAGTATTTCTTCTTTATATATTTGTTTGCTGGACTTCCATGCAGTTGGATATTCTGGAACTTCTGGTTGTCTCTAGTTTTGAGGTAGTTGTATTCCCTCTTAGTTGTGGAGGGAGATGTGACATGTCTGTCTACGCCTCCATCTTGGCCAGAAGTCCACATTTTTATTTTGATGACATGGTATATCATCTTACTTATAAGAATACGCATTTTTTTTGAGGGCAAAAATAGCACCTTACCATGCATTGATTGAAATCAATGCCTTGTAATAATAGGGTGGACCAATACTTGTGAATGGAATTCAGTCTGGATGTGAATTTAATTCTCTCTGGAACCCAATTTCATATTTGACATTCAAAAACTAAAGTTCTTAGCTGACCTTAAACTCTGTGAAGGAGATCTATAAACCCCTAAACTTGTAAGCAAATATTCTTCATATGCACCCCATTGTATTTTTCCAAAAACAGGGTTAAAGCTTTTATTAGATTTTCAGAGAGATCTGTGACACAGGCTAGGAATGAGTGGCCACCTGAATTTCTAGAAGCAATTGTAGTAACACATTTATCACCACCTTCTAAATTCTTCTAGGTTGGGCTGAAATAAAATTAACAGAGGCAGATTAACAGGAGAATATCAAGATTTGATGCATGTACATGGGGAATTAACATAGGCAGGAAAATTCCAAAGACAGTGAGGCAACATTGTGTGTATAAGATATTCTATACAAAGGATAAAAGGGGTGGAGGAAAGAGTTATTAAATTTCAAAAGTGAGAATGAGCAATTTAGAAGTAATTAAGGAAGAATGGAACACAGCAGGAGAAGTTCTTGTTAGGTGACTCAGAAACAATGGAACACAGGGGCTATCTAGATACCAGGCACATGCCTGAAGTCCTCCTATTTATCATACTTAATTAAAATTAGGCTAAGGGGAACATCCTAACAACTCCTTACTGAAGCAGGTTTCTCTGTCTGAATGTCCTGGGCAGAAAAGGGGTGGGAGGGTCAAAGGCTCTCTCTGGGTCTGTTTCCTAATAAATAGCTTAGAAATCAATATTCTGAAAAGCAACTTCAGGGTGGCTAAATTTTGGTTCCCTTAAGTCCTGCATTTGAAACTCAAAGTTTCACGTTTCAGAACCTAACTTGGTGGATTCTTCCCTATTTCATCAATCAAATCATTCAGTTCTGAAAATAAATCAGTTTAGTTAAACTCTTGAGTATTTGTTCAGGAGACAGTGATATAGATGAGCTTCTAAAGTGAGGCCTATATTATGTAAGTAAGCAATTAGGTATTTAATAAAAAGTATGTCTATGAAAACAGAAGAAAATAACATTCTCTTAAGAATTTCCAAAAGGTTAATGATCGAAGCAAACTATAAACCAGTTTCTGAGTATGCAAGGCTGTCAGTTGATGAAGATTTCTAGATGTAAGGCTCAAAACTTTTTTTGCTGGAACGAAGAGGGAAAAACAGTGACCATGTGATAGATCTTTCTTACCTGCCATTTGAATGTTCCTGATGATATTATCAGGGGTTTAAATAATCTCAGTCATTGAGATTGTTTAAGCATGAGCTGTTGTGGTTATTTCTCTAAAGTTTATATCATGTTCTCTCTCTCAAAAAAAAAATTAGTTCTCAATAATTCCAAGTCAAAGAATGAGAAAAAATGAAACATTTAGTTTAGAGGGCTGTAGCCAATTAAAACAAAAATAGAAAAACTCAGGATTCAGTTCAGTTCACTGTTGAAAAGTAACTTTAAAGACTACTAGAATCTAATAATCATAACTGTATTATGTTTTCTAATGAAACATAATTTCTCCCCCTAAAATCACCCTCATTTTTATCAAAGATAGACAAATTAAGACTAATTTATTTCATAAGTATAGCTTCAATAAATTTGACCTGATTATTTGCATAAACACATAAACACACAAACACATGAATAATGATCATAGCAGGATCTTTTAAATTTGCTTTGCTGAAATTACATAAGAAATTTCCAGGCTGTAAGGAGCAAGGAAATGGTGACTCTCAAACCAGTAGGAAATAATTAGCAGCAAAGGACAAATGTAATTAAATATTGAATTGGGGATCTCCAAGCCAGAGTTAACAGTATCTGCACACTTACAAGTCAGGAAGGGGGCATTCCACAGCTCAGCACAAATGCTTTTGAGAACAAAGGATATCTGAGATCAAGGGGGAGGCAGATATTCATCACCAAACTCTGGGAAATGGGAGAATGTAGCTAGACAGGCCAGCAAACAAGATAGGGAAATATCAAAGAAGAGCTGGAGACAGACCTATTACCAGATCACCGTGAGTTAATTATCACCCTTAGTTAATTTAATCATGTTAGATTGTAACTCCGGAGTATCCAGCATGGAAAAATGGAGAAGGATAGGGAGAGGAGAAGGGGGGGATTTATTCGCATTAGGATGAAAACAGCCAGCTCCATTTTGTCAGTGCGCATGCCCCAGGCTGTCTGTGTGCCCAACTCGGCAGACTCATAAATAAATGCCTCGCTTTGCTGCTGAAGTCCTGTGTCCTGGTGTTATATTGTGAGCACTTCTCACACAGACCAAACTTTAATTAGCTTCTCAAGGAATCCAAGCTACATAGTCCCCATCAGCCATTGCGGGTAAAACCTGGGTGAATTTCTCAGGTTTGAGGTCCCTGAAAATATATTGAAGTTCTTTTTATGTCATCTCCCAGGAAAATAACCTTTGTCCCTTATTTGGAAAGACTACTATGAATCATGTAAGCAAGAGAACAGGCTCTTTTTCCAAGGGGCTTTTATTGACTTTCAAAGTCAATCTTAGTTCCTTAAAGCTTTCTGGTGACATCCAGTGCCTATGAATGTCTCTCTCAAACATGACATATTAGTCAAAGTCTTTGTTAATAAAATCAATTTCCAATGTTGTCTTCTTATCAAGAAAACAAACTTTTATTGAATTTATGCAAACAATCATATTGCCACAAAAATAGTAATATACTCTTATTAAGAGTTCAAGTTCTATAAGGATTAGGTAGGGAGAAAAATAAATAAATTTTCAATACTGCTTACAAAGGTATAATACACTAAATTGATCTAGGAAAAACAAGTTTCATCATAACTAGAAAACAAAAATATTTTAAAAATCAGCAGTGTTAGAAAACAAAAAGTCATAAAAATTGTAATCATCCTCAGTTCATTTAGTCCCATGTAATCAATTCTTGTTTATCCTTATAATTTGCCAGCATTTCATGAATCCAGTTATTCCTTAGAGTTATATAAATCTGCATCCAGTTTAAATTTATTCTTAGAAGCTCTATATTAGAACTAGTCAAAATCCTTACCATGAATCTTTCTACAGAGGAAAAATTTTCAAAAGCACCAGTGTTAAACAATGACTGTGTAAATGACAAAACTAAAAATGATACATTTATAGATCTTATTATAATGCAATTGACAAAAAGTTGCTTTTGCATATTATACATTTTAATATAACAATTAGAATTACAAATTAAAATTATATCAGAACTTTGTAGACTTTTTAAAAGTATATCTTATTGATTATGTTGTTACAGTAGTTCCAATTTTTTCCCCTTTGCTCCCCTCTGCCCAGTACCCTCCTTCCTTCCACCATTCCCACCCCCCTTAGTTCAAGTCCATGGGTCATGAATATAAGGTCTTTGGCTTCATCCTTTCCTATATTATTCTTAACCCCCCCCCATCTATTTTGTACTAACCGATTATGCTTCTTAATCCCTGCACCACTTCCCCATTTCTCCCGCTTTCCCCTCCCAGCTGATAACCCTCCAAATGATCCCATACCTATGATTCTACTCCTATGCTGGTTTCCTTAGTTAAATTTTGTTTTTATATTTTAGATACAGCTTTTTTTTTAATTTTATTTTTTGGTTTTTCAACTATAGTTGTCCAATTTTTTCCCCATTGCTCCCACCCAGCTCACTTCACCCATAATCATATCCCTCCCCATTGTCCATGTCCATGAGTCATTTATACATGTTCCTTGACTAAACCCTTCCCTTACTTATTCCCCTTCTCCCCCTCCTCCCTCCCCCCTATTGACTGTTATTCTGCTCCTTGTCCTATTCAGTTCATTCGTTTATGTTGTTCTTTAGTTTCCTGTATTGGGTGATATCATATGGTATTTTTCTTTCTTTGCCTGGGTTATTTCACTAAGCATAACTCTCTAGTTCCATCCATGTTGTCGCAAATGGCAGGAGTTCCTACTTTTTTTCTGCTGCATAGTATTCCATTGTGTAAATGTACCACAGTTTTTTGATCGACTCATCTACAGATGGGCACTTAGGCTGTTTCCAGCACTTAGCTATTGTAAACAGGGCTGCTATGAAAAAAGGGTGCATAAGTTCTTCTGAATTAGGGTTTTAGGAGTTTTGGGGTATAGTCCTAGAAGTGGAATCACTGGTTCAGGAGGCAGTTTCATTTTTAGTTTTCTGAGGTAATTCCATACTGTTTTCCATAGTGGCTGCACCAGTCTGCATTCCCACCAACAGTGCAGTAGGGTTCTCATTTCTCCACATCCTCGCCAGCACTTGTTGTTTGTTGATTTGTTGATGATGGCCATTCTGACTGGTGTAAAGTGGTATCTCATTGTGGTTTTTATTTGCATCTCTCTGATGGCTAGTTATGTTGAGCATTTTTTCATGTATCTATGGACCTTTCGTATGTCATCTTCGGAGAGTGTTTGTTCAGTTCCTTCGCCCATTTTTTAATCGGGTTGTCTGTTTTCTTGATGTTGAGTTGTATAAGACTTTATATATTTTGGAGATCAGTCCCCTGTCTGAGATATCATTGGCAAATATGTTTTCCCATATGGTTAGTTTCCTTTTCATCTTGCTGATGTTTTCTTTTGCTGAGCAGAAACTCTTTAGTTTGATGTAGTCCCATTTGTTTATTTTTTCCTTTATGTCTCTTGACTTAGGAGATGTATTCATGAAAATATTGTTACGTGGGATATATGAAATTTTCCTGCCTATGTTTTCCTCTAGAACTTTTATGGTGTCACAGCTTACATTTAAGTCTTTGATCCATCTTGAGTTTATTCTCGTGTGTGGTGTAAGTTGGTGGTCTAGTTTCATTTTTTTGCATGTACCTATCCAGTTCTCCAAGCACCATTTGTTGAAGAGGCTCTTCTCACCCCATTTTATGTTCCTTCCTCCTTTATAAAATATTAGTTGACCATAGATTCCTGGATTTATTTCTGGACTCTCTATTCTGTTCCATTGATCTATATGTCTGTTCTTATGCCAGTACCAGACTGTTTTAATTATAGTGGCTTTGTAGTATTGTTTGATCTCTGGTATTGTGATTCCTTCTGCTGTGTTCTTCTGTCTCAAGTTTGCTTTGGCTCTTCGGGCTCTTTTTTGGTTCCATATGAATTTTGGAGTATTTGTTCTAGGTCAGTGAAATATGTCATTGGTATTTTAATAGGGATTGCATTGAATTTGTAAATTGCTTTGGGTAGTATGGCTATTTTGATGATGTTGATTCTTCCCATCCAGAACATGGTATTTGCTTCCATTTATTTGTATCTTCCTTAATTTCTTTCTTCACTGTTGTGTAATTTTCAGTGTACAGGTCTTTTATCTCTTTGGTTAAGTTTATTTCTAGGTACTTTATTTTTCTTGTTGCTATAGTAAATGGTATTTTTTTTGCTTCTGTCTCTGATATTTTATTGTTGGTGTACAGAAATGCCTTAGATTTCTGTGTATTTATTTTGTACCCTGCTATTTTGCCAAATTCACTTATTATATCGAGTATTCTTTTAGTGGAGTTTATAGGGTTTTCTATGTATACTATGATGTCATCTGCATATAATGATAGTTTTACTTCTTTTTTCCGAATTTGGATGCCTTTTATTTCTTTTTCTTGTCTGATTGCTGTGACTAGAACTTCCAACACTATGTTGAATAGGAGTGGAGAGAGTGGACAGCCTTGTCTTATTCCTGATTTCAGGGGGAATGCCTTCAGTTTTCATCCATTGAGTATGATGTTGGCTTCACGTTTCTCATATATAGCCTTAATTATGTTAAGGTATGCTCCCTCAATTCCCATTGTGCTGAGTGTTTTCATCATAAATGGGTGTTGTACTTTCTTAAATTCTTTTTCTGCATCTATTGATAGGATCATGTGATTTTTGTCTTTCATTTTGTTTAGGTGATGTATTATATTTATTGATTTGGGAATATTAAACCATCCTTGCATCCCTGGGATGAATGCCACTTGATCGTGGTGTATGATCTTTTTGATGTCTTGCTGGATCCTCTTTGGCAATATTTTGTTGAGGATTTTAGCATCTATGTTCATCAGTGATATTGGCCTGTAGTTTTCTTTCTTTGTTGTGTCTTGACCTGGTTTTGGAATTAGGATAATACTGGCTTCATAGAAAGAGTTTGGTATTTTTCCCTCTTCTTGGTTTTTTTGGCATAGTTTTAGGAGGGTAGGAGTTAGTTCTTCCCTAAATGTTTTGTAAAATTCACCTGTGAAGCCATCAGGTTTAGGGTTTTTGTGTGCCAGGAGTTTTTTTATTACTGTGTCAATTTGTTCTTTGTTATTGGTTTGTTGAGACTTTCTACTTCTTCTCAATTCAGTTTTGGAAGGTTATGTGTTTCTAGAAATTTGTCCATTTCTTCTATGTTGTCAAATTTCTTGCCATACCATTGTTTGTAGTAATTTCTTACAATAATTTGTATTTCTGTGGTATCAGTCGTGATTTCTCCTCTTTTGTTTCTTATTTTGTTTATTTGAGTCTTTTCTCTTTTTTTATTGATTAGCCTGGCTAAAGGCTTGTTGATTTTGTTTATCTTTTCAAAGAATCAGCTCCTAGTTTTGTTGATCTTTTGAATTGCTTGTTTGGTCTCTATGTCATTTAATTCTGCTCTGATCTTGATGATTTCCTTCCTTCTTTTTGCCCTAGGCTTTGTTTGTTGTTGTTGTTCTAGCTCTTGTAGTTTTAGGGTTAAGATTTTTTATTTGAGCTTCTTCTATCCTTTTCAGATATACCTGTATTGCTATGAACTTCCCTCGTAGGACTGCTTTTGCTGTGTCCCATAGGTTTTGGGCTGTTGTGTGTTCATTATCATTACTTTCCAGAAATTTCTTGATTTCTTCTTTGATGTCATTGTTAACCCATTCATTATTTAATAGCATGTTATTCATTCTCCATGAGTTTGAGTGTCTGATTTTTTCTCTGAGGTTAATTTTTATTTTCAAGGCATTGTGGTCTGAAAAGGTGCTTGATATGATTTCAATTTTCTTGAATTTGTTGAAGCTTGTTTTGCATCTTATCATGTGGTCTATCTTTGAAAATGTCCCATGTGCCTTTGAAAAGAATGTATATTTTGCTTCTTTGGGGTTAAAATTTCTATATATATATATCAGTTAAGTCCATGTGGTTTAGTGTGTTGTTCAATGCCTGTATATCCTTGGTGTTTCTTTGCTTCAATGATCTGTCTATTGTTGATAATGGAGTGTTGAAGTCTTCTACTATGAGTCTATTTTTGTTAATATCCTTCTTGTGTCTTCTAGTATTTTCTTCATGTATTTGGGTGCTCCTATGTTGGGTGCATATATGTTTATCAGTGTTATATCTTCTTGATGGATTTTTCCCTTAAGTATTATGAAATGTCTTTCTTTGTCTTTTTTTATTGCTCTTGCTTTGAAATCTGTTTTGTCTGATATGAGTACTGCTACCCCAGCTTTTTTTTCCATGTCTGGTTGCTTGGAATACTTTTTTATATCCCTTTACTTTCAGTCTGTTTAAATCTTTTGGTTTGAGGTGTGTTTCTTGTAGGCAGCAAATATGTGGGTCCTGTTTTCGTATCCATTCTGTTACCCTATGCCTTTTAATTGGAACATTTAATCCATTTACATTTAAGGTTATTATTGACATGTATTTATTCATTTCCCTTGTACCTTTGTTTCTCTCCTCTTATTTTCTTCTTTTTCTTAAAACATTCCCTTTAGCAACTCTTGCAATGCTGGTTTCGTGCAGATGTATTCTTTTAGTTTTCTTTTGTCTGGAAAACTTCTTATTTCACCTTCCATTTTGAATGAGAGCCTTGCTGGGTAGAGTATTCTTGGTTGTAGGCCTTTGTTTTTCATTGCTTGAAATATTTTTGGCCATTCCCTTCTGGCTTGTAGTGTTTCTTTTGAAAAATCGGTCAATAGCCTTAACCTTATCGGAGCTCCCTCGTATGTTATTTGCTGTTTTTCTCTTGCTGCTTTTAGGATTCTCTATTGTCTTTGAATGTTTCCATTTTAATTATGATGTGTCTTGGAGTCCGTTTTTTGGGGGTTCCTCTTCATTGGGACTCTCTGTGCTTCTTGAATTTTCATAACTTTTTCTTTCATCAGGTTGGGAAAATTTTCTGTCATTACTTCTCCCATCAGATTTTCTATTCATGTTCTTCTTTTTCTCCTTCTTTTATTCCAATGATTCAAATATTATTTTGCCTCATGCTATCCTGTAATTCCCTTACATCTTCTTCATATTTTTTCAATTTTTTTTCATTTTGTTTTATTGTCTGGGAATTTTTTTTCTACATTGTCCTCTAACTCACTGATCCAATCCTCTGCTTCGTTTAGCCTTCTTTTGATTGATTCTACTGTGTTCTTCAGCTCAGAAATTGTATTCTTCATTTCTTCCTGGTTCTTATTGCTGGTTTCTATGTCCATTTTTATGCTGGTGTAGTTCTCCATAAGTTCCCTGTAATTTTCTTGGAGCTGTTGGTAACTTCCTTGGAGGTTGTCATAGGTGTTTTTGAGGTTGTCGAGTATTTTGAGCTTCTTCACCACCATTATTTTGAATTTTATGTCTGACATTTGGGCTATGTCTATTCCTCTCTTTCTGGGGATTCCTCTTTTCTTTTAATTGAGAGGTTGTTTCTGCATCTTACCATGTTGGATCTTCTTGTTTGTTTTTGCCTTTTGGGTTTGTCTTCTTGGACGTCCTACCTTTGTGGTATGAGATTCTTTATAGGAGATCTGGGGTTCAGTGGTGCAGTCTCTTTGATCTCCTGAGCCTGAAATCTTGGGTTACCCTTTATGTCATTTGTTTATGCTGTCTGGTTATATTTCAGATGCTCTTTGGTGGGATCTTTTCTCTGGCTAGTTGATTGAGTGTCATTCTGTCCACTTGTCTTTAGTTTCAGTTCAGTTTTTATGTGTCGTCTTCTTTTTCTGGATCCACAGCTGGTGTAATGAGGTGAGCCAGAGGTTCCTTATCCTTGCAACAGTGGTGTGTGCCTCTGTGCAGTCTTAGCCATGCTCCTGGGTTACTCCTGCGTGCCCGCAGTGGCCAGTGTATTCCTTTAGCACCTGTTTGGAGCCGGGTGGGTGCTAGTACATGCGTGCACCTGCACGCGCAAGGTGGATTGCGCACTACCCTCAGGCCTGCAGAGCTGCGCCCTGGGAGTCAGTCTCTTGCCCCTAGGGGCAGGGTCCTGGACATTTGTGCATGATGGAAATGAGCATCTATAAGTCGCAGCCGCCCGCTGTTCCCAGGCCGCAGTCAACTACCGTTCCAGCACTTGCCTGGGCGGGCACGAGCAAAGCTAGCATAAGTGGGCTGTGCTCTGGCCTGGCACCAACTGTAGCTGGCCAGGGGTTTCTGTGCACAGTCTTCTGTGTGCCCAGTGGGCCCTCCCTGTGCTCATTGGGACACTGATCTTATGTCTGTTGGGGTGTGTCAGAGGGGCAGAGTGACGTGCGGCTGGCGACCTGGCTGTGTGCCCGGGCCAGTGTATGAGAGCACTTCCCTGTGCGCGCCTGCGTGACCCAAGGGGAGGGTTGGGGAGTAGGCAAGTGCACTTCTGCGCCTGTGCTCCTCAAGAATCTCCTATAACCCCCAACCTTTCCTCCCCTCTCTGCAGTACACAAGAGAAAAATATAAAGGAAAATCCCAGTGGGCAGGGACCAGCTCTCCTCCTGATTCCTCTCTGGGGAAGCCTGTGGTCACTAAAAAGTCTTAGAGTACTTCCAGCCACAGCTCGGGGAGCCAACCCATTCAGAAATCCCGTCTAATCCCTTTTTCCTCTGCTATCTTGACCAAACAGGTCGCTCCCAGATGGTTTTATCTAATCCAGCATTGCCAAGGCTCGACTTCTGCCAGTGTCCAGCTGCTCACTGAGATGTCCTGTCTGCAATTAGTCCTAACTACAAATGGGTCTCGGGAGCCAGAAAGCGCAGCCTCCTCTCACTCCTCCACCACCTTCTCCCATAAATCCTAAAAATAGATTCAGTTGTTGATAGTTGTGAGTTTGTTGTCATTTTAGTGTTCATAGTTTTGATCTTCTTTTTCTTAAATAAGTCCTTTTGGCATTTCATATAATAATGGCTTGGTGATGATGAACTCTTTTAGTTTTACCTTGTCTGGGAACCCCTTCATTTGCCCTTCTTTCTAAATGGTAGCTGCTGGATAGAGTAATCTCGGTTGTAGGTCCTTGCTTTTCATCACATTGAATACTACTTGCCAGTCCCTTCTTGCCTGCGAAGTGCCTTTTGAGAAATCAGTTGACAGTCTTACAGGCACCCCTTTGTAGGCAATGCTCCGCTTCTCTCTTGCTGCTTTTAGGATTCTCTCTTTATCTTTCACCTTTGGCATTTTAATCATGATGTGTCTTGGTGTAGTCCCCTCTGGATCCAGCTCGCCCGGGAGTCTCTGTGCTTCCTGGACTTGTATGTCTATTTCCTTCACAAAATTTGGGAAGTTTTCCTCCATTATTTTTTCATATAAGTTTTCAATTTCTTGCTTTTCCTTTTCTTCTTCTGGCACCTCTATGATTCAGATGTTGGCACATTAATATTGTCCCAGAGGTACCCAAATCTCTTTTCATTTTTTTCTATTCTTGTTTAGTTATTCTGTACTGGTTGACTTTTTTTCTTCCTTATGTTCCAAATCATTGATTTGAAACCTGGCTTCCTTCCCTTCCCCATTGGTTTTGTGGCGATTTTCTTTCGTTTCACTTAGCATAGCCTTCAATTCTTCTTTTCTGTGTTTGCCGTACTTAAGGATGTCTGTCAAGTCTATAAGCATCTTTAACACCAGTGTTTTGAACTCTGCATCTGTTAGGTTGACTATCTCCTCATCTGCTAGGTTGGCTATCTCCTCGTTGCTTAGTTCTATCACTGGAACCTTGATCCAGTCCCTCTTTTGGGCCATCCTTCTCTGTCTCCTCATCTTGACAGGCTCCTGTGTCTGTTTGCCTCTGTTTCTTAGGTAGAGATGTTGCTCCTGTTACATTATAAGGGGCGGGGCCTTAGGGATTCATCAGTATAGGGCAACCTGTTTCACCATGTTATGGAGCTTATGTGGGGGAGAGATCTGAGAGGGAACAATGCCACTTGCCCTGCACTCGCACCCTTTCCAGGCACTTCTCCCACTTTCATATGGTATTGGTGCCTTTTTAGCTGTTGCTCTGGCTGTCATTGCCACAGTGGATGGGTCTGCGAACATTCTAGGACCGTGGTGGCCCTTTAAACATGTGGACTATGCTGAGAGACTGGCAGTTTCTGCCTCTACCCCAACCCCCAGGGATATGCATAGTCAGAAGTAATGAAGCTTGATTTTCCCCAGTGCTTGGACCATGGGCTGCGAAGTCTGGTGAAAAGCTGGCAGCGCTCCCCAGGTGTCCCTCCTGACTTTTTAAACATGTAACTGTGCTTTCCGCTGTCCTGCTGCTGCTGCCATTATTGCCACCAGCACACCACATCCTTTCCACCTGGGCTCTGCCCCTCCTACCTGTCTGGATGAGTATTTCTTCTTTATATCTTTGTTTGTTGGACTTCCATGCAGTTTGATTTTCCCAAACTTCTGGTTGTTTCTAGTTTTGAGGTAGTTGTATTCCCTCTTAGTTGTGAAGGGAGACGCAGCATGTCTGTCTACACCCCCATCTTGGCTGGAAGACTCAAACTTTGTAGACTTTTGGAGATTTATTATAGTAATAATAATTTAAATAAATAAATAAATAAATAAATAAATAAATTTTATCTTTGCTTGACACATATTCCCATGTACTTTAATGTATCAAACAAGCATAATTAGTTTAAAAGTTCTCTTTTATGATGAGAAAATAAGAGCAAAACTTTGAGTTATTTCAAGTGACTATTGGAATAACTGAAAGCCATTTCCAGGTTATGAGAAAGTCTCCTTTAAAAATTTGAAGTCTGGTAAAGTGGCTAAACATATTTGAAAAAAGAATTATATATTATTATGAAACTATAGCAAATTATTCACTTAGCCAAAATTATAGTAAAAGATATCAAGCGTAAAACACAGGTTAGGTATTATTAGTCAAACTTTAGCTTTCAGGATTGAAAAAATTATTATTAAGTAATCAAGTACCTCACTAAGACAATATGACACAGAGATCTTTAAGACTGAATTTATCTGAATCCAAGCAGAGTAGGTAGTAGTGCATTCACCTTATACAAAGATTAAATTGGAATTACAACTAAATTATAGAACAATCATTTTGAATAACCAACTGAGGATGAAAACTAGCTGAGAGAAGTCTTGTAACCAAGAATTTATAGAAAAAGGCACATTGAGACTGCTCCAGATTGTCAAGGACCAGTCATGAGCATCATCTTACATTAGCCTGCACCACAGTCACTCCCAAGAGGCTCAGGACCAACACACCAAGTGGCCAGGTTCAGACAACATCAGATCAGAATCCAATAAGCTTTACATCAGCATATATCAAGGGAGATCTCAGCAGGCACCAAACCCTGCTGAGGCAAATTACTATTTGTGTGGTCAGCACCTACACAGCAGCTTGTATGCCATGGTCAGGGTTAAGCCTCACAGTGATCCAGCCTGAGGGTCAATCTCACACATGAGTGGGCCAACAGCAATCAAGGCTCAATTACAAGAAGAAGATGGCAGAGGAGTGAGAGGAGGCTGCACTTGCTTGCTCCCTAGACCAGTCTGTAGTTTTGGCTAATTGTGGATACAGCATCTCAGTTAACATCTGGATACTTGTGGGAGCTGAGCCTTGGCACTGCTGGCGTCAGAGGAGGCCACCTCAGAGTGACCTATCTGGTGAGGATCATGAAGGAGAAATGAGAGAGATGCGAGTTCTGGCTGGCTTGGCCCCCACGGCAGTGGCTGGCAGTGCACAAAGATTTTACAATGCCCCTAGGTTTCCACTGAGAGGAGTCAGGGTGGAGATTGAGGCTGTGCCCACTGGCAGAGCCAGGAGTAGGCCAGGTGGCATCTGGCTCTGAGAGGCAAGGAGCAGTGTATTTGTGTGTGTGCGCGCGCGTGTGTGTGTGTGTGTGTGTGTGTTTTCTTGTGTTTTTTTTCTCCTTTTTTTTTGTGGATTGGGGAGGGAAGGCTAGGGGCAGGGTAAGATTCTTGAGTGCACATGCAGGAGTGCACTCATCCCCTTCTCCCCCACCCACCACT
Source organism: Furipterus horrens (assembly GCF_987537825.1). Taxonomy (NCBI): domain Eukaryota; kingdom Metazoa; phylum Chordata; class Mammalia; order Chiroptera; family Furipteridae; genus Furipterus; species Furipterus horrens. Next base: position 75,125,600 of record NW_028327177.1, read on the forward strand.
TGCCCCAGGATATGCGCACATGGGAACACCTCCGGCCTTCCCCGCTTGACCTGGGCTGTGGCCAAAGAAAGATGAAGTGAACTAGGGATACTTTGGAAAAGTTATGGGTGCTGATTTTGGAGAAAGAGTTGGGGATCAGTGCGATGGATCCCAGTGCAGACTCATCCTCAGTGCTATGGGAGAAATCTCTTAAGCAGACTACTCCCCTCCAAGTGGTATCAGCCAGAGGCAGAAGCTCAGTAACTGTCTAGAGGACAAGGTGGGCAGAGTGACTCTTAGTCAGCTATTGGAGGGAAGGACCCACCAAAAAGCAACACAACAACAACCAAAACCAAAATACTACCAGAATCCAAGTAAAGGCATAAAGGGCATCCCAAGACCATCAAGTTCATAGATCAAGAAGCCTGAACCACCTAATCACACAGGATTCCTACCACATAAGGTCACAACATAAAGGCAGGGAATGAAAGCAGATCAATCTAAGAAGCAGAAAAAAACAGAAAGAGCCACCTAAAATGGGGAGATGAAGAAACAATACCCCATCAAAAGCAAAGGAGGAATTCCCAGAAGGATGGATAAACGAAATAGAGGCAAGCAAACTATCAGACATGGAATTCAAAACAATGGTAATGAGGAAGCTCAATGAACTTGACAAACTCGGAGAAAACTACAACAAACTCCAGGGGAACTACAAAAAACTCCATGGAAACCATAAAGAACTCCAGGGAAACTACAAGGAACTTACTTGGAACTATACCAGCATGAAAAGGACATAAAATTTTTTAATAAGAGCGAGGAAGAAATGAAGGATTCAATTTCTGAACTGAAGAACACAGTAGAATGAATCAAAAGCAGGCTCATTAAAGTAGAGGATTGGATCAGTGAACTAGAGGACAACATAGAAAAAAATAGCCCAGACATGGCAACATGAAAAAATTTTAAAAAAAGGTTTAAGAGAGCTGCAGGACAACATAAAAAGTAATAATATCCATATCATAGGGATACCAGAGGGAGAAGAAGAGGAGCAAGGGGTAGAAAACCTGACAGAAAAAGTAATGACAGAAAAAAATCCCAAACACAAGAAGAGAGAATGTCTCACAACTACAGAGGGCACAGAGGGTCCAAATGAAGACTAACCAAAGGAGGCCCACTCTAATGCATAGCATAATTAAAATGGCAACACTCAAAGACAAAGAGAATCCTAAAGGCAGCAAGAGAAAAACAGCAAATAACATACAAGGGAGCTCCGATAAGGCTATCAACTGATTTCTCAACAGAAACACTACAAGGCAGAAGGGAATAGCAAAAATATTTCAAGTAATGAAAAACAGAGGACTACAAGCAAGACTACTCTACCCAGCAAGGCTCTCTTTCAAGATGGAAGGTGAAATAAGGAGTTTTGCAGACAAATGAAAACTAAAAGAATACATCTCCAATGAACCAGCATTGCAAGAGATGCTAAAGGAAATGCTTTAAGAAGAAGAAAAAGAAAGGGAGAGGAACGCATTTACAAAGAGAAAAAGTCGCAATGAATAAATACCTGTCAATAATAACCTTAAATGTAAATGGATTAAATACTCCAAACAAAAGACATAGGGTAGCAGAATGGATACAAAAACATAACCCACATATATACTGTCTACTAGAGACCCACCTCAGAACAAAAGATCTACACAGATTGAAAGTGAAGGAATGGAAAAAAGTATTTCAAGAAAATGGACATGGAGTAGGGCGGGTAGAATAAAAAAAAAAAAGAAAGAAAATGGACATGAAAAGAAAACTGAGTAGCAATATTCATATCAGACAAAACAGATTTCACAGCAAAGGCCATAACAAGAGACAATAAGGACATTTCAAAGTATTTAAGGGAACATTCCATCAAGAAGATATAAACCTGGAAAACATATATGCAGTGAATATAGGAGCACCCAAATATAAAAGAAAAATATTGGAAGACTACCAGAAGGATATCAACAGCAACACACTCATAGTGAGGACTTTAACACTCCATTGTCAAAAATGGACAGATCTTCAAAGCAAAAAAAACAAAAACAAAAAACAAAAAGCACTAAGGTTATTGAGGCATTGAACAACATTCTAGATAAATGAACTTAGTTGATATATAGAACTTTTCACCACAAAGAGGAAAAAATATACATTCTTTCCAACTGCACATGGAATATTTTCAAAGATAGGCCACATGGTAAGACACAAAACAAGCTTCAACAAATTCAAGATTATTGAAATTATATCAAGCATCTTCTCAGATCATAGTGGCTTGAAACTGGAAATAAACCTCAAGGAAAAAACTCAAAGACATTCAAACTCATGAAGAATTAATCAATGCTATTAAATAGTGAATGAGTTAACAATGATATCAGGGGAAAAATTTAAAAGTTTCTGGAAACAAACTTTAATGAACACACAACAACCCAAAATCTATGGACACAGTGAAAGCAATCCTGAGAGAAAAGTTCATAGCAATACAGGCCTACCTGAAAAGGATAGAAGAAGCTTAAATAAAATATCTAACCCTACAGCTAAAAGAACTAGAGGAACAACAACAAACAAAGCCCAGAGTGAGAAGGAAAGAAATCATCACAATCAATGTAGAATTAAATGACAGAGACCTAAACAAACAAGAATCTCAAATAAAAAATATAACCCTAAAGCTACAACAACTAAAGGAACAACAACAAACAAAGCCCAGAGCAAGTAGGAATAAGGAAATCATCGAGATCAGAAAAAATTAAATGACATAGAGATTAAACAAGCAATTCAAAAGATCAATAAAACCAGAAGCTGGTTCTTTGAAAAGATAAACAAAATTGACAATCCTTTAGCCAGCCTCATCAAAAAACAAAAAGAGAAGACCCAAATAAACAAAATCAGAAATCAAAGAGGAGAAATCACAACCAATACCACAGAAATACAAAAGATTGTAAGAAATTACTACAAACAACTGTATGGCAAGAAACTTGAAAACCTAGATGAAATGGACAAATTTCTAGAAACATATAATCTTCCAAACCTGAATCAAGGAGAAGCAGAAAGCCTAAACAGATGGATAACAAAAAGTGAAATTGAAACAGTAATAAAAAACTCCTGGCACACAAAAGCCCAGGACCAGATGTCTTCTCAGGTGAATTTTACAAAATATTTAGGTAAGAACTGATGCCTATCCTTCTCAAACTGTTCAAAAAACTCCAAGAAGAGGGAAGACCCGCAATCGCTTTCTATGGAGCCAGTATTACTCTAATTCCAACACCAGGTCAAGATACAACAAAGAAAGAAAACTACAGGCTAATATCGCTGATGAACATAGATGCTTAAATCCTGAACTTAATATTGGCAAACTGAATCCGGCAACACATTAAACAATATCATACACCACAATCAAGTGGATTCATCCCAGGGTTGCAAGGATGGTTTAATATTAACAAATCAATAAGTGTAATACACACATAAACAAAATGAAAGAAAAAAATCACATAATCATATCCATAGATGCTGAAAAAGCATTTAAGTACAACACCCACTTAAGATGAAAACACTCAGCAAAATGGGAATAGAGAGAGCATACCTCAACAATAATAAAGGCCATATATGAGAAAGGTGAAGCCAACATCATACTTAATGGACAAAAACTAAAAGCATTCCACTTAGATCAGGAACAAGACAGGGAGGTCCACTCACTCCATTCCTATTCAACATAGTCTTGAAAAATCTAGCCACATCAATCAGACAAGAAAAAGAAATAAAAAGCATCCAAATTGGAAAAGTGGAAGTAAAACTCATTATTTGCAGATGACATGATAGTGTACATAGAAAACCCTATAGACTCCATGAAAATACTACTCAACATAATAAGTGAACTTGGTAAAATAGCAGGGTACAAAGTCAATACTGAGAAATCAAAGGCATTTCTGTATACCGACAATAAAATATCAGAGATAGAAACTAGAAAAAAAGTCCCATTAACTATAGCAACAAGAAAAATAAAGTACCTAGGAATAAACTTAACCAAGGAGGTAAAAGAGCAGTACTCAGAAAACTACATAACACTGAAAAAAGAAATTAAAGAAGATACAAATAAAGGAAGCATATACCATGATCGTGGGTGGGAAGAATCAACATCATTAAAATGTCCATACTACCCAAAGCAATTTATAGATCAATGAAATCCATATTAAAATACTAGTGACATATTTCTCAGACCTAGAACAAATACTTCAAAAATTTATATGGAACCAAAAAAGACCCCGAATAGCCACAGCAATCTTGAGGAAGAACACAGTAGGAGGAATACAATACCTGATGTCAAATATACTACAAAGCCTCTGTAACCCAAACTGTACTGGCATAAGAACAGACGTATAGATCAATGGAACAGAATAGAGAGCCCAGAAATAAATCCATGTCTATATGGTCAACTAATATTCAACAAAGGGAGAAGGAACATAAAATGAAGTACAAAGAGCCTCTTCAAAAAATGGTGCTGGGAGAACTGGACAGGGACATGCAAAAAAAAAAAAATAATGAAACCAGACCACCAACTTACACCATACACCACAATAAACTGAAGATGGATCCAGGACTTAAATATAAGGTGTAACACCATAAAAGCCCTAGAGAAAAACATAGGCAATAAAATTTCATATATGCCACCTAGCAATATTTTTGTCAATATATCTCCTTATGCAAGGGAAATAAAGGAAAGAATAAACAAATGGAACTGCATCAAACTAAAGAGTGTCTACTCAGCAAAAGAAAACATCAGCAAGATGAAAAGGGAACCAAACATATGGGAAAATATATTTGCCAATGATATCTCAGACAAGGGATTGACCTCCAGAATATATAAAGAACTTACATGTCTCAACAGCAAGAAGACAGACAACCCAATTTAAAAATATGCAAAGAACCTAAGCAAACAGTTCTCCAAAGAGGACATTCAGAGGGTCCATAGGCATATGGCAAATGCTTATATCACTAGCTGTCAGAGAGATTCAAATAAAACCACAATGAAATACCACTTCACATCATTTGGAAAGGTTATCATCATCAACAAATCAACAAACAAGAAGTGCTGGCAAGGATGTGGAGAAATGGGAACCCTAGTGCACTGCTGGTGGGAATGCAGACTGGTGCAGTCACTAAGGAAAACAATATGAAATTTTCTCAAAAAACTAATAATGCAACTGCCTTTTGAACCAGCAATTCTATTGTTAGGATTATACCCAAAGAATCCTGAAATGCCAATTCAAAAGAACTTATGCACCCCTATGTTTATAGCAGTGGTATTTACAATAGCCAAGTACTGGAGACAGCCTAAGTGCCCATCTGTAGATGAGTGGATTAAAAAACTGTGGTACATTTACACAATGGAATACTTATGCAGCTGAAAGAAGGAAGGAACTCCTACCATTTGCAAAAATATGGATGGAACTACAGATAATTATCCTTAGTGAAATTATCCAGGTAACAAAAGACAAATACCATATTATATGACCTAATTCAGGAAACTAATGAACACAAACAAATGAGGAAAATTGAACCATACACATGTAAAAAAAAGCAGACCAACAGTATCCAGGGTTGAGGGAGGAGAAAGAGTAAGAGGGAAAGTACTGGATGGGTACAGTCAAGGAATTAGTATAAATGACCCATGGACATGGACAACTGGATGGGAATTGATTGTGGGATAAGGGATGTGCGGGGTGGAGGGGGAGCTATGGGGGAAAAATTGGGACACCTGTAATAGAAAAACCGTAAAAAGAAATGACTCAATTACAACAGGAGTAGGCCCATGTAACCCACACCAGGAATGTTCCTGGAGCACCTGTCATAGGTGATCAAGGAGACTGCACCACTGGATCCCACAGGACACCTACTAAATAAGGCCACCACACAAAGACTGAGAGTCATAACAGCTCTAGGACTCTCAAAAGAGGCATCCAAAACGAGGAGACAATGAAACAGGCCCCAATAAAGGTGAAATCTCCAGAGAAAAAGCTAAATAAAATGGAGGCATACAATTTATCAGAAAGTTGAAAGTAATGGTTATACGGATGCTCAGCAGCATGAAAGAGACAGAAATCATAAAAAAGGACCATTCAGAAAATAAAGAACACAATATCTGAAATGAAGAATGCACTGGGAGAAATAAAGAGTAGGCTTGATAAAGCAGAGAATCAAATCAGTAATTGGGAAAACAGGATAGAATAAAAACACACAATCAGAGGAAGCATACAAAAAAATTTAAAAATGAGAATACTTTAAGTGACTTTTGGAACAACATAAAATATAAGATTATCTGTATCATAGGAGTACCAAAAGGAAAAAAGAGAGAGAACAAGAAATGGAGAACCTATTTAAAGCAATAATGACTGGTGAAGAAGAGAGACACACAAGTCCAGGAAATGCAGAGTCTCAATCAAGATGGACCCAAAGAGGCCCACACCAAGACACATCATAATTAAAATGGCAAAGCTTAAAGACAAGGAGAGACTCCTAAAATTTCCAAGAAAAGTATAGTTAGTTACCTAGAAGGGAGGTCCCATAAGTTTGTAAGCTGATTTTATAACACAAACATTTCAGGCCAAAAGAGATTGGCATAAAATATTCAAAGTGATGAAAAGCAAGGACATACAACTAAGGTTACTTTACCAGTCAAGGCTATCATTTAAAATTAAAGGAGAAATAAAGACTTCCCAGACAAGAAAAGGCTAAAAGGGTTTTTAGCAGTCATTGAAATCAATTGGCACACTTCCAGATAGAAAATTGACAAGAGACAATGGCCTTAAATGACATATATCAAATGGAATTAATTGATATCTTCAGAGCATTTCACCCCATGGCAGCAGAATATACATTCTTTCTAAGTGAATATGGCACCTTTTTTAGGATGGGCCACATGTTAGGACACAATTCTCAATAAATTTAAGAAGATTGAAATTGTATTAAGGATCTTCTCAGACCAAAATGGTATAAAACTAGATATCACAATAAAAAAATGAAAAGCACACAAAAGACATGGATGCTAAAAAACATGTTACTAAACATAAATGGGGTAGCAATGTGATTAAGAAAGAAATTTAAAAAATACCTTGTAAGTTGAATCTAATGAACAAAATAAACTGACAAAAGTAGAAATAGAGGCATAGATACATAGAAAAGACTGACAGCTCTCAGAAGAGAGGTGGAAGAGGAGGACTGGATAAAAAAGGTGAAGATAGTAGCCGAAGAACATATATCCAGAACCCATAGACACAGGGAACAGTTTAGTGATGGTCAGAGAGAAGATGGGGTGGCAGCTGAGTGAATGTGGGCAAAGGGAGAAAAATGGAACATCTGTAATAGTTTTAATTTTAAAAAAAGAGTAAAAAAGATACCTTAAAAGAAATGAATATGAGAACACAACAATCCAAGATCTGTGGAACATAGCCAAAGCAGTTCTCCAAGGAAAATTCATAGCATTACAGGTATAGATCAAGAACTAAGAGAAATCTCAAATAATCAATCAAACTTTACACTTAAAGGAAGTTGAAAAACAATAAACAAAGCCCAAAGCAAGTAGAAGGAAGGAAATAATAAAGATTAGAGCAGAAATAAACAGAGTCTAAAAAATAAAAAAGGTCAACTAAACCAAGAACTGAAAAGATTTAAAAACAAGTGGACAAACCTTTAACCAGGAAATCAAGAAAAAACAAAGAGGACCTCAATAAATAAAATCAGAAATAAAGAGGAGAAGTAACAAAAGATACCAAAGAAATACAAGATTGTAAGAAAATAGTACAAACAACTGTATACCAACAAATTAGACAATCTGGAAAAAAATGGATAAATTCTTAGAAACAGTTTTCCAAAACTAAATGAAAAAGAGTCAAAAAATCTGAATAGAAAAAATACAACTAGTGAAACTGAAGCACTAATTAAAAAAAAAAACTTTCAACAATAAATAGTCTTAAACCAGGTAGCTTCATAGGTAAATTTTATCAAACATTCAATGAATAACTAACACCTGTCTTTCTCAAACTATCCTAAAAAAGTCAAAAGGAAGGAAGACTTCCAAGCTATTTTCATGAGCCCAGCATTATCCAAATTCCAAAACCAGATAAAAATGCTACAAAGAAAGAGTATAGGCCCATATCCCTGATGAACATAGATGCTAAAATCCTCAACAAAATAATGGCAAATCAGATTCAGCAATAAATTAAAAAGAGTATACACCATGATTAAATAAAATGTATTCCAGGGATATGGGTTAGTACTATATTTGCAAATCAATAAACGTGACACACCACATAACCGAAAAGATAAAAATCACATGATCATATTAATAGATGCAGAAAAGTATTTGATAAAATTTAGCATCCACTTAGATGAAAACTCTCAGCAAAATGGAAATAGAGGAAAACTCAACATTATAAATGCCATATATGACAAACCCAGAGCCAACATCATACACAGACAAGAAGAACTAAAATGCATCCAAATTGGAAAGGAAGATGTAAAACTATCATTATTTGCAGATGACATGATAATGTATACAGAGAACCCTAAAGATTTCACAAAAAACTACTAGAACTCATAAATAAGTTCAGTAAAGTAGCAGGATACAAAATAAATATTCAGAAATCAGTTGCATTTTTATTAATTAATTATGGACACTCAGAATGGGAAACTAAGAAAACAATGTCATTCACAATTCCTTCAAAAAGAATAAAATACCTAGGAATAAACTTAATGAAGGATGTAAAAGACCTGTACATAGAAAATTATGACACTGAAAAAAGCAATAGAGAAAGATATAAATAAGTGGAAGAATATACCATGTTCATTAATTGGAAGAATTAACATCATTAAAATGTCCATACTACCCAAAGCAATCTGTAGATTTCTTACAATTCCTATCAAGATTCCAATGGCATATTTCACAAAACTAGAACAAATATTTCAAAACTGTATATGAAATGATAAAATACCCTGAATAGTAACAGGGGTCTTGAGAAAGAAAGACAGAGTTGGAAGAATCATGGTACTTGAATGCAAACTCTATTATGAACACATAACAATCAACATAGCATGGTACTGCCATAAGAACAGACATGATAAATGAAAGAGAATAGAGAACCCAGAAACAAACCCACTTCTCTATGGGCAATTAATATTCAACAAAGGAGGCAAAAACATTCAATGTGGTGAATATAGTCTATTCAATAAGTGGTGTTGGGAAAATTAAACAGATGTGTGCAAAAAAATTAAAACTAGACCACACCTTCTTACACCATACACAAGGATAAACTCAAAAATGGATCAAAGAATTTAATGTTAGACTCAAAACAGAAAAATGCTAGAAGAAAACATAGGCAGTAAAATCTATGACATTTCTCTTAGCAATGTATTTTCTGATCTATCTCCTTGGGCAAGGGAAACAAAAGAGAAAAATAAACAAATGGGACTACATCAAGCTAAAATATTTCTACACAGCAAAAGAAACCACCAACAAAATGAAGAGACAACCAACTGAATGGGAGAACGTATTCGCTGATATATCTGGTAAGGGCTTAATATCCAAAATTTATAAAGAACTTATAAAATGCACCCCCCTGCCCCCAAAAAAGCACCTCCAAACAATCCAATTAAAAAGTGGGCAAAGGACCTGAATAGACACTTCTACAAAGAGAATATATATATTTCTAGCTGACATATAAAAGATGCTCAACATCACTAGCCATCAGAGAAATGCAAATTAAAACTGCCATGAGATATCACCTCACAGCTGTTGGAATGGCTCTCATCAATACAGCAACAAAAAACAAGTGTTGGTGAGAATGTGGAGAAAAATGAACCAACGTGTAGCATTGATGGGAATGCAGATTGGTGCAGCAACTATGAGAAACAGTATTGAGTTACCTTAAAAAATTAAAAGTGGCCCTGGCTGTTGTGGCTCAGTTGGTTGGAGCATTGTCCTGTACACCAAAAAGTCACTGATTCGATACCTGGTCAAGGCACATAACTAGCTTGTGTGTTTGCTCCCCAGTTGGGACACAAAAAAGAGGCAACCAATTGATGCTTCCTTTTCAAATCAATGTTTCTTTCTCTTTCTCTCTGTCTCTCCCTTTTCTTCTCTAAATATCAATGAACATGTCTTCAAATATGAATTTTAAAAATAAAAATAAAGCATTTTTAAAAAATTGAAAATAGAACTGCCTTATGATCCAGTGATTCCACTTCTGGGAATTTATCTGAAGAAATTTGAGACACTAATTGGTAAAAATATATGCATGCCTATGTTTATTGCAGCATTATTTACAATAGCCAAGATCTGGAAACAGTCCAAGTGTCCATCAGTAGATGAATGGCTAAAAATGCTATTGTACATTTACACAATAGAATACTACTCAGCCATAAAGAGGAAGTCTCACCATTTGTGACAGCATGGATGTACCTGGAGAGCATTATGCTAAGTGAAGTAAGCCAGTCAGCGAAAGACAAGTACCGTATGGTTTCACTCATAAATGGAATATAATAAACAAAATAAACTAACAAGCAAAATAAAGACAGACTCACAGATAGAGAGCAGGCAGACAGCTGTCAGGGGTAGTGCTGAGGGGAGGTGGAGGGATTAAGCAAAAAAGAGAAAAAAAGCTCATGGACGTGGACAACAGTGTGGTGAATGCTATAGGGGAGGTGGGGGGGGCAGTTGAAGGAGAGTATGGGGGGTAAATGGTGATGGATGGAATCTTGACTTGGGCTGGCAAACACACAATACTGTGTAGAGATTTTGTGTTGTAGAATTGTGGACCTAAAACCGGTATAATTTTTTAACCTGTCACCTCAATAAATTCAGTTTAAAAAATCAATAAAGTGAATCAATGAATGTTTTTAAAAGCCTGAACTTGGAAAAAGCAATATGAGGTTGGGAGATGGTGACAGCGTAGCTAGCAACCCTGTCTACTTGCTTCCTTCCAGGATGGGACTTGGAGTAAAAACAGAGTGGAAAGTGAGAGACTGTGAGTGAGCAAAAACATGGATGAGAGTGTGGAGACTGTGCAGGAGTAGGCAAAAATTGGCAGCCCATGCCTTCTAAGCAGAACTGCCATGGCTTCCCAGCCCAGTGCTTCCAGCTGCACAGTGTAAGAGCAGCTACAGACTGGCTCAGGAGCTGTGAGCTACCAAGGCAGAGAAAGAAGGCCTGGGAGGCATGGGCCCTATAAACTGTGCAGCAGGAGTAGGTCCTCCCTAAGCTGAAGATCTCTGGAGGGAGCAGTCACCACTCTGCCACCACCCTGTATTGCTGAAGCATGCTTCCTTCCCACCATATGGGGAGGATCCAGTGAGAAACTTTGTATGAAACTGTTAGAGGCTTGGGAAGGCAGAGGCCAGCCCTAACCATGAGAGACTGTGTGATTTTGGGGGAGGAGGAGTGCATGGAGGATGGGGCCCACAAGGACTGGCGCTGCAGCATGGGGATCACACAGAGACTCTAAAGGGAAGCTGAGGCAAGACCTGAGACTTGGCAGGGGCCCAGGGCTTGCAATATCTGTGCACTGGCACAACAGCTCTGCTAAACAAAAACTCAGAGGGCTGCAGTGCACTGATGGACCACTGGGTGGGACCCAACTGAGCATGGCTCAGAGCAGAAAACTGTTCAGAGTGGAGAGTTTGGCAGAGACTCCAGTGAGAGAGCAGCAGGCTCGGGACTGAAAGGCAGGAGCTGAATTCCTGAGTTTTGATTCATCCAGCTAGATCCCCTCACAGACAGGTGAGCCTAACCCCCACCTGTGGGATTCTAGGCTCTGAAAATCAGCAAGTCCTGGCTCAGGAGGATCCTGCTAGAAACATTGCTGCAGGAAAAGAAGAAAAAGTTCTGAAAAGGCCTTTCACCAGACACGAAGACCTACGCAGTTCCTGAGGCCCTGATCTACTAAACCCAGCAGAGTAGAGAGAATAGAGACAAGCACAACAAGGTGCAAACTTCTTCCTGGCAGAGCTTTTCAACACTTGTATGTTGCCCTTCAATTTTGGACCTAATATATCACCAGGTTTTATATTAGTTTATTTCACTTCTCTTACTCCATTTTACCTTCCTTCTCTTCTTATCTTGGATTTAAATTTTATTTTCTCGCTAGCTATGAACTTGTTTCCTTTCTGCACTTCTATTTCTCCCCTCTCCAGCTTCTCAAAACTTTGTGATTGTTATTAGGCATCTCAAGTTATTTTTTCCATTTATAAAATACCCTTATTCCCTCTCCACATTTATCAATCTTTGCTCAGTAGCTGCGGATAAGATGGTGGTTGAAACATTTCTTCATGTTGATATCTATATAGTCATTATTTTTGCATTTCAAACCTCAAATATTATAATTCTCCTCTCCTATTTCATCTTGCCTTTCTCCTACCCTTTCTATTTTTTCTTTCAAATGTAAATTTTCCCTGTCTTAGCCTGATTTTCATTTCTCACTTTCAGTATGCCTTCTCCCTCTATCCTCTCTTCCCTCTGATCCCCAAATCTTAGCTCATGTTGTTAATGGTGTTGTGGTGGATCCTTTTCTCCACTAGGTCCCTATTATTAGTTATATATAATTTTTTGATTTTTTTGTTCTTTTATCCCACTACCTAGATTGATAGCTTGTTAAAATTTTGATATAAAGCTAATACTATATGATTCCCTTTGCTTAGTCCATTCCATATTCACGCCTTTCTTTTTTATTTATGATGTAAAATTTACTTCCTTTCTTTGCCTTCTCTCTATTCCATACTTTTATAATTCTTCCTCCCTCTACCCTTGAAAAATTAATTTTATCTCAGAAAGGAAAGTTATTCCTTTCTTATAATAATTGCTTTACACCTTTATTAATATAGGCTAACTTGCAGCTGAAAGGGTGGTTGTGGGTGGGGAATAATTTTGTGGGTATGCGTTTGTTTCCTGGGTTGTTTGGTTTTGTTCTGGCAACATCTGTACAACAGTACACAGAATGTGGTTCACAGAGTAAATATCAGTCTACCAGCCTGGGGGAAGGACAAACCAAAGAACAACCCAACAAAAACCAAACCCAATTACAAACAGAGAGCCCACATGAATGGAATAAAGGCAGTCCAAGAGCATCAGATCAGGAACTCAAAGGGACTGAACCACTGAGCCCCATAGGACTCCTAACAGAAGATCACACCACAAAGACATGGGGGCAAAACAGACCAATCTAATATGAAGAAACAAACAGGAAAAGTCACTTAAAATGGGGAGACAAAGACACAACCAGCAATAAAAAAAAAAAAGGGAAATCCCCAGAAATACTGCTAATGAAATTGAGGCAAGCAAACTATCAGACCTTGAGTTGAAAATAATGAGTGTAAGGAAGCTCAATGAGTTCACTGAGAACTACAAAGAAATCCAGGGAAGCTACAACAGCTTACTGCAAACTACATCAGCATGAAAAAAGACATAGAAAAGCTACATGGAAGTCCAACATATGAAGTTATAAAGAAGTGGTGCTCATCTTGACAGGTAGGAGGGGCGAAGCCAGGGTGGAGAGGTCAAGCTGTGCTGGCGGCAGTGGCAGGACAGTGGTAAGCACAGACACCTGTATTTAAAGGGAGGCAAGAAGTGCCTGGGAAGCACACCCAGCTGAAGACCAAACCCATCAGCTCATGATTCCAATACTGGGGAAGGCAGACCCCCATTGCCTTGGACTGTGAGGGCCAGAGGGCTTGGGGATAGAGGAGAAGGCTCCCAGTCTCTCACCAGAGAGTAAACAGCAATAATCCATCTTGGATCCCCGCCCCCACAGACAAAATGCCACAGTGTGGTGAGAAGTGTCACCGGTAGTGATGAGTGCATGGGGCTGTGCCCTTATAGCATAGGAGGTGTGATGGTCCTGCCCAGGAAGCAAAGGTAAACACAAAACTGTTAGGATGGCACAGATCATGATAGAGATCCCAGTGACGCAGCTGACTAGACAGCAAATATCTAATCTAATGAAGCAGCAGATAGGAAGTCTTTCTGAGGCACAGTTCAGAGTTTTGGTTAAACAAATGCTTACAGACCTAACAGCAGATCTTAAACAAGACGGGGAAGGAATGAAGGCTAGTCCTGCTGAAATGAATAAAAACACATACAAAACAAGAGGTGAGAGAGAGAAAACCAGGGATCAGCAAAAAATCAGAACATAGGGAAGGAACAAACAGTCAACCAGTGCAAAAAGAGGAAACAAAAAGTGAGGAAAATGAGGAGAGGCTCAGAAACCTATGGGACAGCTATAAGCGGGCCAACATCTGAATCATAAGGTTGCCAGAAGGTGAAGAAGAACTAGAAATTGAAAAATTAGGTGAAAAAATAATGAATTAGAACTTTCCTGACTTGGGGAAGGAAATAGACTTACAGGTCCAGGAAGCGCAGAGAGTTCCAAAAAAACTGGACCCAGGAAGAACCTCAGCAAGACACACTATAATCAAAATGTCAAAAATTAAGGATAAACAGAGAATCTTAAAAGCAGCAAGAGAGAAGAAGAGAATTATGTACGAAGGGATCTCAATAAGACTATCAGCTGATTTCTCAAAAGAAACTGCAGGCAAGAAGGAACTGGCAAGAAATATTCAAAGTAATGAAAAACAAAACCTACAATCATGATTACTCTATCCAGCAAAGCTGTCATTCAAAATAGAAGAGCAGAGGAAGTGCTTCCAGGACAAAGTAAAACTTAAGGAGTTCATCAGATCGAAATCACTATTATATGAAATGTTAAAGGGACTTGTTTAGGGGAAAGAGGATCAAAACTATAAATATTAAAATGAAAACTCTATCACAACAACAAACAACAGAAGTTAGGGAATTGAAACAAAGGCAAACTAAGTAGGCAATGGGAGTGGGAAAAGAATTATAGGTATGGGGAACATTATGGGGGAAGGTCAGTGAGTAGGAGGAAGAGTAAAGGGAGGGAGATGGTGCAGGAATTAAGAAGCATAGTAGGAGGAAATGGGGTAGATAAGAAGATGTTGAGAAGAACTATATGCACAACGAATGAACATGAACTAAGGCGGGGGGACAACTGGAGGGAGGGGGGCACTGCGTAGAGGGGAACAAAAGGAAAAGAAATTGGGATGACTGTAACAGCATAATCAATAAAGCATATTAAAAAAGACATAGAAAATATCAATAAGAAACTGGAGGAAATGAATAATACAATTGATGATATGAAGAACACAATAAAAGAAATTAAAAGCAGGCTAGATGAAGCAGAGGACTGAATCAATGAGCGGGAGGACAAAGTAGAAAAAATTTCCCAGACAGAGCAACAAAATGAAAAAAAGACTGAAAAAGAATGAAGTGGGTTTAACAGAAATTCAGGACAAGATGAAACATAATAATATCTGTATCATAGTGATATCAGAAAGAGAAGAAGAGAAGCAAGGGCTAGAAAAACTGTTTGAAAAAGTAATAATAGAGAACCTCCCTAACTTGATGAAAGAAAAAGTCAAGCAGTCCAGAAAGACACAAACAAAATGAACCCAAACAAGCCCGCTCCAAAACATATCATAATTAAAATGGCAACATTGAAAGACAAAGAGAGAATCTTAAAGGCAGCAAGATAGCAACAGCTAGTAAAATACAAGAAAGTTACAATAAGGTGATCAGCTGATTACTCAACAGAAACACTACAAACCAGGAGGGAATAGCAAAAAAAATATTCCAAGCAATAAAATGCAAAGGTCTGTAACCAAGACTAGACTACCCAGCAAGGTTCTCACTCAAAATGGAAGATGCAATAAGGAGTATCCCAGACAAAAGAAGGTTAAATGAATACATCCCCACCAAACAAGCATTGCATGACATGCTAAAGGGACTGCTTTAAGAAGATGAAGAGAGAAAGAGACAGAGGAATAGAGGTACAAAGGGAAAAAATGGCAATGAATAAGTACCCATCAATAATAACCTTAAATATAAATGGATTAAATGCTCCACTCCAAAGACATAGGGTAGCTGAATGGATGAGGAAACATGACCTGCATATATGCTGTATACCTCAGAACAAAAGGTCTACACAGCTGAAAGTGAAGGGATGGGAAAAGTATTCCAAGCAAACACACACACACACAAAATCCAGAATAACATTACTTATATGAGACAAAATGCACTTCAAAACAAAGGCCATAAAGAGAAACAGAGAAGGACACTTCATGATACTTAAAGGAAAAGTCCCTCAGGAATTGTAACTCTTGTAAAAACACATGCATCCAACATAGGATCACCCAAGAATATAAGGAAATTCTTGGAGGACATCAAGAAATATATAGACAGCAACACACTCATAGTAGGATATTTTAACACCCCACTGTCAACAATGGAAAGATCTTCAAAACAAAGAATCAAGAAGGATGTCATGGCACTGAATGCCACACTATATTAAATGGACTTAACTGATATTTACAGAACATTCACCCCAAAGAAGTAAAATATACATTCTTTTCAAACAGCATGGAACATTTTCAAAAATAGCCACATTGTAGGACACAAAACAAGCCTCAACAAATTTTTAAAAATTGAAAACATATCAAGCATTCTCTTGGATCATAATGGCTTGAAACTAAAAAACAACCTTAAGGAAAACTCAAAACATTCAAATTCATGGAGACTGAAAAACATACTATTAAAAAAATGAAGGGTTAATTATGAGATTAAGGAAGAATTTTAAAAGTTTCTGGAAACAAATAGAAATGAACACACATCCCAAAACCAGTGGGACACAGCAAATGCAGTCCTGAGAGGGAAATACAAAGCAATACAGGCTTACCTAAAAATGATAGAATTTTTTCAAATAAACAGCCTAACCCTACATCTAAAGAATTAAAGGAACAACAGCAAACAAAGCCCAGAGTAAGTACAAGGAAGGAAATACTCAAGATCAGAGCAGAATTAAATGACATAGAGACTAAAAGAAAAATTCAAAGGATCAATAACTCCAGGAGCTAGTTCTCCGAAATTTAAACAAAATTGATAACCATTTAACCAGGATCATCCAGAAAAAAAAGAGAAGACCCACATTTAAAAAATCAGAAATGAAAGAGGAGAAAGCACAACCGATAACACAGAAATACAAAGAATCGTAATAAATTACTATGAACAATTATATGCCATCATTTGACAACCAGGGTAAAATGGACAACATTCTAGAAACATATAATATTCCAAAACTGAATCAAGAATAAGCAGAAAGCCTGAATAGTTTCATAAGAGCTAGCAAAAGTGAAACAGTAAACAAAAAACCCTCAGCACATAAAATCCCTGGACCAGATGTCTTCACAGGTGAATTTTACAAAATATTTAGGGAAGAGCTAACTCCCATCCTCCTCAAACCATTCCAAAAATATTGAAGAAGAGCGAAGACTCCCTAACTCTTTATATGAGACAAGTATTATCCTAATACCAAAGCCAGGTAAATACACAACAAAGAAAGAAAACTACAGACCAACATCGCTGATGAACTTGGATGCTAAAATACTCAACAAAATATTGGCAAACTGGATCCAGCACCACATTAAAAAGATCATACACTATGATAAAATGGGATTCATCCTAGAGATGAAAGGATGGTACAATATCCACAAATCAATAAATGTAAAACACCACATAAAATGAAAAACAAAAATCACATGATCATATAAATAGATGCTGAAAAAGCATCTGATAAAGTACAGCATCCATTTCTGATAAAACTCATCAGCAAAGTGGGAATATAGGGAGCTTACCTCAACATAACAAAGGCAATATAAGAGAAACCTACAGTCAACATCATACTCAATGCACAAATACTGAATGCTTTCCCCCTAAGATCAGGCACAAGAAAAGTGTGTCCACTTTCTCCACTTCTATTCAACATAGTATTAGGAGTTGCAGCCATAGTGATCAAACAAGAAATAAATAAAAGGCATTCACATTGGAAAGGAGAAATTAAAATAATCATAGTTTGCAAGATGACACAATAGTCTACAGGGAAAACCATATAGGCTCCATTAAAAAAACTACTTAACATAATAAGCGAATTTGGGAAAATAGTGAGATACAAAGTCAATATTCAGAAATCAATGGTACACCAACAATGAAATATCAAAAACAGAAACTAGGAAAAGAATCCCATTTATTCTAGCAACAAGAAAAATTAAGTATCTAGGAAAAAACTTAACCAAGGAGGTAAGAGACCTGTTCTCACAAAACTACAGAAGACTAACAAAAAAAATTAAGTAAGACACAAATAAATAAAAGCACATACCATGTTCATGAAATTAAAGAATTAACATCATTAAAATGTTCATACTACCCAAATCAATCTATAGATTCAATGCAATCCCTATTAATACCAATGACATATTTCAGATATCTAGAACAAATATTTCAAAAATTTATATGGAGCCAAAAACGACCCCAAATAGCCTCAGCAATCTTGAGAAAGAACAAAGTAGGAGGAATCACAATACTTGATCAAACTGTATCACAAGGCCACTGTAATCAAGATAGCATGGTATTGGCATAAAATCAGACATATAAATCAATGGAATAGACAAGAGCCCAGAAATAATCCCAGGTCTCTTTGGTCAATTAATGTTTGACAAAGGGGGCAGTAGTATAAAATGAAGTAGAAATTACCTCTTTAATAAATGGTGTTGGGAAATCTGGACAGGTACATGCAAAAAAATGAAACTAGACCACCAACTTACACCATACACCTGAATAAATTTAATATGGATAAAAAATTTAAATATGTCACAAAATCATAAAAGTCCTAGAGGAAGACATAGGCAGTAAAATTTCATATATCCCACACAGCAATATTTTCACTGATATATCTCCTAGGGCAAGGGATATAAAGGAAAGAATAACCAAATAGAACTCTATCAAACTAAGAAGCTTCTGCACAGCTAAAAAAAAAAACTTCAGCAAAATGTAAAGGAAACCAACCAAATGGGAAAAGATATTTGCCAATGATTAAACCCTCGTAAAAGGGTTTAATCTCCAAAATATATTAAAAAAACTCATACAACTTGGGAGTAGCATTGCTAGTCAAGCCTGAGGAGTTCTGGAGGGTGCTGCAGGACCAGTGTGTGTGTGTGGGAACCAACTCAGTGTGGCTCATAGCAGAGAGCTGTGGCAGGCCCATGAGTGACAGAATAGCAGCCTCAAATCCAGCTAGATCTCCTCAGAGACACCAGCCAGAAAAGATTTGAAACTCATGGTTTTGACCAGGGGTGGATTCAGAAAAAGAAGGCAGCACCCAAAGGACCCTCTGAAAAAAATTCAAGATATGGTGGGCAGAGCGACTCTCAACCAACCAGCCAGAGGGAAGGTTCCAACAAAGAGTAACTGAACTACAACCAGACAGCTTAAACAAAAGGCATAAAGGACGTCCCAAGAGCATCAAGCTCAGGAGATCACAGAGACAGCACCACTGAATACCCCAGTTCTCCTATGCAGAATCTCATACTACTAAGGTGGGAAATCAAAGCAGACAAATCTAAGAAAAAAAAAAAAAACAAGTAAGAGGAGACATCCAAAATGGGAGACACAGAAACAACCTCCCAATAAAAGGAAAAGAGGAATCCCCAGGAAGAGTGCTAGATGAAACAGAGGTAAGCAAATTATTAGACATGGAATTCAAAAGAACAGTTATAAGGAAGCTCAATGAACTAGACAACTCAGAGAAAACTACAACAAACTCCAGAGGAACTGCAAAGAACTCCAGGGAAACTACAAAGAACTCCAGGGGAGCTACAAGGAACTTACTAAGCATAAAAAAAGGACATAAAAACTATCAATAGAAACCAGGAAGAAATGAAGAATACAATTTCTGAAATGAAGAACACAGTAGAAGCAAAAAAAAAAAAAAAAAAAAAAAAAAAAAAAGCAGGCTAAATGAAGCAGAGAATTGGATCAGTGAGTTAAAGGACAAAGTAGAAAAAGTTCCCAAACCATGCAAAAAAATTAAAAAAGACCAAAAAAGAATGAAGAAAATTTAAGAGAACTGTAGGACAACATGAAACAAAACAATATCTGTATCATAGGGATAGAAGAAGGAGAAGAGAAGCATGGGTTAGAAAACCTGATTGAAAAAGTAATGACAGAAAATTTTCCTATCTTGATGAAAGAAAAAGTCATGCAAGTCCAGGAAGCACAGAGGGTCCAAATGAAGATGAACCCAAAAAGGCCCACTCCAAGGCACATCGTAATTAAAAAAGAAACATTGAAAGACAGAGAGAGAATCCTAAAGGCAGCAAGAGAAAAAAAACAAATTACATACAAGGGAACTCTGATAATACTATCAACTGATTTCTTAACAGAAACACTACAAGCCAGAAGGGAATGCTAAAAATATTTCAAGCGATGAAAAACAAAAGCCTACAACCAAGACTAATCTACCGAACGAAGCTCTCATTCAAAATGGAAGGTGAAATAAGAAGTTTTGCAGACAAAGGAAGACTAAATGAATACATCTCCACAAAACCAGCATTGCAAGAGATGCTAAAGGGAATGTTTTAAGAAAAAGAATAAAAGAGAGAGAGAGTGGAACACAGGTACAAAGGGAAATGATAAATACCTGTCAATAATATCTTAAATGTAAATGGGTTAAATGCTCCAATCAAAAGACACAGGGTAGCGGAATGGATATGAAAACATGACCCACATATATGCTCTCTACAAGAGACACACCTCAAAACAAAAGATTTACACAAACTGAAAGTGAAGGGATGGAAAAAAGTATTCTAAGCAAATGGACATGAAAAATAAAAAAGCTGGGGTAGCAATACTTATATCAGTCACAAGAGATTTCACAGCAAAGGCCATAAAAAGAGACAAAAAAGAAATTTTCATAATACTTAAGGGAACAATTAATCAAGAAGATATAACCTTGGTAAACATATGTACCCAATATAGGAGCACGAAAATACATAAGGAAAATCTTGGAAAACTACAACAAGGATATCAACAGCAACACACTCATAGTAGGGGACTTTAACACCCTATTGTCAACAATGGACAGATCTTTGAAGCAAAGAAATAGCAAGGATATTGATGCATTGAACAATATCTAGATCAAATGAAATTAGTTTATAAATATAAAAATTTTCACCCTAAACAAGCAAAATGTACATTATTTTCAAGTGCACATGAGACATTTTCAAAGATAGACTATATGGTAAGACACACAAAAAAACCCTCAACAAATTCAAGAAAATTGAAATTATATCAAATATGTTCTCAGATCACAATACCTTGAAACTAAAAATTAACCTCAAGGATAAAATTCAAAGACATTCAAACTCATGGAGAATGAATAACAAGCTATTAAATAATGAATGGGTTAACCATGATATCAAGGAAGAAATCAAGAAGTTTCTGGAAACAATTATAATGAATAGACAACATCCCAAAAGTTATGGGACACAGTGAAAACAGTCCTGAGATGGAAGTTCATAGCAATACAGGCCTGTCTAAAAGCACAGAAGAATATCCAATAGAAAATCTAACCCTCAGGTACAAGAAATAAAAGACAACAACAAGCAAAGACCATAGTGAGTAGAAGGAAGGAAATTATCAAGATCAGAGCAGAATGAAATGACATAGAGACTAAACAAACAATTCAAAAAATCAACAAAAGTAGGAGCTTGTTCTTTGAAAAGATAAACAACATCTTCAAGCCTTTAGCTAGTCCCATCAAGACAAAAAGACAGAGGACTCAAATAAACAAAATAAGAAATGGAGGAGGAAAAATCACAACCGATATCACAGAAATACAAAAAATTGTAAGCAATTACTACAAACAACTGTATGTCTAGAAACTTGACAACCCAAAAGAAATGGATAAATTGCTGGAAAATTGTAAACTTCCAAAACTGAATCAAGAAGAAGCATAAAGCCTAAACAGACCAATAACAAAGAGTGAAATTGAAATAGTAATAAAAAAAACTCCTGGAACACAAAAGCCCTGGACCAGGTGGCTTCACAGACAAATTTTATAAAACAGTTAGGGAAGATCTCACACCAACCCTTCTCAAACTATTCCAAAAACTCCAAGAAGAGGGAAAACTCCCAAGCTCTTTTTGTGAAGCCAGTGTTACCCTTATTCCAAAATGAGGTCAAGACACAACAAAGAAAGAAAACTACAGGTCAATATCACTGAGAAACATATATGCTAAAATCCTCAACAAAATATTGGCAAACCGGATACAGCAACACATTAGAAAGATCATACAACACGACCAAGTGGGATTCATCCCAGGGATGCAAGGATAGTTTAATATTCACAAATCAATAAATGGAATATACCACATAAACAAAATGAAAGACAAAAAAGTGCATATCAATAGATACTGAGAAAGCTTTTGATAAAGTACAGCACCCATTTATGATGAAAAGACTCAGCAAAATGTGAATAGAGGGAGCATACCCCAACCTAATAAAGGTCATATATGAGAAACCTGAAGCCACCATCATATTCAATGGACAAAAACTGAAAGGATTCCCCCTGAGATCAGGAACAAGACAAGGATGTCCACTATCTCCATTCCTATTCAACACAGTGTTGGAGGTTCTGCCACAGTAATCAGACAAGAAAAAGAAATAAAAAGCATCAAATTGGAAAAGAGGAAGTAAAACTCATTTACAGCTGACATGATAGTGTACATAGAAAACCCTATAGACTCCATGAAAAACCTACGCAACATAATAGGTGAATTTGGCAAAATAGCAGGGTACAAAGTCAGTATTTATAAATCAAAGGCATTTCTGTACACCAAAAATAAAATATCAGAGACAGAAACTAAAAAAAAATCCAATTTACCATAGCAATAAGAAAAATAAAGTACCTAGGAATAAAGTTAACCAAGGAGTTAAAAGAACTGTACTCAGAAAACTACATAACACTGAAGAAAGAAATTAAAGAAGATACAAATAAATGGAAGCATATACCATGCTCATGGATGGGAAGAATCAACATCATTAAAATGTCTATACTACCCAACGTAATTTATAGATTCATTGCAATCCCTATTAAAATACCAATGACATATTTCACAGGCCTAGAACAAATACTTCAAAAATTTATATGGAACCAAAAAAGACCCTGAATAGCCACAGCAATCTTGAGGAAGAAGAACCAAGTAGGAGGAACCACAATACCTGATATCAAACTATAATACAAAGCCACGGTAATCAAAGCAGTCTGATACTGGCATAAGAACAGACGTATAGATCAATGGAACAGAATAGAGAGCCCAGAAATAAACCCATGTCTATATGGTCAACTAATATTTAACAAAGGAGGAAGGAACATAAAATGGAGTTTAAAGAGCCTCTTCAACAAATGGTGTTGGGAGAACTGGACAGGGACATACAAAAAAATGAAACTAGACCACCAACTTACACCATAATGCAGAATAAACTCAAGATGGATCAAAGACTTAAGTGTAAGCTGTGGCACCATAAAAGTCCAAGAGGAAAACATAGGCAAGAAAACTTTGGATATCCTGCATAGCAACATTTTCACTGATATATCTACTAAAGCAAGGGAAATAAAGGAAAGAATAAACAAATGGGACTACATCAAACTGAAGAGTTTCTGCTCAGCAAAAGAAAACATCAAGAAGATGAAAAGGGAACCAACCATATGGGAAAATGTATTTGCCAATGATACCTCAGACAAGGGACTGATCTCTAAAATATATAAAGAACTTAATGCTACTCAACACCAAAAAGACAGACAGCCCAATTAAAAATGGACAAAGGACCTGAACAAACACTTCTCCAAAGAGGACATACAGAGAGTCCATAGACATATGAATGAAAGCTCAACATCACGAGTCATCAGAGAGATGCAAATAAAAAACTACAATGAGATACCACCTCACACCAGTCAGAATGACCATCATAAACAAATCAACAAACATCTTTTGCTGGCGAGGATGTGGAAAAATGGGAACCCTGGTGCATTGCTGGTGGGAATGCAGACTGGTGCAGCCACTGTGGAAAACAGTATGGAATTTCCTCAAAAAACTAATAATGCAACAGCCTTTTGAACCAGCATTTCCATTGCTAGGATTATATCCAAAGAATCCTGAAACACCCATTCAAAAGAGCTGGTTGCACCCCTACATTCATAGCAGCACTATTTCCAATAGCCAAGTGCTGGAAACAACCTAAGTGTCCATCTGTAGATGAATGGATCAAAAAACTGTGGTACATTTACACAATGGAGTACTATGTAGCAGAAAGAAAGAAGGAACTTCTGCCATTTGCAACAACGTGGGTGGAACTAAAGAGAATTATGCTTAGCAAAATAATCCAGGCAACAAAAGAAAAATACCTTATGCTATTACCTATTATAGGAGACTAATGAACAACACAAACAAAAGAGCAAAATTGAACCAGAGGTATGTAAACAAGTAGTAGACTGTGGGGAACTGCTTCTTGTGGCTTAGGGAATTGTAGCCCCTGCCTGAGCATGACCTGCCGCTGGCACCCCAGCTATGCTTGTCTTTAAGTCTCAACAATGGCTGCATAGGAGACATACCCAAAAACCATTCAGAGGGTTTCCATTGAGATTGGATTCAGAGAATATTAATATGCTTTAGAACTTGCTCTGCTTTCCTTTATCTTATAATTAAGCATAAACAATCTCTAGCAGGGAGCATTTGAAATCTTGTATCTAGTGCCATTGTGGGGTCAAAATGTTTAATATACCCTGGCACAGATTATTAGTTGTACCCGCTGTACTGGAACTTGTAATCAGTTATTGTTGATTGTAACCTAGGTACCTGAAAGCTATTGATGATTTAAGAATGTTGATCTTGTATCTCCCATGGTATCCTTCTCAATAAAAAGCATGAGGGACAAAGGTCTAGCTGCTGTTCTCCACTAGAGAGGCAGTCGCCTTCCTTCCCCCAGACATAATAAAGTGTCCTGGGTAAAAGTTATTTCATCGGACGTAATAAAGTGTCCTAGGTAAGAGTTTGTTCCGCCGTGGTCACGAAGACTACTAAACAGAGCAGCTTCCAACTGAGCCTAGGGTGTGTGACGCACCTCTGCCCCACTAGACTAACAGTGACAAGGGGGGAGGGGGGGAGATAAGTGTAAGAAGGAGAAGGGTCTAGTCAAAGAATATGTATAAATGATCCAAGGACATGGATAATAGGTGGAGACTGCCTGTGGGAGAAGGGGTGGACAGGGTGTGGGGAAGCAACAGGAAAAAATGTGTGACTACTGTAATAGAAAAACAAATAAACAAACAAAAACTTTTAGTGGGGGAAAAAAAGAAAATATAAAGAATGGAAATGCAATTTTAGTCAATATTGAAGGACAAGAATTTTCCTCCACACTGTATATTTTTCACCCTATCTGATCCCTCCAGAATTTGGCATTCTGAAGAAGTAAGTAATGACATAAGGCTCTTTGCATAAAACTAATAAGACAAGTTGTTAATAGAGGTTTTGTTGACCATGACTTTGACTGGAATGTCATGCCTAAAGGAGACATGCATGGGCTCTGGTTGTTACCAAAAAGTCCTGAGGATCTAGGATTGACTTTTGAAGGTAACAAAAGCCCACGAGAAAAAAGGCCTTGTACCTTGGTTGGTTGTACGGTCCATGGCAAACTCTCCAAGGAAGTAACAAAAGTTGCTTTCCTGAAAAATGGCTAGAAGAAACCTTAAGGTACAATGGAAAACCTGAAGGACTTGGAAAAGACAGGTGTTTACAGGCAAGGCTGAATGGCAGGTATGTGTCTCAGCTTCTGTGTCCTGAAGGGCAGATGAAGGTCACCATAAAGTTTCCTTGTGTAAGTTCCAGCAAAGCAGAACTAAAGATCATAAGTGATCATTTGCTGCTTTTGTTACATTTATGCTAATAAACAGGATAAATTAAAAATGGACTTAATGCAGTCCCTTTAATGACAAGGAGGGTAATCTTAAGGAGAAAAATTGTGATTCAAGGAAAATCACAATGCTCTGAAGTAGTGCAGCTGTCTTTGAAGTTTCTTTTCATTTGAAAGTTAAACTATATCTTGACATCATCAAAGATGCTTAATTTACAGGCAAAAAGAATGTCAAATGCCTTGTAACTGGATGTTTTTCCAATAAGACAGTCCTACAGATTTAGAGACTGGTTTGTGGGTTATGTTGCATAAATTAACATGTATTTTCTGTTTTCAAAGGGAATAAGCCTATGATTTCATTACGCGAGTGATTTTCTGTATGTCCAGGCCTCACTTAATCCTGTCTGCATCGCTGCCTCCTGAGACTCAATGGTTTGGCTGAACTAAGTGCCTGGGTTGGTGAAGTATGGTGTGGTCTGTGGGCTTCCCTTTAAAACTGGTTTCTCTTTTCTATCCTAATGGCTTGGACAGAAAGGGCCCAGAGGTCTGAGAGGGGGGAAACCTAAAATATTTACCTCAGTCCAAACTAAGTACAGTGGGCAAAGGGTTTTGGACAGGTGTGACATGCTTCATACAGCTTCCTCCAAAGAAGCCCTTTTTTCCCTAATGTGGGACATTGAAAAATTAATCCCTGCCTTTTGTCATCTAGTGGTTATGGATTTAATGATGCCTTTTAACCCTGTTGCCAAATCTATTGCCCCCAGAAAACAACAAGGATGCCAGCCTGTTAAATCGAGCACGTTGTTGTCTGGTGATAGCCAACTGGCCTGGAGTCTGCAAGATCCTTCCCCATGCGGGAAGGGCACCATCCCCTCCATACCTCCACTATTATTAGGGATTTCTGGAACCAAGGGTAGGTAGTACAATGACCATGTACAGCTTCGAGCAGCTAGAGGAGCACGAGACCTTTGTCCATTGTCTTTTATAAGGTTATAAAGGGTCTTAAGTCTGAGGGGGGTTGTTATGTTTATTGTTATTTAAAAATAATTAATTATTTTTTTAAAAGAGAAGAATAATATAGGAGAGGTGGAGGCTGGAGAATTTGTATGCATGACCCATGGGCATGGACTGGGTGGGTGATTTCTAGGGGAGGGTGGGTGCTGGGCAGAGGGGAGCAAAGGGGAAAAATTGGAACTATTATAACAATATAATCAATAAAATATACTTAAAAATATTTTTAAAAATCTCGCGGTCCAGTGAGGCTGAGAAAAGTGAACCGCGATATAGAGAAGGACTACTGTGTGTAATTAACATTTAAAACGATTAAATTTCTGGGACATAAAAAAAAAGATGAAAAAAATCTTTTTTTTTCAAATATAGTTTGTTCAAGTTTATAGAAAGTGCTCACCTTTCAATGTGATGCCTGTCACTGGATTTCAGTTTGCTCTTAGTTTCTACGGGACACCAGTTTATTTATTTAAAAAAGTATACTATGTCCTTAGACTAACTCCAGGAGTCTTATTTGCAGTCAAGGATTCTAACCAATACATCTACACCTAGAATAAAATATGAAATGTGCTAAACAAGAAAAAGCAGAAAGTGCAGAACTGAAAAATCTCTGGTATTATCAGAGTGGAATGGATTGAAACCCCAAAGTGAATGACAACATTTTCCCTTTGTCCAATCAATGTGTATAGGTGTGTCTCCCAGAAACTCTGTATCAACCTGCTTTTCTTTACCCCAGAATTTTATCCTTTTTGATCCAAAGACATATGAGATGAGGTTTTATTTCAGGGTTTTGTTGAAGAAAATAAAGAGGGGCTTCCAGGATGGTTTGCAGCCACATGCAGAAGTCTTTAAAAACAAGAGCCTCTACTTCAGAATTTCTTAAAGACAGAGGAAAGGCCTGGTAGGTTGGGCTGAGAGTGTTTTTATATCCCCAAAGATATTTCTCAAGAAGAAAACATGGTTTTGATTTTAATGACATTAAATAACATTTTATCAAGAAGAAAGGAAAACAAATTCTGTTACCTTTAGGTGTCAGAATGAAAACATAGACCAGAAATGTTTGTCTCTCTCCTTCCCCCAACTCCACCAAATCACTGACTTAACAATATGAGAATTTCTTTTGCCCCAGATGAAAAATAGAGGGATTTGGGAATTTGAGTCCTTATTTAGGCTCCTCTACCCCATGAACAAGTTGCTTCCCTTTAAGTGTCCCAAGAATCAATTCTCTTCCATCTAGCAATTGTTCAGACTAGGAGGGCCCATGCCTAAATTATAATGTTTTCATTAAGTTTTGTGCTTCCCATTAATTTTGACTGTGCTCTTAGAAGAATAGTGTTGGTAAAAGCTAAAAGAGATTTTCAAAAAATGGAGTCCGGTGTTGGAGGTTTCATCATTTGGCATTTTGCATCAGCAGCACAAGGACCCACCTCTGTGAGGTCCTAGGGGTGCATGAAAGGTTGTGCCTCCCAGCAGAGGATTAGGTGGGGGAACACAGAAACAGGTCAAGCTTCCTCAATAGCAGACCTGGCTGAAATGTGCTTGCTCGGGTGAGGTGAGCATACTCCCATACAAATGACATTCTGGAAAAGCAACCTACCTGGATTGAAGTAAAAAATAATATTTAATAAATCCTGGTCTCCCCATGTGATGACATTCTTGTACTTCTGGTATAGAGGATACAACATGTCCTCCCAAGCTAAGCCTGTTGGAATCACGCTATTCTGGAAAGAGAAAACCATCAGAGAAGCTGAAGCAAAGAAAATTCATCTTGTCTGCTGAGAAACAGCTTAGAGGGACTGATCCCCTCTTCCCAAAAAAGCAAGTAGAGAAGAGGTCCTGCTGACTTCAAGGCAAAGGACAAGCAAAGCTAGAGCTATAGATTGTAGCATTTTAATTGTACATATAAATACTACGTGGACCAAGAACTGGTAGTTGGGCTATAAATCCTACTTAGAACACCATGCTCCAAATTAATGCTCTTTTTCAAGAGTGTTAATTTTGCCTCTGAAGTGAAGGTATAATAACAGAATTATGACATCTTTAAAAAAATCTTTTTCTTGTCTTAAAATAATCATTTAACTTAAAAATAAAAGCAACATATTCACAAACTAAATATTCAAACAGCATACAAAGATCTAAACTAAAGTAGAATTACTCTTCCTCTATCTCCTGCATTCTCATTTCCACTTTCCCTAAAAGTATCCACAATGAAGAATTAATGGTCTGTTAGGGACCTTTTTAAAGATCTTATTTATCTCATTTACAGATTTACTTAATTCTTTTTAATAGAAGGATAATTTTTGGACGAATTCTCTACTAATGTTCATTTATGTTCTTTCCAATTATTTTCTATGATAAAAGATGAGCCCATATACAGTCTTGTACAAATATTTCTGTGTACTTATGTAAATATATCCCTAGGGTAATTTTAAGAACTTTTCTCATGGTTATTGAAGTACTGGATACACATAGAGTTCAAACATTATGGAATCCAGAAATGTAACATAATAGTCCTGCATAGCAAATCTGCTGAAGGTTTAAATTATAAAACCACCTGGATTTTTCTTGAACAAATATTTCACAACTTCTCAAACACTTTTCTCTTCCCCGACTCCTAACATTCTCACCTGTAAATGACCTTCTTACAACATCAATGTACACTGACACTCTAGAAAAGACAAAATTTCAAATTTTAAACTAAGAAATATTAGCTACTTCCTTACCTTGAACTGGGAAGTTCTTATACGAGTTAAATTCATTAGCATGACTCCTGAATTAACTCCTGTAGAGCCATAGAAAGGGTGTTGAGCAAAGCGGCTGTACCAACCAATTTTGGGGATTTCATGCTCTGGGGCCATGGCTGCAAGCTGGGTAGAATTAAACTGCCTCAGAAACTTCCAGATGTCATCAACAGGTCTCAAAAAGAGAACATCAGTGTCCACGTAGAGAAGTGAGTCCACATCCTTTAAAATCACCTTTGCGTGTATTGGGGAATGGAAAGAGGAAGAAAATAAAAACAAGTCAGAAACAAAGAAAGTGATTTTAACAAAGCCAACAATCTCATTAATTAATGTTGAATCTTAGAAAAATTATTAGCTCCGATTCCTCCATCTCCTTCAACTTGAATGATAAGTGTAAATCAAGAATAGAGACTCAAAGTAAGATAAATCTTGATCTAGTTTGGTCTAATTCTAGGACCCTGGACTATGTTTGCTAAGGGCTGAACTTTCAAAGGAATGAAAAAATCAGCAAATTACTGTAGCTCTGTGTTCCTCTATCTTCCAATAAAGCCATCTGTTTTTCTCTCTTAGTTTTTTCTTTTTCTTTTTAACAGTGAGGTATGGCATTAGACAATTTGAAGTGGACAATCTTGAAACTAGCTCATGGCAGGCTTTGGAATAAATACTCTTTCTGGATCTATTTAGCTCTGCATCTTTTTGAAATGATATATTGGGCTAAGATTTAGGCTTGGGAATAGGCAAATCAAATCATTGGCCAGTTTTGTTTAAAGATTGAGGAATGGAAAACTTTATCTCTAAAGGGCCAGAGAGTAAATATTTTAGGTTCTTTTGAAACCACTGAACTCTGCCGTTGTAGCACAAAAACAGCCATTGACAATGTATAAACAAGTCAGGCTGTAGCCTAATAAAACTTTGTTCAGGGACACTAAAATATGAATTCATATAATTTTCAAATGTCACAAAATCTTCTCTTGAATTTTTCAACCATCTGAAATGTAAAAGCCATTCTTAGTTCATTGGCTGTGATTTGTCCACCTTTGTGGTAGGTCATTCAAGCAAACCAAGTTAAGTAAATGAGTTCTCCTGTGTTAACTGCTTTGTCCTGGAGCTCAAGACTGCAAAGCTTTAGTTAGTAATAGTATTATTTGCTTTATTTTGCCATTGTTCCCCAAATTTAGGGTTAGATTAAAACCAGGGAAGGATTTTGATCCTCCTGGATCCATGGCCTAACATCATTGTAAAACTACTTGTTATAAACAGAATTTCTGTATCTTTCCATAATTCATATGTTAAAGGCCTAATCCCCCAGTGTGATGTTAATTGGATATGGGACCTTTGGGAGGTAATTAGGAATAGATGAGGTTATGAGGGTAGAGCCCTTGTGATGGAATCATGCTCTTATGAGAGACACCAGAGACTTAGCTGTTCCAAAAAAAAAAAAAAAACTAAGACAGAAAGACAGATGGCTTTATTAGAGGATAAAAAACAGAGCCACAGTAATTTGCTGCTGTTCTCATTTCTTTGAAAGTTCAACCCTTACCAGAGAGCTCGCTCTATCTCTTTACCATGTGAGGACACAAGAAGAGAGTTCTCACTAAAACCTGACCATGCTGGCACCAAGATTTCAGATTTTCAGCCTCCAGAAATGTGAAAAGCTAAATTTCTGCTGCTTAAGCCATCCAGTCTATGCTATTTTGTTATGACAAGCTGACTAAGAGAACATTCCT
This sequence comes from Furipterus horrens, assembly GCF_987537825.1. NCBI lineage: Eukaryota > Metazoa > Chordata > Mammalia > Chiroptera > Furipteridae > Furipterus > Furipterus horrens. The sequence goes on from NW_028327177.1 coordinate 75,156,937, forward strand.
TTGGGATCCCAAATATTTAAAATTGATGAAAATGATACTGTATAATGCAGGTGTCACAGGAGTTTCATTTCAAAAATAATTTCAAAGCTTATAGGTTTACGTTTCTCATCTACTAGGGGAATAGGTTTTACAAACCAATAAAATTTTAAAAATCATCATGTACCATTTCACAAAAGATTATTTTGACATCCATCTAAACAAATTGCAAATCCTAATTTCTCAATTAGAATAAATCCTTTAAATTGAACAAACAAAATTTAAGAAGAAATTTCCCACATTATCCTTACTTTTTTTCTCTTATTTTGCCATGGAAAGGTAAAAAATTTGCCATAGATTATCTTTAGTCAGCTGATTTTTTAAAATTAAATCACAACTGCAAAGTATTGTGGATGGAAGGCAAACTCTACAAAAATACTAGTAAATGCATGTTACAACACTAATTAGGAATCACATGTGAATTCAGTTATGATGGCCTGCATGCCTAAGACCATCCCAAGGACTCAATATCCTGCCAATCTTATTATAGTGGGAAGGAAAACTAAAGCACAGAAAAGTCCTCTATTCAAATTTGTGTGTCAAATAATGCTAATGATTGCTGGATTTTGGCTAATAAAGTTATAGCTAGATAAAGTCACTTCTGACTTCCAGCCAAGATGGGGGCCTAGACTGATATGCTCTGTCTCCCTCCACAACTAAGAAGGACTACAACTACCACAAAACAAGAAATATCCAGAGGTTCCAGAAAATAAAGCTAAATGGAAGTCCAACATATGAAGTTATAAAGAAGTGATCCTCATCCGGATGGATAGGAGGGGTGAAGCCAGGGCGGAGAAGTCAAGCTGTGCTGGCAGCGGCAGCTGCAGTGACAGGCGGCAGGACTGTGGTAAGCACAGACGCCCGTATTTAAGGGGAGGCGAGAAGCGCCTGGGAGCACCCCTAGTTGCAGACCAAACCTGTCAGCTCATGATACCAATGCCCAGGAAGGCAGACCCCCATTGCCTCAGACTGTGAGGCCCAGAGGTCATGGGGACAGAGGAGGAGGCTACCAGTCTCTCAGCGGAGAGTGAACGGCAGGAATCCATCTTGGATCCCCGATCCCACACAAAGCACCACAGTGTGGTAAGAAGGGTTGCCCGGTAGTGACAAGTGCATGGGGTTCCGCCACCTATAGCATAGGTGGTGTGATAGCCCTGCCCAGGAAGCAAAAAACTGCCAGGATGGCAGAGATAATAATAGAGACCCCAATCACGCAGCTGACTATAAAGCAAATACATGAATTAATGGACGAACAGATAGATAACCTTTCTGAGGCTCAGTTAAGAGCTATAGTTATAAGACAGCTTACAGAAATAACAGAGGGACTTAATCAAGACAAGGAAGGAATGAAGACTAGTCCTGCTGAAATGAACAAAAACACACACAAAACAAGTGGTGCGGGAAGGAAAACCAGGGATCAAATCAACAAATCAGAACATAGGGAAGGAACAAACAGTCAACCAGTGCAGAAAGAGGAAACAAAAGTGAGAAAAATGAGGAGAGGCTCAGAAACTTATTGGATACCTATAAGCGAGCCAACATCCGAATTATAGGGTTGCCAGAAGGTGAAGAAAAAGAACTAGAAATTGAAAAATTATGTAAAAAATAATGAAGCAAAACTTCCCTAACTTGGGGAAGGAAATAGACTTACAGGTCCAGGAAGCACAGAGAGTTCCAAATAAACTGGACCCAGGGAGAACCACACCAAGACACATTATAATCAAAATTTCAAAAATTAAAGATAAAGAGAGAATCTTAAAAGCAGCAAGAGAGAAGAGAATTATGTACAAAGGAGCCCCAATTAACCTACCAGCTGATTTCTCAAAGGAGATTCTGCAGGCAAGAGGAAACTGGCAAGAAATATTCAAAGTAATGAAAAGCAAAAACCTACAGCCACGATTACTCTATCCAGTGAAGCTCATTCAGAATAGAAGATAGAGAAAGTGCTTATAGGACAAAGTAAAACTGAAGGAGTTCATTAGATCCAAACCACTGTTATATGAGATGTTAAAGGGACTTGTTTAAAAGAAGGAGGATCAAAACTATGAACATTAAAATGAAAACTATATCACAACAACCAAAATCAGAAGCTAGGGAATCAAAACAAAGGCAAACTAAGTAGGCAACGAGAGTGGAAAAAGAATTATAGGTATGGGAAACATATTGGGGGGAGGTTAGTGGGGAGGGGAAAGGAGGGAAAGGGAGGGAGATGATGCAGGAATTAAGAAGCACAGTAGGAGGGAGTGGAGTAGATAGGAAGATGTTGAGAAGAACTATATGCACAACCAATGGGCATGGACAAAGGGGGGGTGGTGGAACTGGAGAGAGGAGGGTCACTGGGTGGAGGGGAGCAGAGGGAAAAGAAATTGGGACAACAATAACAGCATAATCAATAAAACATATTAAAAAAAAAGATAAAGTCACTTCCTAGAATCTCTGCCCTCATGAAAGAGTCAAATAATAAACAAGAGAAATATATGGGTTATATAGTATATAAGCAGGAGAAAAACAAAGCAGGAAAATGGACCAAGGGTTTCAAGTATGGAAGAGTTCATAATTTTAAATAGCTGGTTGGGAAGGCCTCATTCAGAGGCCAATATGCACATGCAAATAAGGCCCAAACACAGTGGCATGCACTCTCAGAGCACCAGCGTCAGGTGGGTTGGGCCATAGTGAGCTATGGAAGAAGAGCAGGAGAGGGGGATAGACAAGTAAAAGTTGGCTAGCTATTTAGGGTTTTGCTGGCTCTTGTAAAAGCATTGGCTTTTACTCTGAGTGAGATGGGAGCCACTGGAGGGTTTTTAACAGAGGAGTGACATCATCTGACTTATTAAAAGATCATTTTGGATGCTGCACTGAGAACAGAAGATTGGGGAGCAGAGGGGAAACAAGGAAACCAATCAGGAAGCTAATTCAGGCAAGAAACAATGGGGTCTTGGCCCACATGGTAACAACCCAGGTAGTGAGACGTCATGGAATACTAAATATAGTTTGAAGATAGAGGCAACAGGAGTTCCTGATGGATTAGACGCACAACGTGAGAGAGAAGTCTAGGGCGACTCCAAGGATTTTAACTTGAGCAGCAGATACAATGGAGTTGCTTTTAACTGACCTGATGTTTGTCACTCCTAAGTCACCTATCTGGCCCTTAAAAGTAAATATTGGAATTTGTAGCTGCTGAAGCCTACCTTTCTTCCTCCCTCTTTTACTTTCTCACTCCCTCCCTCCCTTCCTCCTCTGTATCTACTCTTCCTGAATATAAAGAAGCCCATGTGGTGCTGGGTTGATGGTGGTTTTCTATGGCAAAGGTCATATTTTCTAGTTCTTGGCTATAATGGTGTGAACTTGTTCAACTAAGCATATAGAGTTTTGTGTGCTCTTTTTGATATGCACATTACATATCAAAAAGACACACAAAAGTAGCCCTAATATGGTACATCTCAGAGACATGTTAAAGGATAGTCCTTAAGAATCCTGAGTCTGTTGCCCCCAGAACACAACAAGGACACCAGCCTGTTAAACCAAGCACGCCATTGACCGGAGACAGCCAACTGACCTGGAGTCTGCACGATCCTTCCCCATGTGGGAAGGCCACCCTCCCCTCCACACCCCCACTCTTATTAGGGTTTTCTGGACCCAAGGGTAGGTAGGACGACGACCATGTCCAGCTTGAAGCAGCTAGAGGAGCTTGAGACCTTCGCCCATTGTCCTTTACAAGATTACAAAGGGTCCTAATATTTGAGAGGGGGGGGATAGTTAATTTTTATGAACCAGGGGTATGGACTTGGGGGGGATTGCTGGGGGAGGGGGGTGCTGGGTGGAGGGGAACGAGGGGGAGAAGATTGGAACTGTTGTAACAATATAATCAATAAAAAACATTATAAAAAAAAAAAAAAAAAAAAGAATCCTGAGTCTGGCATTCCTCAGTTCAAATCCTGGCATCATGGCCCTCTAGCCCCGTGACTCTGGACAAGTTCCTCAGTCTTTCCATGAGAAGTCCTGGTATTCTCCCTTTGAAAGTATCAAGTGGAATTATTTACCATTCAAATCAGTGCCCACAGCACTTCAAAAGACTTTATGGAGGCAGAGAATAAATGAAGTTTTTGAACTTTCTATTATGCATAAGGCCTATTTAAAAACTCTTTATCTAAAAAACAAACACCAGGAAAAAAAATCTCCACTCATTTCATAACATTGTGTCTCTGAAGGCTAGTTTTGTTTTTCAAATTAATCAATTATTTTAATTAAGTTGTTGTTCTATTATATAACAGTTATTCCATTTTTCCTCCGTCGCCCTCCCCTGCCCCACTCACACCATCACCTCTCCCACAGTCAATCCTCCACCCTGGTGTCCTTGTCCAGGGGTCATTTATACTAGTTCCTTGAATAGACCCTTTCTCTTCTTTCCTCCCTTCTCCTACTCCCCCATCCCCTCTGGTCACTGTCAATCTGTTCCTTGTTTACTTCCCTCTGGTTCTATTTTGCTTGTTTGTTTGTTTGTTTTGTTCATTAGGTGTCTGTATTAGGTGAGATCATACGGTATTTGTCTTTCACCACCTGGCTTATTTCACTAAGCATAATATTCTAGTTCCATCCATGCTCTCTCAAAAGGTAGGAGTTTCTTTTTTCTTTCTGCTGCATAGTATTCCATTGTGCAAATGTACCACAGTTTTTTGATCCATTCATCCACTGATGGGCACTTATGCCATTTCCAGCACTTGGCTATTGTAAATACCACTGCTATTAACATAGGGTTGCATAATTTCTTTTGAATTGGTGTTTCAGGATTCTTTGGGTATAATCCTAGCAGTGGATTTACTGGATCAAAAGACAGTTCCATTTTTAGTTTTTTTGAGGAAATTTCATACTGTTTTCCGTAGTGGCTGCACCAGTCTGCATTCCCACCAACAGTGCAGTAGAGTTCCCTTTTCTCCACATCCTCACCAGCACTTGTTTGTTGATTTTTTAATAATGGCGATTCTGACAGGTGTGAGGTGGTATCTCATTGTGGTTTTAATTTGTATCCCTCTGATGACTAGTGATGTTGAGCATCCTTTCATATGCTTATGGGCCCTCGGTATGTCCTCCTTGGAGAAGTGTCTGTTCAGGTCCCTCGCCCATTTTTAATTGGATTGTCTGTCTTCCTGGTGGTGAGTCATATAAGTTCTTTATATGTTTTGGATATCAAACCCTCTAAGGCTTTATTTTAATTTTTTTATATTTTATATTCTGAGCTTTTCTGTTATCCCTTGTCTTCAGTACTTCCCTAGGTAATACCACCTCTCATGGCTTTAAATGCCATCAATATGCCAACTATGCCCAAACATACATCTCCAGCAAACTGCTTAGTTCCAGATCATATGCAACAATCTACTTGTCACCTTATATCTTAAACTTAATATATCTCAAACTAAACAATCATTGAAGGCTAGTTATACAGCAATTATTGCTGGTATTAATTTGAAGAGGAATATTTGCCCACATTATAATGGGAAGAGAAATATTTACCAAAAGGATATAAAATTAGACATTCTAATTCTCTTATGGAAATTAGCACTAGAAATAAGGCTTTTGTATCTTAGAAATGGGGGGCAGGGGGAAGATTGCATTACAGTAGCTATTTGTGATCCTGCTGCATTTTTTGCCCCAGTCTAGGCCTCTACCTTGCTGGGCCCTGTACTACATGAGGACCTAAGCTTGGCTAGACACTAAGCAAAAAGATCATCAGGGGTTCACAGCTCACCTTCAACTTTGTTTTGCTCCAACTTTGTTCTAACTTTGACAGTAAAACTTGGTGGTTGAAAGTTTTGGTTTAATATCTAACTACCTATGTTTAAATTGTTTCCACTACTAACAAGTGTGGTCTTGGGCAAGCTTCTTAAACCTTTTAAGTTTCATTTTCCTCATTTTGTAAGTGGAATTGGTAATGCACTTCATAGTGCTGCTGAGATGATTAAATGAGATAATGCATGCAAAACCCATGGCACACAAATAGGAAGAACTCAATAAATGCTATGCAATATTATTATTGCCCCACTCTCATGAGGGTTAACTCCCATGGCTCACTACCCAGTTAATGAGTAACTGGATGTAGTAGTACTAGTGAAAGAAAATGAGGCATATTCTCTGTTTTCAGGGCGGTTTAGTCGGGGGAAGACAGATAAGAGGCAAAGCAAAGTTAGGTGTCAGTGAAGATGGAGTAACATAGAAGCACATAGCAGGGCACTTAGACCAGTCTAGAATGAAAATGACAGAAGAAATGACATCTAAAATTTAGAATTAAGTAAGTGAAGAGCAAGGCAAAGAGTGTTGAAGGTAAATGGTATAGCATATGAAAAAGCTTCATAACCAAAAGAGAGCATGGCACAGGGGATAGGGGAAGATGGCAAGTTGGTTGGTGGGGCTAGTGCTTACAGAGCAAGAATGAGAGGTGGTGAGAGATTAGGCTAGCAAAGTGGGCAGGGGCCAGATCAAGAGCTATGTTAACAAATTTGGACTTAATGGGGAAATGTTAAATAATTTGAGCCAGAAACCTCCAGGTCTGATGCTTCTTCTCATACCTGCATCACCCACATCCAATCCCCAAGTTAAGTTCCATAGGTTCTGCCTCCAAAATACATATTAATCTGCCCATTTCTCTCACTCTCTAATGCCTTAACCTGAGTCCAAGGCATCATTCCAGTTCCTCTAGAATTCTGGAAAGGTCTAATCACTAGTCTCAGTTTCTCCATACTTGCTTCCCTCCAATCCATTCCTCAAAGAGCAGCCAAAGGAATTTTTAATCTTCTGTGTTATACTCCTTTGCCCCATGGGTTATTTACAAGTGTGTTGTTTGATTTTAAAATGTTTGGGGTTTTTCAGATATTGTTTTTGTGATTCATTTCTAATTTAATTCCCTTGTAGTTAGGAGCATACTCTACATGATATCAATCCTCTCACATCCATTGAAACTTGTTTTATGTCTCAGCATATGATCTATCATGATGAACATTCCCCGTATATTTAAAAATAAAAGTTTATTCTAAATTCCATAAGGTCACTTGGTTGAAATGTTGTCAAGGACTTCTTTGTCCTTATGGATTTTCTATTTGTTCATTATATCCACAAGAGCTCTGAAGTTTTACCTTCAGACACAAAGAAGAAGGGGAAAAATGTGAAGTTACTGCAAATTCATTTACATCAACAGATATGATTTGGGTACTATAATTGATTTTCACCTAATCATAGTCAGTGTTAAAAGAGGAGTGTTGAAGCCCCCAATGGTGTGGATCTGTCTATTTATGTTCTTGTCTAAGTATGGCTTTGCTTTCTAGATTGGGAAACTCTGTTAGTAGGTGCACACTCATTTACAGTGGTTACATCTTCCTGATGGATTAATCATTATGTCATTATAAAATGCCCAGAGGGCTTTTAAAAAACTTACATTATAGGACCTCACTGATCTTTAAACTCTCTCAAAACTTTTCACTGCACTTGTCACACAGGTACCTTAGTACATAAGAGACTCTGCAGGATGCACATGTTATGTCTATCTTTCCAACCTAGTCTTCTATCAGTGGCATTCTTTTACCTCCTAGCACAACCTAGGGGTTTTCTTGATTCAAAGCCTTATACTTTTCATTATTGCTCTGTAACAGTCAAAGTGAGGAAAGGATGGGGAGTAAAATAAACTTGGTAGGGAACAAATGAGCCACTAATTTCCTTTCTGCCTACAGCCTTCATTTCCTCTGTTAGAGATGTTCTTATGCCTTTGCTTACATAGAAAGTAACATCTAAGTCCCCTCTGTTAGAAAGAAAACAAAATTCAAACAATGAATTTCCCACTTAACAAAGGATTAGTATTTTGGATTGTTTTTTCTCACTTCATTCCCTAAGTTCATGACATCCAAGGTGAAGAAGATAAAATCCGCAAGCATGCTTAAAAATAGCATGTTTATTGATTATGAACTTCATTTGCAGCTCCTGATGCTTTAGTCATTTTCAAGGTTTGTGAACTACCATTTAAGATAATTGCCTAAAGCATCAAAACTATGATTAGTGTGAAAATTAACAATGTTTCCCAAATCATATCTGTTAATGTAAATGACTGAGTAGTAATTTCACATTTTTTCCCTACTTTTCTTGGGTCTGGAGATTAAGCTCCATGGAACTCTTGTGAGCTTTCCAGGTCTGTTAGTAAAGTGTTACCAAAGCTTCCCCATATGTAAGGCAGAACTTTTCACATATTATTTTTCATTAAATTTTATTTTATTTTTGCTCTCAATATTTTTATTGTATTTTTCCTATTACCATTTAGTCCCCTTATACCACCCTTTCTCACCCCAAATCACCACACTGTTGTCCATAAATTCTTTTTCTTTTTTTCTCAATCTCTCTAATCCCTACCCTCTCTGCCTCAGCTGTCATCCTGCTCTCTATGAGTCTGTCTCTATTTTGCATGTTAGTTCAATTTGTTCATTAGATTCCACACGAGTGAAGTATGGTATTTGTATTTCTTTGACTGGCTTATTTCACTTAGCATAATATTTTCCAGATCCACCCATGCTGTCACAAAGGGTAAAACTTTCTTCTCTTTTATGGCTGAGTAGAATTCCATTGTGTAAATGTCCCACAGTTGTTTTATCCACTTGTCTACTGATGGACATTTGGGCTCCCTTCATATCTTGGCAATTGTAAATAATAACTGCAGTGAACATAAGTGTGCTTATGTTCTTTTGAATTAGTGTTTTGGATTCCTTAGGATATATTCTCAGAAGTGGAATCACTGGATCATAAGGCAGATCCATTTTTAATCTTCTGAGGTATCTCCATACTGCTTTTCAAAGCGGCTGCACCAGTCTGCATTTCTGCTAACAGTGCAAAAGGGTTCCCTTTTCTCCACAACCTCACCAGCACTTGTTATTTGTTGATTTATTCATGATAGCCATTCTGACAGGTGTGAATTGATATCTCCTTGTGCTTTTAATTTTCACTTCTCTGATGATTAGTGATATTGAGTATCTTTTCCTATGTCTATTGACTATCTGTATGTCCTCTTTGGAGAAGTGTCTATTCAGGTCCTTTGCCCATTTTGAAATTGGGTTGTTTGTTTTTTTGGTGTTGAGTTTTATAAGTTCTTTTTAAATTTTGGATATTAATGCCTTGTCAGATGTATCAGTGAATATGTTCTCCCATTCTGTGGGCTGTTGTTTTATTTTGTTGATGTTTTCCATTGCAGTGCAAAACCTTTTTAGTTTGATATAGTCCCATTTATTTATTTTTTCTTTTGTTCCTCTATCTTGGGGATATATATCTGATAAAATATTGCTACAAGCTATGTCCAAGATTTTGCTGCCTATGTTTTCTTCTACCATTTTTATGGTTTCAATCTAACATTTAAGTTTTCAATCCATTTTGAATTTATTTGTGTGTGGTGTAAGAAAGTGGTCTAGTTTCATTTTTCTGCATCTATCTGTCCAATTCTCCCAACACCATTTATTGATTAAACTATCTTTAGCCCATTGTAAGTGCTTATTTCTTCTGTTGAATATTAACTTACTATAAAGGTGTAGGTTTGTTTCTGGGCTCTCTATTATATTCCATTGATCTATGTGTCTGTTTTTATGCCAGTACCATGCTGTTTTGATTACTATGGCCTTATAGTATAGTTTAACATTAAGTAGTATGATTCCTCCAACTTTGTTCTTCTTTCTAAGGATTGCCATTGCTATGTGGGGCCTTTTGTTGTTCCATATACATTTTTGAAATCTTTGTTTTAGTTCTGTGAAATATGTCATTATTTTTATAGTGATTGCATTGAATCTATAGATTGCTTTGGGTAGTATAAATATTTTAATGATGTTAATTATTTCTAACCATGAACACAATATGTGCTTCCACTTATTTGTATCTTCAATATCTTTCCTCAGTGCCTTATACTTTTCTGAGAATATGTTTTTTACATCCTTGGTTAAGTTTATTCCTAAGTATTTTATTCTTTTTGAAGCAATTGTGAATGAGATTGTTTTTTAATATCTCTTTTTGTTAGTTCATTATTGGCATATGAAAATGCAACTGATTTCTGGATATTAAATTTGTATCTTCCTACTTTGCTGAATTCATTTATCAGTTCTAGTAGTTTCTTGGTGGAATCTTTTGGGATCTCTATGTATAGCATCATGTCATCTGCAAATAAAGACAGTTTTATTTCTTTCTTTCTGTTTCAGATGCCTTTTATTTCTTCTCCTTCTCTGATTGCTGTGGCTAGGAATTCCAATACCATGTTCAATAAGAGAGGTGAAAGTAGACTTCCTGCCTTGTTCCCAATCTTAAGGACAACACTTGTAGTTTTGCCCATTGAATATATGCTGGCTGTGGGTTTGTCATACATGGCCTTTATTATGTTTAGGTATGTTCCCTCATTTCCCTCTGCTGAGAGGTTTTGTCATAAATGGGTACTGAATTTTATGAAGTGCTTTTTCTGCATCTATTGATATAATAATGTGGTTTTTATTCTTCATTTTGTTTATGTAATGAATCACATTTATTGATTTGTGAATGTTTTACCAACTTTGAATCCCCAAAGTAAATTCCACTTGATCATGGTATATGATCTTTTTGGTGCATTGCTGTACTCAGTTTGCTAATATTTTGTTGAGGATTTTAGCATCTATATTCATCAGGGATATTGGCCTATAATTTTCTTTTCTTTTTTTTTTTTTTTTGTAGTGTCTTTATATGGTTTTGGAATTAGGACAATGCTGTCCTCATAAAATGAGTTTGGGAGCTGTTCCTCCGCTTGATTTTATGGAAATAGTTTGAGTAAATGCATTAGTTTTTCCCAGAATATTTGATAAAATTCACCCTTGAAGCAGTCCAGTTCAGAACTTTTGCTTGTTGGGATATTTTTTATTATAGCTTGACTTTCACAAGGTGTCATGTTTATTCAGATACTCTAATTCTTCCTGATTTAGTTTTAGAAGAATGTATGTTTCTATGAATGTATCCATTTTGTGCAGATTGTCCAGTTTTCTGGAATATGGTTGTTCATAATACTTTCTTACAATCCTTTGTATTTCTTTAGTGTCAGTTGTTATTTCTCCTATTTTATTTCTGGTTTTATTTATTTGGGTCTTCTCTGTTTCTTCTTGATGAGTGTGGATAAAAGTCTGTCAATCTTGTTTATCTTTTCAAAGAACCAGTTCTTGGATTCATTGATCTTTTGTATAAATTTTTAAAACTTTATTTCATTTATTTCTGCTCTGATCTTTATTATTTCCTTCCTTCTACTCATTTTGAGCTTTGTTTATTGTTATTTTTTAAGTTCCTTTAAGTGTGAAGTTAGATTGTTTATTTGAGCATTTTCTTGTTTTATGAGATAGGCCTGTAATGCTATGAATTTCCCTCTTAGGATAGCTTCTCCAGTGTCCCACAGATTTTGGATTGTTGTTTCCTCATTTTCATTTGTTTCAAGGTATCTTTTGATTTCTTCCTTGATCTCATTGTTGACCACTCATTGTTTAGTAACATGTTATTTAGTTTCCATATCTTTGCGTGTTTTTCAGTGTTCTGCTTGTGATTGATTTATAGTTTCAAAGCATTGTGGTCAGAGAAGATGTTTGATATGATTTGAATCTTCTTAAATTTATTGAGCCTTGTTTTGTGTCCTAACATGTGGTCTATCCTTGAAATATCCCATGTGTACTTGAAAAGTATGCATATTCTGCTGCTTTGGGGTGTAATGCTCTTAAGATATCAATTAAATCCATTTGATCTAGTGAGTCATTTAAGGCCGCTGTCTCCTTGTTGATTTTCTGTCTGGAAGATCTATCTATTGAAGTCAAAGGTGTGTTAAAATCCCTGACTATGACTGGATTTCTGTTTATCTCTCTCTATGTCTATCAAGATTAGCTCTACATATTTAGGTGCTTCTGTGTTGGTTGTATACATGTTTACTAGATTGTGTCTTCTTGTTGGATTGTTCCCCTTTCCATTTTGTTGTGTCCTTCTTTGTCTCTTACTATAGACTTGGTTTAAAGTTTATCCTGTCAGATACAAGTATTGCTACCTCAGTTTTGTTTTTCCATTCCATTTGTATGAAATATCTTTTCCACCCCTTTACTTTTAGTCTGTGTGTATCTTTCAATCTGAAGTGGGTCATTTGGAGGCAGCATATATATGGGTCTTGTTTCTTATCCATTCAGCTACCCTATCTCTTCTGGTTGGAGCACTTAAGCCATTTACATTTATGGGAATTATTAATAGATACATATTTAGTGTGATTTTATTGTTACACTATTTTCCTGTTTCTTTAGTTCACATTCCTTTTTATAGAATTCAATATTTTTATTTTTATTTTTGTACTGTTATTTTGGCCCAATTTTCATCAGTTTCTCTCCACTGCCCCGCCAAAACCCCACTCCCACATTTAATTCTCACCTCGTTGTCCACTTCCATGGTTCATTTACACAATCCTGTGACTAGACACTTCCCCTACTTTCTCCCTTTCTCCCTGCTCTCCTCCACTCTGGTCACTGTCAGTCTATTCCTTGTTTCCATGCCTCTGGTTCTATTATGCTTGTTTGTTAGATTTGTTCCTTAGATTTTTGTTATAGCTGACATCATATGGTATTTGTATTTCGCCCCATGGCTCACTTCACTTAGCATAATACAATTCAATTCCATCCATGCTGTCACAAAAGATAGAAATTACTTCTTTCTGCTGCATAGTATTTCATTGTGTAAATGTACCACACATTTTGATCCACTCATTTACTGATGGGCACTTAGGCTATTGTGAACAGTGCTGCTATGAACATAGGGTGCATAGGTTCTTTTGATTGGTGTTTCAGGATTCTTAGACTATAATCCCAGGAGCAGAATTACTGGATCAATGGGAGTTCCATTTTTAGTTCTTTGAGGAAATTCTGTACTGTTTTCCACAGTGGCTGTACCAGTCTGCATTCCTACCAACAGTGCATTAGGGTTCCCTTTTCTCCACATACTCGACAGCACCTGTTCTTTACTGATTTGTTAATGATGGCCATTCTGACCAGTGTGAGGTAGTATCTCATTGTGGTTTTAATTTTCATCCCTCGAGGAGACTTCTGTCCAAGGAGGAGGCCTAGACTGACAGGCTATGTCTCCCTCCACAACTAAGAAGGAATACAACTACCACAAAACCAGAAATAACCAGAAGTTCCAGAAAATAAATAGAAGTCCAATGTATGAAGTTATAAAGAAGTAGTGCTCATCCGGACAGATAGGAGGGGCGAAGCCAGGGAGGAGAGGTCAAGCTGTGCTGTCCGTGGCAGCAGCAGCAATGGCGGCAGGACAGCAGTAAGCACAGACACCCATATTTAAGGGAAGGTGAGAAGCACCTGGGGAGCACCCTCAGCTGTAAAACAGACCCGTCAGCTTGCGATTCCAAACCCAGAGAAGGCAGACCATCATTGCCTTGGACTGTGAGGTCTGGAGGGAGTGGGATGGAGGGAGAGGCTCCCAGTCTCTCAGCGGAGAGTGAACAGGAGGAATCCATCTTGGACCCCTACCCTGGCAGAAAATGCCACATCATGGTAAGACGGGTCGCCTGGTTGTGATGAGTGCACAGGGCTCCACCCCCTATAGCGTAGGAGGTGTGACAGCCCTGCCCAAGAAGCAAAGGTAAACACAAAACTGTCAGGATGGCACAGATCATGATAGAGATCCCAGTGACGCAGCTGACCAGACAGCAAATATCTAATCTAACGAAGCAGCAGATAGGAAACCTTTCTGAGGCACAGTACAGAGCTTTGGTTAAACAAATGCTTACAGACCTAATAGCAGATCTTAAACAAGATGGGGGAACAAAGGCAGTAGATCCCTGGAAGTCTCCAACAGGCTGCCTAGGCCCAGACTGGTACAGGATCTGACGCCACCAGGGGCAGATCCAGGAAGTGCAGATCATTCTAAGAAGCACCAACAAACAATAGGAGTCACAAAAATGGGAAGACAGAGAAACAACCCCCCATTGAAAGGAAAGGTAGAGTCCCCAGAAAGAGTGCTAAATGAAATAGAGGGGAGCCAACTATCAGATATGGAATTGAAAGCATGGATTATGGAGAAGCTCAATGAGCTCAGCGGAAACTACAAAGAACTCCAGAAAAACTACAGTGAACTCCAGAAGAACTATAAGGAACTTACTGAGAATTATACCAGCATCAAAAAGGACATGGAAGCTATCAATAAGAGCCAGGAGGAAATGAAGAATACAATCTCTGAATTGAAGAACACAGTAGAAGGAATTAAAAACAGGCTAGAGGAAGCAGAAAATCGGATCAGCGAGCTGGAGAACAACGTAGACAAAAACTCACAGACAGTGCAACAAAATGAAAAAAGGCTGAACAAGACTGAAGAGGCTCTAAGACAGCTGCAGGACAACATGAAATGTAATAATATCCGTATCATAGGAATTTCAGAAGGAGAAGAAGAAGAGCAAGGGATAGAAAACCTCTTTGAAAAAATGACAGAAAACTTCCCCAACATGAAGAGAGAAAGAATCATGCAAGTCCAGGAAGCACAGAGGGTCCCAATGAAGATGAACCCCAACAGGCCCACTACAAGACACATCATAATTAAAGCGCGAACATTCAAAGACAAAGAGAGAATCCTAAAAGCAGCAAGAGAGAAACAACTAATAACATACAAGGGAGCTCCAATAAGGCTATCATCAGATTTCTCAGCAGAAACACTACAAGCCAGAAGGGAATGGCAAAATATATTCCAAGTAATGAAAAACAAAGGCCTACAACCAAGAATACTCTACCCAGCAAGGCTCTCATTCAAAATGGAAGGTGAAATAAGGAGTTTCCAAGACAAAAGAAGGTTAAAAGAATACATCTCCACCAAACCAGCATTGCAAGAGATGCTAAAGGGTCTGCTTTAAGAAGATGAAGAAACAGAGAGAGACAGAGAGGAACACGAGTACAAAGGGGGAAAATGACAATGAATAAGTACTGAAAGAAAGAAGGAACTTCTACCATTTGCAACAACATGATTGGAACTATAGAGAATTATGCTTAGCGAAATAAGCCAGGCAACAAAAGAAAATTACCTTATGCTATCACCTGTTACAGGAAACTAATGAACAACACAAACAAATAAGCAAAATTGAACCAGAGGTATGTAAACGAGGAATAAACTAACAATAACAAAGGGGGAGATGGGAGGGAGAGAAGTGGTAAGAAGGGGAAGGGTTTAGTCAAAGAACATGTATAAATGACCCATGGGCATGGACAACTGGGTGGGGACTGAATGTGGGAGAAGGGAGGGACAGGGTGCAGAGAAGCAACAGGGGGAAAAAAGTGAGACAACTGTCATGGAAAAACAAACAAACAGAAAAATTTTTAGTGGGGTAAAAAATAAAAACATAAGGAATAGAAATGCAAGTTCAGTGAATATTAGAAGGACAAGGTTTTTCCTTCACACTGTATATATTTTCTCCCTATCTGATCCCTCCAGAATTTGGCATTCTAAAGAAGTAAGTAATGACCTAAGTTTCTTTGCATAAAACTAATAAGACCAGTTGTTAATAACGATTTTTTTGACTAAGACTTTGACTGGAATGTCATGCCTAAAGGAGACATGCTTGGGCTTTGGTTGTTACCAAAAAGCCCTGAGCAACTGGGACTGACTTTCAAAGGTAATTAAAGTCCATGAGATAAAAGGCCTGGTACCTTGGATGGATGAGCGGTCCATAGCAATCTTTCCAGGGAAGGAACGAAGGTTGTTTTCCTGAAAGATGGCTAGAAGGGACCTTAAGGCACAATGGAAAACCAGGAGGACCTGGAAAAGACAGGTGTTTACAGGCAAGGCTGAATGCCAGGTATGTGGCTCAGCTTCTGTGCCCTGAAGCACAGACTGAAGGTCACCCTAAATGTTACTTGCGTAAGTTCCAGCAAAGCAGAACTAAAGATCATAAGTGATTATTTTCTGCTCTTGTTGTGTTTATGCAAATGAACAGGATAAATTAAAAATGAACTTAATGCAGTCCCTTTAATGACAAAGAGGGTAATCTTAGGGAGAAAAATCAAGATTCAAGGAAGATCACAATGCCCTGTGGTAGACTATAAAGTAGTGCAGCTAACCGTCTTTAAAGTTTCTTTTCATTTAAAATTTGTTTTCATTTGAAAGTTAAACTATGTCTGTGGCATTATCAAAGATGTTTAATTTACAGGCAAGAAGAATGTCAAATGCCTTGCATCTGGATGTCTTTCCAATAAGACAGTCCTACAGATCTATAAACTTGTGTGTGGGTTATGTTACATAAATTAACATGTGTTTTCTGTTTTCAAAGGGCATAAGCCTACGATCTCATTACCTGAGTGATTGTCTGTATGTATAGGCCTCACTTAATCCTGTCTGCATTGCTGCCTCCTGAGACTCAATGGTTTGGCTGAACTAAGTGGCTGGGTTGGTGAAGAACGGGGTGGTCTGTGGGCTTCACTTTAAAACTGGTTTCTCTTTTCTATCCTAATGGCTTGGACAGAAAGACCCCAGAGGCCTGAGAGGGGGGAAACCTAAAATATTTCCCTCAGTCCAAACTAGGTATAATGGGCAAAAGGGTTTGGACAGGTGAGATGTACCTGGCATACCTTCCTCCAAAGAAGCCCTTATTTTCCCTAATGTGGGACATTGAAAAATTAATACCTGTCTTTTGTCATCTAGTGGTTACGTATTGAATGATGTCCTTTAACCCTGTTGCCCCCAGAATACAACAAGGATGCCAGCCTGTTAAACCAAGCATGCCGTTGTCCAGAGACAGCCAACCAACCTGGAGTCTGCACGATCCTTTCCCTTGTGGGAAGGCCACCCTCTCCTCCACATCCCCACTCTTATTAGGGATTTCTTGACCCAAGGGTAGGTAGGACGATGACCATGTTTAGCTTGAAGCAGCTAGAGGAGCTCGAGACCTTCGTCCATTGTCCTTTATAACATTGTAAAGGGTCTTAAGTCTGAGAGGGAGGGATAGTTATTTTTTATTGTTAAAATATTTAACTAATTAATTAATTATTTAAAAAAAAGAAGAAGAATATATGAAAGGGTGAGCCATGGGCATGGACTTGGGGAGGGGATTGTCGGGGAAGGGGGGTGCTGGGTGGAGGGGAGCAAAGGGGAAAAAATTGGAACTATTGTAACAATATAATCAATAAAATATACTTAAAAAAAAAAGACGGGGAAGGAATAAAGGCTAGTCCTGCTGAAATGAACAAAAATACATACGAAACTAGCAGTGAGGGCAAGAAAACCAGGAATCAAATCAACAAATCGGAACATATGGAAGGAACAAACAGATAACCAATGCAGAAAGAGGAAACAAAAAGTGAGGAAAATGAGGAGAGGCTCAGAAACTTATCGGACAGCTATAAGTGGGCCAATATCCAAAACATAGGGTTGCCAGAAGGTAAAGAAGAAGAACTAGAAATTGAAAAACTATGTGAAAAAAATAATGAAGCAGAACTTCCCTAACTTGGGGAAGGAAATAGACTTATAGGTCCAGGAAGCACAGAGAGTTGCAAAACAACTGGACCCAGGAAGAACCACACCAAGACACATTATAATCAAAATGTCAAAAATTAAGGACAAAGAGAGAATCTTAAAAGCAGCAAGAGAAAAGAAAAGAATTACATACAAAGGCGTCCCTATAAGACTATCAGTTGATTTCTCAAAAGAAACTCTGCAGGCAAGAAGGGACTGGCAAGAGATATTCAAAGTAATGAAAAGCAAAATCCTACAACCACAATTACTCTATCCAGTGAAGCTGTCATTCAGAATAGAAGGGCAGAGAAAGTGCTTCCAGGACAAAGTAAAACTGAAGGAGTTCATCAGATCCAAACCATTGTTATATGAAATGTTAAAGGGACTTATTTAGGAGAAAGAGGATCAAAACTATGAACATTAAAATGAAAACTATATCACAACAACCAACAACAGAAAATAGGGAATCAAAACAAAGGCAAACTAGGCAATGAGAGTGGTAAAATAATTATAGGTATGGAGAACATTATGAGGGCAGGTCAGGAGAGGGGAGGAAGTGGGGAGAGGGAGGGAGATGGTACAGTAATTAAGAAGCAAAGCAGGAGAAAATGGAGATGGAAAGATGTTGAGAAGAACTGTATGCAGAACCAATGGGCATGGACTAAGGAGGGAGGAAACAACTGGAAGGAGGGATGCCACTGGGTGGAGGGAAACAACGGGAAAGAAATTGGGACAATGCTAAAGGATAATCAATAAAGCATATTAAAGAAATAAATAAATAAAAAGCAAAAAAATATTTTGCATCTCTCTGATGGCTAGTGATGTTGAGTATCTTCATATGCCTATCGGCCCTCTGTATATCCTACTTGGACAGGTGTCTGTTCAGGTCCTTTGCCCATTTTTTAATTGGGTTGTTTGTCTCCCTGGTGTTAAGTCATATGAGTTCTTTATATATTTAAGAGATCAAGCCCTTGTGCAAGGTATCATTGGCAATTATGTTTGTCCATACAGTTGGTCCCCTTTACATTTTGCTAATGTTTTTCTTAGCTCAGCAGAGCTTTTTAGTTGATATAGTCTCATTTGTTTATAGTTTCCTTTATTTACTTTGACCTAGGAGATATATTGGTGAAAATATTGCTGCATGGGGTATATGAAATTTTACTGCCTGTTTTTTTTTTCTAAGACTTTTATTGTGCCACAGCTTACTTTTAAGTCTTTTATCCATCTTTAGTTTATTCTGGTGGTCTAGTTTCTTTTCTTTCCTTTTTTGGAAGGAACCTGTCCAAATCTCCCCACACCATTATTTGAAAAGGCTGCTTTTACTTCATTTAATGCTCTGCACCCCTTTGTCAAATATTAATTGACCATAGAAAAATGAGTTTATTTCTGGGCTCTCTACTCTGTTCCATTGATCTATATGTCAGTATCAGACAGTCTTGATGACAGTGGCATGGTAATATAGTTTGATATCAGGTATTGTGAGTCCTCCTACTTTGTTCTCCTTTCTCAAGATTGCTGAGGGTATTCCAGGTCATGTTTGGTTCCATATATATTTATGAAATAATTATTCTAGATGTGTGAAATATGTCACTGATTTTTCTATAGGGATTACATTGAATCTGTAGATTGTTTTGGGAAGTATGGACATTTTAATGATGTTAATTTTTCCCACCTATGAACACAGCATATACTCCCATTCATTTCTTTATTTCTCTCTTTTTCTTTCTTTCTTCCTTTTCTTTCTTTCTTTCTTTCTTTCTTTCTTTCTTTCTTTCTTTCTTTCTTTCTTAAGTGTTCTGTAGTTTTCTGAGTATAGGTTTTTTACCTCCTTGATTAAGTTTATTCTTAAGTACTTCATTTTGCCAAATTCATTTATTAGCCTGAGTAGTGTTTTAGTGGAGTCTATAGGGTTTTCTTTTTTTTCCTTTTATTTTTTATATTTCAATTACAGTTGTCCCACTTTTCCCCTATTGCTCCCCCCCACCCAACCCACCCCTTCTCCCGCAATCCTATCCCTCCCCGTTGTCCATGTCCATGAGTCTTTTATACAGGCTCTTTAATTAAACCCTTCCCTTACTTATCCCCCTTCTCTCCCTCTCCCCTCCCCTCTATTGACTGCTATTCTACTCTTTGTCCTATTTAGTTCGTTTGTTTGTGTTGTTCTTTAATTTCCTGTATTCGGTGATATCATATGGTATTTTTCTTTCTTTGCCTGGCTTATTTCACTAAGCATAATTCTCTCTAGTTCCATCCATGTTGTCGCAAATGGCAGGAGTTCCTTCTTTCTTTCTGCTACGTAGTATTCCATTGTGTAAATGTACCACAGTTTTTTGATCCACTCTTCTACAGATG
Organism: Furipterus horrens; assembly: GCF_987537825.1. Classification (NCBI taxonomy): domain Eukaryota; kingdom Metazoa; phylum Chordata; class Mammalia; order Chiroptera; family Furipteridae; genus Furipterus; species Furipterus horrens. The sequence goes on from NW_028327177.1 coordinate 75,176,818, forward strand.
GGCACTTAGGCTGTTTCCAGCACTTAGCTATTGTAAAAAGGGCTGCTATGAACATAGGGGTGCATACGTTCTTTTGAATTAGGGTTTTAGGATTTTTTGAGTATAATCCTAGCAATACAATCGTTGGTTCAAAAGGCAGTTCAATTTTTAGTTTTTCCATAGTGGCTGCACCAGTCTGCATTCGCACCAACAGAGCGGTAGAGTTCCCGTTTCTCCACATCCTCACCAGCATTTGTTGCTTGCTGATTCGTTGATGATGGCCATTCTGACTGGTGTAAAGTGGTATCTCATTGTGGTTTATATTTGCATCTCTCTGATGGTCAATGATGTTGAGCACTTTTTCATGTGTCTATGGACCTTCTGTATGTCCTCTTCCGAGAAGTGTTTGTTCAGGTCCTTTGCCCATTTTTTAATTGGGTTGTCTGTTTTCTTGATGTTGAGTCATATAAGCTCTTCATATATTTTGGAGATCAGTCCCCTGTCTGTGACATCATTGGCAAATATGTTTTTCCATATGGTTGGTTTCCTTTTCATCTTGCTGATGTTTTCTTTTGCTGAGCAGAAACTCTTTAGTTTGATGTAGTCCCATTTGTTTATTTTTCCTTTATTTCTCTTGCTTTAAGAGATGTATCCATAAAGATATTGTTACGTGGGATATCTGAAATTTTCCTGCCTATGTTTTCCTCTAGGACTTTTGTGGTATCACAGCTTACATTTAAGTCTTTGATCCATCTTGAGTTTATTCTTGTGTGTGGTGTAAGTTGGTGGTCTAGTTTCATTTTTTTTTGCACGTCCCTGTCCAGTTCCCCCAGCACCATTTGTTAAAGAGGCTCTTCTCACTCCATTTTATGTTCCTTCCCCTTTTATCAAATATTCGTTGACCATAGAAGTCTTGGTTTATTTCTGGGCTCTCTATTCTGTCCCACTGATCTATATGTCTGTTCTTATGCCAGTACCAGACTGTTTTGATTATAGTGGCTTTGTAGTATTGTTTGATGTCTGGTATCATGATTCCTCCTGCTGTGTTCTTCTGTTTTAAGATTGCTTTTGCTATTCGGGCTCTTTTTTGGTTCCATATGAATTTTTGGAGTATTTGTTCTAGGTCACTGAAATCTGTCATTGGTATTTTAATAGGGATTGCATTGAATCTGTAAATTGCTTTGGGTAGTATGGCCATTTTGATGATGTTGATTCTTCCCATCCAAGAACATGGTATTTGCTTCCATTTATTTGTATCTTCCTTAATTTATTTCTTCAATGTTGCGTAATTTTCAGTGCACAGGTCTTTTATCTCTTTGGTTAAGTTTATTCCTAGGTACTTTATTTTTCTTGTTGCTATAGTAAATGGTATTTTCTTTTTGTCTCTGTCTCTGATATTTTATTGTTGGTGTACAGAAATGCCTTAGATTTCTGTATAATCATTTTGTACTCTGCTATTTTTCCAAATTCACTTATTATATCGAATATTCTTTTAGTGGAGTTTATAGGGTTTTCTAGGTATACTATCATGTCATCTGCATATAGTGATAGTTTTATTTCTTCTTTTCCAATTTGGATGCCTTTTATTTCTTTTTCTTTTCTGATTGCTGTGGCTAGAACTTCCAACACTATGTTGAATAGAAGTGGAGAGAGTGGACAGCCTTGTCTAGTTCCTGATTTCAGGGGGAATGCTTTCAGTTTTTGTCCATTGAGTATGATGTTGGCTTCAGGCTTCTCATATATAGCCTTAATGATGTTAAGGTATGCTCCCTCTATTCCCATTTTGCTGAGTGTTTTCAACATAAATGGGTGTTGTACTTTATCAAATGCTTTTTCTGCATCTATAGATATGATCATGTGATTTTTGTCTTTCATTTTGTTTAGGTGATGTATTATATTTATTGATTTGCGAATCTTAAACCATACTTGCATCCCTGGGATGACTCCCACTTGATCATGGTGTATGATCCTTTTGATATATTGTTGGATCCTGTTTGCCAAAATTTTATTGAGGATTTTAGCATCTATGTTCATCAGTGATATTGGCCTGTAGTTTTCTTTCTTTGCTGTGTCTTGACCTGGCTTGGGGATTAGGATAATACTGGCTTCATAGAAAGAGTTTGGGATTTTTCTGTCTTCTTGGATTTTTTGGAGTAGTTTGAGGAGGGTAGGAGTTAGTTCTTCCCTAAATGTTTTGTAAAATTCGCCTGTGAAGCCATTCGGTCCAGGGCTTTTGTGTGGAGGGAGATTTTTGATTACTGTTTCAATTTCCTTCTTTGTTATTGGTCTGTTGAGACTTTCTACCTCTTCTTGATTCAGTTTTGGAAGGTTATATGTTTCTAGAAATCTGTCCATTTCTACTAGGTTGTCAAATTTCTTGCCATATAGTTGTTTGTAGTAATTTCTTACAATCCTTTGTATTTCTGTGGTGTCAGTCGTGATTTCTCTTATTTCGTTTCTGATTTTGTTTATTTGGGTCTTCTCTCTTTTTTTCTTAATGAGCCTGGCTAGAGGCTTGTCGATTTTGTTTATTTTTTTGAAGAACCAGCTCCTAGTTTTGTTGATCTTTTGAATTGCTTGTTTGGTCTCTATGTCATTTAATTCTGCTCTGATCTTGATGATTTCCTTCCTTTTCTTGCCCTAGGCTTTGTTTGTTGTTGTTGTTCTAGTTCTTGTAGTTTTAGGGTTAGATTTTTTATTTGAGATTCTTCTATCCTTTTCAGATATGCCTGTATTGCTATGAACTTCCCTCTTAGGACTGGTTTTGCTGTGTCCCATAGGTTGTGGGCTATTGTGTGTTTATTATCATTAGTTTCCAGAAATTTCTTGATTTCTTCTTTGATGTCATTAACCCATTCATTATTTAATAGTATGTTATTCATTCTTAATGAGTTAGGATGTCTTTGATTTTTTTTCTCTGTGATTGATTTTTAGTTTTAAGGCATTGTAGTCTGAAAAGATGCTTGATATAATTTCAATTTTCTTGAATTTGTTGAAACTTGTTTTGCATCCTATCATGTGGTCTATCTTTGAAAATGTCCTATGTGCATTTGAAAAGAATATATATTTTGCTTCTTTGGGGTGAAAAGTTCTATATATATATCAGTTAAGTCCATGTGGTTTAGTGTGTTGTTCAATGCCTGTATATCCTTGGTGTTTCTTTGCTTTGAAGATCTGTCTATTGTTGATAATGGAGTGTTTTAGTCCCCTACTATGGATGTGTTGTTGTTAATATCCTTCCTGCGGTCTTCTAGTATTTTCTTTATGTATTTTGGTGCTCCTATGTGAGGTGCATATATACTTAACAGGGTTATATCTTCTTGATGGATTGTTCCCTTAAATATTATGAAATGTCCTTCTTTTTCTCTTTTTATTGCCCTTGCTTTGAAATCTGTTTTGTCTGATATGAGGACTGCTACCCCAGCCTTTTTTTATGTCCATTTGCTTGGAACACTTTTTTTGTATCTCTTTACTCTCAGTCTGTGTAAATCTTTTGTTTTGAGGTGTGTTTCTTGTAGGCAGCAAATATATGGGTCCTGTTCTCTTATCCATTCCGTTACCCTATGTCTTTTAATTGAAGCATTTAATTCATTTACATTTATGGTTATTATTGACATGTACTTATTCATTTCCCTTTGTACCTGTGTTTCTCTTCTTATTTTCTCTTCTTTTTCTTAAAATATTCCCTTTAGCATCTCTTGCAATGCTGGTTTGGTGGAGATGTATTTTTTTAGTCTTCATTTGTCGGGGAAACTCCTTATTTCACCTTCCATTTTGAATGAGAGCCTTGCTGGGTAGAGTATTCTTGGTTGTAGTCCTTTGTTTTTCATTACTTGAAATATTTTTGATGATTCCCTTCTGGCTTGTAGTGTTTCTGTTGAGAAATCGTATGATAGCCTTATCGGAGCTCCCTTGTATGTTATTTGCTGTTTTCCTCTTGCTGCTATTAGGATTCTCTCTTTATCTTTGAAGGTTGGCATTTTAATTATGATGTGCCTTGAAGTGGGTTTTTTGGGGGGGTTCCTCTTCATTGGGACTTTCTGTGCTTCTTGAACTTGCATAACTTTCTCTCTTATCATTTGAGAAAATTTTGTCATTATTTCTTCTATCAGCTTTTCTAATCCTTGTTCCTCTTCTTCACCTTCTTTAATTTTGATGAATCGGATGTAGTTTTTCCGCATGCTATCCTGTAATTCCCTTACATCTTCTTTGTACTTTTTCAATCCTTTTTCATTTTGTTGTATTGTCTGGGAATCTTTTTCTACATCGTCCTCTAACTCGCTGATCTGATCCTCTACTATGTTTAGCCTCCTTTTGATTGATTCTACTGTGTTTTTCAGTTCAGAGATTGTATTCTTCATTTCATTCTGGTTCTTGTTAATAGTTTCTATGTCCTTTTTTATGCTGGTGTAGTTCTCCTTAAGTTCCCTGTAATTTTCTTGGAGCTGTTGGTAACTTCCTTAGAGGTTGTTGTAGTTGTTTTTGAGGTTGTCGAGTATATTGGGCTTCTTCACCACCATTGTTTTGAATTCCATGTCTGACATTTGGGCTATGTCTATTCCATCTACCTCTCTTTCTGGGGGTTCCTCTTTTCTTTTAATTGAGAGGTTGTTTCTGCATCTTACCATGTTGGATTCTTCTTGTTTGTTTTTGCCTTTTGGGTTTGTCTGCTTTGACTTCCCACCTTTGTGGTATGAGGTCCTTTATAGGAGATCTGGGGGTATCAGTGGTGCAGTCTCTTTGATCTCCTGAGCCTGATTTTCTTGGGTTACTCTTTATGTCGTTTGTTTATGCTGTTTGGTTATATTTCAGATGCTCTTTTGTGGAATCTTTTCTCTGGCTAGTTGATTGAGAGTCACTCTATCCACTTTGTCTTGAGTTCTTTTGTGGAGATGCTATTAAAAACATAAACATATAGCCCAGGCAGGAAACTCACACCTTCAAATATATCCCCCATCCTCTATCCCACTATTGTCAACAAATGAGCCAGTATTAATATAAATGTAGAGAGGTTAGGGCTTTTATACTATAGGAAGAATAGATAAGAGTTATTTTAAAAGAGGAATAATATGATTTTGTGAGAGAGGTTATGATAGATTAGTAATAGTAGCAAGTAGTGTTGAGATTATGCAAGACAGTAGGTAATATTTACATTGCATGTTAATAAGAATAAAAGAGAGGGAAGAATGCAGAATATAGTAAGAAAGTGGAATTTTATAGTATTAGATTTATAGAGTAGTTATATTCTATTTAGTGTGAAAGGGAGGCAAAACAAAAGACAAATAAATAAACAAAAATTAAAGAGGAAGGATGAGAAGAAGTGATGATATGAAACAAATTAAAGAGATAGTTTTAAAAAATTTAGATAAAAGTAAAAATTAAAATTAAAATAAAAAATAAGAAATTTAAATAAAATAAAATAAAAAACTAAAATAGAAAGAAAAATTTAAAAATATATATATACAAAAAGGAAAGTTTTTACTCAGTTCAGCCTTTGTGTGTCATCTTCTTTTTCTGGATCCACAGCTGGTCTAATGAGGTGGGCCAGAGGTTCCTGATCTTTGCAGCTTTGGCGCCTATTTGGAGCCAGCCAGGGAGCATGTGTGCGCCCTAGCCTCAGGCCTGCCGAGCAGCACCCCGGGAGTTGGTCTCTCACCCCTTGAGGTGGGACCCTGGACACTTGTGCACAGTGAAAGTTAGCGTCTGTGAGTCCCCGCCACCCGCTGTTCCCACGCTGCAGCTGCCTGCTGTTCCAGCACCCAGCTGGGTGGGCATGAGCAGAGCCCACGCAAGTGGTTTGTGCTCCAGACTGGTGCCTGCTGGGACTGGCCAGGGGCGTCTGTACATGGTCTTCTGCATGCCCAGGTGTGTCTGAGGGGCACCCAGATGCGCAGCCAGTGAACTGGTTGCGCACCTGGGCCAGTGTATGAGGGCACTTCCCTGTGTGCACCCGCGCTACTTAGTGGGAGGTTTGGGGAGTGGGCGAGCGCTCTTCTGTGCCTGCACTCCTCAAGAATATCCTATCACCCCCAACCTTTCCTCCCCTCTCCGCAGTACACAAGAGAAAAAAATAAAGATAAATCATGTTCTCACATGCACAGTAGTATGATGTTTCTTGTCTTTCACTGCTAAATGCCATGTGGTCCTCTTCTTGTTCTGCAGCAGGCAGAGATCCACTCTCCTCCCGATTCCTCTCTGGGGAAGCCTGTGGTCGCTAAAAAGTCTTTGTGAACTTCCAGTTGCAGCTCAAAGAGCCACCCCAATCAGAAATCCCATCTCGTCCCTTTTTATTCCACTATCCTCACCAAACAGGTCACTCCCAGATGGTTTTCTCTAATCCAGCAGTGCCAAGGCTCAACTCCTGCCAGTGTCCAGATGGGCACCAAGATGTTCTGTCTGCAATTAGCCGAAACTACAGATGGGTCTCGGGAGCCAGAAAGTGCAGCCTCGCCTCACTCCTCTGCCATCTTCCCATGGCCAAACCCTTTTTATGAATCCATTCAACTATGCATCCATGCAGAGAAGTGCTTCCTGCTAGCATGTGCCTCACACTACTATGGGTACTGGAGATCAAAAATCATTCCCCTGATAAGGCTTACAAGCTTGTGAGAGGAGCCAAAAATAAAACAAATAAGTAAATAATGTAATTTTCTAACTCCAAAGGTTATATAACAAGGAAAAAATAAAGCGAGAGATGGAAAAATTTTTATTTTATTTTTTGTGTTATGTTTTCTACTTTAAAAAACATATATATTTTATTTTATTTTTCAGTTATAGTGGAAGCCTTGCCTGCTGTGGCTCAGAGGATTGAGCATTAGCCTGCAAGCTAAATGTCGCTGGTTCGATTCCCAGTCAGGGCACATGACTAGGTTGCACGCCAGGTCCCTAGTTGGTGACGCGTAAGAGGCAACCGCACATTGATGTTTCTCTCCCTCTCTTTCTCCTTTCCCCTCTCTCTAAAAACAGATAAATAAAATAAAAAATTTTTAAAAGGACATCTTAAAAATATTATAGTGAACAAGCAATATTATTTTATATTATTTTCAGGTGTACATCATTGTGGTTGGACATTTATATAATTTATGAGGTGATCCAGAGGGGAACATTTTAAAATACAACAGCCTCACTAAAACATGTGAACCTAAGCAAAGATGTATATACTGTTTTTACACTCATTTAAGAGTTGAAGAATGGGAACTTCAGAAAAATCTTCCAAAGAAGGTATTTTGGAACACTTTCAAATGCTTTTCATAAGTACAGGAGAAAACTCTGGAACTTAGAAAGTGCAAGCACGACAGAATGATTATACTACACAAAAAAATTGGCTTCCAATCCAGTTCTCTAAAATTTATCCCAGCAAAATGATTTAACTTCCCTAAACTACAGGATCCTCATTTCTGGAAAAGACGTAAATCAGTACATCCCTCAAAGAGTTGTGAACAATTAATGAAATAAAAAATCTGACTTCTGGCCAAGATGGAGGGCTATATAGATGCTGTGTCTCCCTCCACAGCTAAGAAAGAATACAACCATATCAAAACTAGAGACAACCAGAAGTTCCAGAAAATTGAGCTGCATGGATGTTCAACAAACAAAGATATAGAGTCTTCTGGCCAAGATGGAGGCGAAGACAGACACGCTGCGTCTCCTTCCACAACTAAGAAGAAATACAACTACCTCAAAACTAGAAACAACCAGAAGTCCCAGAAAATCAAAGTGCATGGGAGTAAAGCAAACAAGGATATAAAGAAGAAATACTCATCCAGACAGGTAGGAGGGGCGGAACCCAGGAGGAGAAGACATGGTGTGGTGGTGGCAGCAGTGGCAACAGCAGCAGGCTGGACAATAAAGCCTCATTGCTTCTGACTGTGCAAACCAGTGGGGGTTGAGACGGAGACAGAAACTGCTGGTCTCAGTAGAGTCCACTTGTTTAAAGGGCCCCCACAGACCTAGAATGTCCACAGACCCACCCACTCTGGGAACAATGGCCAGGGCAGCAGCTAGAGGGGCGCCAGTTCGGTGCGGAAGTGGGAGAAGTGCCTTGAAAAGGGGCAAGTGCTGGGTAAGCTGCATTGTTCCTTCTCAGACCCCTCCCCTGCATACAGCACCACAACGTGGTGAAACAGGTTGCTCATTACAGATGAATCCCTAAGGCTTCACCCCTTACAACATAGTAGGAGCGACAGCTCTCCCTGGGACATGGAAGCAAACAAACACAGGAGACTTCCGGCCAAGATGGAGGCCTAGACTGACATACCCTGTCTCCCTACACAACTAAGAAGGAATACAACTAGTTCAAAACCAGTAATAACCAGAAGTTTCAGAAAATAAATGGAAGTCCAACGTATGAAGCTATAAAGACGTAGTGCTCATATGGACAGATAGGAGGGGCGAAGCCGGGGAGGAGAGGTCAAGCTGTGCTGTCCATGGCAGCAGCAGTGACGGTGGCAGTACAGCAGTAAGCACAGACACCCATATTTAAGGGAAGGCGAGAAGCGCCTGGGGAGCACCCCCAGCTGCAGACCAGACCCGTAAGCTTGCGATTCCAAAGCCAAGGAATGCAGACCCCCATCGCCTTGGACTGTGAGGCCTGGTGGGGTTGGGGACAGAGAAGGAGGCTCCCAGTCTCTCATCAGAGATTGAACAACAGGAATTCATCTTGGACCCCCACCGCTGCAGAAAACGCCCAGTTGTGATGAGTGCACAGGGCTCCCCCCCTATAGTGTAAGAGGTGTGATAGCCCTGCTCAGGAAGCAAAGGTAAACACAAAACTGTTCAGGATGGCACAGATCATTATAGAGATCCCAGTGATGCAGGTGACCAGACAGCAAATTTCTAGTCTAATGAAGCAGCAGATAGAAAACCTTTCTGAGGCACAGTTCAGAGCTTTACTTATAAAAGCACTTACAGACCTAACAGCAGATCTTAAACAAGACAGGGAAGGAATGAAGGCTAGTCCTGCTGAAATGAACAAAAACACATACAAAACTAGTGGTGAGGGCAAGAAAACCAGGGATTAAATCAACAAATTGGAACATAGGGAAGGAACAAACAGTCAATCAGTGCAGAAAAAGGCAACAAAAAGTGAGGAAAATGAGGAGGGGCTCAGAAACTTATCGGACAGCTATAAGCGGGCCAACATCCAAATCATAGGGTTGCCAGAAGGTGAAGAAGAACTAGTAATGAAAAAATTATGTGAAAAAATAATGAAGCATAACTTCCCTAACTTGAGGAAGGAAATAGACTTATAGGTCCAGGAAGCACAGAGAGTTGCAAAACAACTGGACCCAGGAAGAACCACACCAATACACATTATAATCAAAATGTCAAAAATTAAAGCTAAAGAGAGAATCTTAAAGACAGCAAGAGAGAAGAAGAGAATTACATACAAAGGAGCCCCAATTAACCTACCAGCTGATTTCTCAAAGGAGATTCTGCAGGCAAGAGGAAACTGGCAAGAAATATTCAAAGTAATGAAAAGCAAAAACCTACAACACGAATACTCTATCCAGCGAAGCTGTCATTCAGAATAGAAGGGCAGAGAAAGTGCTTCCAGGACAAAGTAAAACTGAAGGAGTTCATCAGATCTAAACCACTGTTATATGAGATGTTAAAGGGACTTATTTAGGAGAAAGGATCAAAACTATGAACATTAAAATGAAAGCTGTATCACAACAACCAACAACAGAAGCTAGGGAACTGAAACAAAGTCAAACTAACTAGACAACTAGAGTGGGAAAAGTATGGTAGGTATGAGGAACATTATGGGGGGAGGTCAGTACAGAGGGGGAAGGGGGGAAAGGGAGGGAGATGGTGCAGGCGTCAGGAAACATAGTAGGAGAGAGTGGAGTAGATAGCAAGATGTTGAGAGGAACTATATGCACAACCAATGGGCATGGACTAAGAGGGGGATGAACAACTGGAGGGAGCGATGTCACTGGGTGGAGAGGAACAAAGGGAAAAGAAATTGGGACAACTGTAACAGCATAATCAATAAAGCATATTTTTAGAAAATTTAGTAATAAAAAAAAACAAAAACAAAGATATAAAGAAGCAATACTCAGCCAGACAGGTAAGAGGGGCAGAGCCAGGGCAGAAAGGAAACAGTATGGCGGCAGCAGTGGCAGCAGCAGTGGCAAGCTGGCAGAAAGCACAATCACATGTTTTGTAAAGTAAGGAGGGACAAGTGGGGAGCACTGCCAGCACCAGATTGGACCACAGAGCTCACAGTTCTAGCACCAGGAAAAATAAAGCCTCATTGCTTCTGACTGTGAAAACCCATGGGGATTGGGGCAGAGGAAGAAATTGCAAGTCTCTCAGCAGAGTCCACTTGTTTAAAGGGCAGTCATGGTCTTAGACTGCCTGCAGACCCACCCACTCTGGGAACAACAGCCAGGGCAACAGTTAGAGGGGCACCAGTCCCATATGGGATGTGGAGAAGTGCCTGGAAAAGGGCCAAGTGCTGAGTAAGCGATGTTGTTTCCTTTCAGACCCCTCCCCCACATACAGCGCCACAACATGGTGAAACAAGTCCCTCCCCACTGATGAATACCTAAGGCACCACCCTTTACAATGTAACAGGTGCGACAGCTCTACATAAGACACATAGGCAAACAAACACAAGAGCCTGTCAAGAAGAAACAGAGAAGTATGGCCCAAAAGTAAGAGCGGATCAAGGTTCCAGTGATAGAACTAAGTGATGAGGCTATAGCTAACCTAACAAATGAGGAGATAGCAACCGTAGCCGATGCAGAGTTCAAAACACTGGTGATAAGGATGCTCAGACTTGACAGATATTCTTAAGTATGACAAACGCATAAGGGAAGAAGTGAAAGCTACGCTAAATGAAATAAAGGAAAATCCACACAAAACCAACAGTGAAGGGAAGGATGCCAGGGTTCAAACCAATGATTTGGAACATAAGGAAGAAAATAACAGTCAACCAGTACAGAACGAGGAAACAATAATTGAAAAAAAAATATGAGGAGAGGCTTAGAAAGTTCTGGGACAAATTTAAATGTGCCAACATCCAAATCCTAGGGGTGCCAGAAGAAGAGGGAGAGCAAGAAATTGAAAGCTTATGTGAGAAAATAACGAAGGAAAACTACCTAAATTTGGTGAAGAAAATAGACATACAAGTCCAGGAAGCACAGAGAGTCCCTAACAAGCTAGACTCAAAGAGGACCACACAAAGACACATCATAATTAAAAATCCAAAGGTGAAAGATAAAGAAAGAATCTTAAAAGCAGCAAGAGAAAAGCAGAGAGTTACCTAGAAAGGGGTGCCTGTAGGACTCTCAGCTAATTTCTCAAAAGAATCTTTGCAGGCAAGAAGGGACTGGTAAGGAATAGTCAATGTGATGAAAAGCAAGGACCTACAACCTAGATTACTCTATTCAGAAAAGCTATCATTGATAGTGAAAGAGCAGATAAAGTGCTTCCCAGACAAGGTAAAGCTAAGGAGTTCATCATCACCAAGACCTTATTATATGAAATTTTAAAGGGACTTATTTAAGAAAAAGAAGATAAAAACTATGGACATTAAAATGGCAACAAACTCACTATCAACTGAATCTAAAAAGTAAAGACAAAATCCAACCAAGCAAATTTTTAATCAGAATTTAAAAAAAAGAACTCCTAAAGGTCATGGTAGGTGTTAATTGTAACAGACTGTGATCTTTGGCCACCTTGCTCTTTCTTCAGAGGTATATCATGAAAACACATTTTAAAGCCTCTTCTATCAAAATATTTTCAACTGTGCTTCACTGTAAGAAATAAATTTATATCACAGTTCTACTACATGCAAATATAATATATAAAGCAGAAAAAATTTTCAAAAATCATATAGCAATGCAAGGCCCTTATTCTATTCTATTCTACTTCTATTCTATTCTATTCTACTTCTATTCTATTCTACTTTTTTAATTAAAAAAAACTGATTATAATCTACTAAATTGATTTCAAGGGTTGCTTGTGGGTAATTTTCTGTAATTTGATCAATGCAAGGGTCAAACAGTTAGCAAAGGCTTGGTAGATGAATATAGATAGATAGACAGACATTTGGACAAGTAAATTTAAAAATTTCCTCAATGTCTCTAACTACATTTCCCCTCTCACAGTAAACTGCTAATTCCAATTCTTTAAATTGATTCAGTGGGTATATACGTCCACATGTCTAAGTAACATGTAAATAGAAAAAACTTACTTCCCTGAACTCATAGCATTTCTGACACCAAATGTGTGGGACTAACCAGTTCTCCAACACTCTGGATACCATTTAGGTATCCCATTCAATTATGACACAAACTACCTAAATTTGTGCAGATATCACAGGTCCCAGTCCCAAAAGACTGCCCCCAATACAGATGCCCATTGTAAGTATTGGACCCCCAGGTTACCTACACTTCCATCTGACTTGGCTAAAAATCAGGGTTCCCATAATACCATCTTCAGGTTTGATGATTTGCTGTAATGACTCACAGAATTCATGGAAACACATATTTTATTGGCTTATTATAAAAAAATATAATAAAGAATGCAGATAAACAGCCAGATGAAGAAGTACATAGAGCGAGGTCCAGAAGGTCCTGAGCATAGGATCTTTTGTCCCATGAGGGTGGGGTGCACTACCGTGCTGGCAGGTGGATGTGCTTACCAGTCCAGAACTCTCCAAACCCCACAGTTTACAGATTTTTATAGAGGCTCATTATGTAAGTATAATCAGGTATTTTTGTCATTTAAATTAATTTATTCTCCAATTACAGTTAATGTTACCTTAGAGAGTCAGAATGCTATGGAGTCTCCCCCACTGGCCAAGATGATGACATGGGGAGGTTCTTACAGAGTGCAAGGGAAGATAGAACTATAAATGGATAGGGCTCAAGGGTGCCAAAAGCTGGAAATAAAAATGAATAGGCCACAGAACACTGAAAGCTAGAAAAATGAATGGACAGGGCCCAAAGTGCCCCAAAAGCTAGAAAAATAATTGTATGGGGGGAGAAGCCCTCCTTTTCCTATCCCTATAGAACTACAGGTTTGAGCAGGAGGATGAGGTCTTTGAGATGGAGTCCACCATTCTCCCAGGTTGCAGCACCTGAATAAATCTCTTTTCTTTTGTACCAGCACCTGCCTCATGAGTTTCACTTTTGTGGTGACAGGCAGTCAAACCTATGTTTTTGTTTGGTTACATAACATTATTAGCTTCAGGTGTACAACATAATGATTAGTAATTAGACATTTACATATCTTACAAAGTGATCACCTCTATAAGTCTAGTATCCATCTGACATCATACGTAGTTATTAAAATATTATTGGTTATATTCTTTATGCTGTACTTTACATCCTCTTGACTATTTTTGTAACTACCAATTTGTACTCCTTAATCCCTTCACCTTTTTCACCCCTTCTCGAAGTCCACTCCCATCTCTCAACCATCAGTTTTTTCTCTGTATCTATGAGTCTATCTGTTTTATTTGTTTGTTTTTTAGATTCCATATATAAGTAAAACCATATGATATTAGTCTTTCTCTGTCTGACTTATTTCACTTAGCATAATACCCTTTAGGTCCATCCATGTTGTTGCAAATGACACAATTTCATTCTTTTTTATGGCTGAGTAATATTCCATTGTATTTGTGTACCACCACTTTTTCATCCATTCATCTAAGAATAGACACTTAGCCCTGGCCGGTGTGGCTCAGTTGGTTGGAGCATCATCCAGTTGACCAGAAGGTCATGGGTTTGATTCCTGGTCAGGGCATATGCCTAGGTCATGGGTTCAGTTCCCAGTCAGGGTGTGTGCAAGACGCAGCCTATCAATGTTTCTCTCTCCCACTGATGTTTTTTTCCTCTCTCTCTCCTTCCCTCCCCCACTCACTAAAGAATCAATGAGCATGTCCTCAGGTGAGGATTAAAAAAAAAAAGATATTTATGCTTTCCATATCTTGCCTTTTGTAAATAATGCTGCAATAAACATAAAGCTGCATATATCTTTTTGAATTAGTGTTTTGGATTTTGTTGGATAAGCGCCCAGAAGTGGAATTGCTGGGTCATACAATTGATCTATTTTTAACTTTTTGAGAAACCTCCATCCTGTTTTCATAATAGCTGCACCAATTTACAATCCCACCAACAATGAATGAAGGTTCCTTTTTCTTCATATTACTGTGTTTTTTTATCTTTATTTTTTTGCATTTTGATGATAAGTAATGTTGAGTACATTTTCATATGCCTATTAACCATCTGCATGACCTATTTGAAGAAATGTCTATACAGGTTATCTGCTTATTTCTTAATTTTTGTTTTGTTTTGGTTTTTGGTTTTAAGTTGTAGAAGTTCCTTATATATTTGGATAGTAACCCCTTATCGAATGTGTCATTGCCAAATATCATCTCCCATTCAGGAGATTGTCCTTTTGTTCTGTTGATAGTTTTCTTTGTTGTGCAGCACCTTTTTAGTTTGATGCTGTCCCATTTGCTTACCTTTTGTGTATGTGTGTGCCTTGCCCTAAGAGATATATCCAAAAAATATTGCTAAGAGCAATTTCAAAGAGTTTACTGCCTATGTTTTTTTTTTTTTCTGGTAGTTTTACAGTTTTGGTCTTACATTTACATTTTTAATCCATTGAGTTTATTTCTGAACATGATATAAGAAGGTGGTCTAGTTTTACTATTTTGCATATGTCTGTACAGTTTTCCCAACACCATTATTGAATAGACTGTCTGTACCCTGTTGTATATTCTTGCCTCCTTTGTCAAATATTATTTGACTGTATAGGCATGGGTTTATTTCTAGGCTATTTATTCTGTTCTATTAATCTATGTGTCTGTTTCTATGCCAATATAATGCTGCTACTATGGCTCTGTATTATAGTTTGAGATCAGGTAGAATTATAACTTCAGTTTCATTCTTCTTTATTAAGATTGCTATAGCTATTTGGGTATTATGTTATTCCGTATAAATTTTAGGATTATTTATTCTAGTTCTATGAACAATGCCAATGGTATTTTGATAGGAATTTCACTGAATTTGTAAATTGCTTTGGAGAGTATATTATGTATATGTATATATATATTTAATTTAATTTTTAAAATTTCTCTTTTTATTGTTGTTCTATCACAATTGTCCCAATTTTCCCCCAGTGCTCTCCACTGACCTGCCCCTCCACTCCCACAGGCAATACACACCTTGTTGTCAATGCCCATGGGTCATTTATACTAGTTCCGTGATGAGATTCTTTCCCTGCTCTCCCCTTTCTCCCCCTCCCACCACCCCTCTGGTCACTGTCAGGCTGTTCCTTGTTTACATGCCTCTGGTTCTATTTTGCTCATTTGCTTGTTTTGTTAATTGAGTTCCTGTATTGAGTTCATATGGTATTTGTCTTTTGCTGCCTGTCTTATTTCACTAAGCATAACACATACTCTCCAGTTTCATCTCGTCGTCGGCAGCTGTCCGTCTCGAGAGACGATGGTGTAGCTTCTTAAGAGTCTATCTGCACCGCCGAGAATGGCTGTGCAGTCCGACTCGGGAGTGACACGGTACCTGTCTCCTCCCGTGTTAAATCGACATCTTGCGATGACGCTGGAGTGTCCTTTCCAGTGAAGCTGAAGCTACAGAGCCTGGGCAGGGTGATATGGAGGGTCTGCTGTTGCCCATGCAGCTCTCTTCGCAGCTGAAGGATCCAAGGGAAAGACGGAGTCAATACAGCTTGGCTTCAGGTGCGCCGCAGGAGTTGCCGGTGTTGACTACAACGTCAAACCGCCTTAGGGACTCCGGCTCCGGATTTTCTGTCGGGGTTTACTCCCTTAGCCTTTCCCCTGAAGAGGTATGCCGCAAGGCAGCGGAGGTTTTTTGGAGTCAGAGTTTTCCTTCTCTGATGTGCCCTGACTGGAAGATCGAACCAGCGACACTTAGCTCGCAGGCCGACGCTCAATCCACTGAGCCAAACCAGCCAGGGTTTCATTTGTATGATATAACAGGTAACTCTAGCCTCCCTTTGTTTCCCCATCTGTAAAATGGGGATAACAGCATTTACTTCACAGTATTCGTCTGAGGATTAACAGTAGTATAAACTAAATGTTGTAGCCAAGTGGCTGGCATCTAGTAAAGACTGGATGATTGTTTTACCTCAAGAAACTCAGGATGGGGACTTCTGGCCAAGATGGAGGCCTAGACAGACAGGCTGCATCTCCCCTCACAACTAAGAAGGAATACAACTATCTCAAAACTAGAGACAACCAGAAGTTTCAGAAAATCAAGTTGCATGGAAGTCCAACACACAAAGATATAAAGAAGAAATTCTCATCCAGATAGGTAGGAGGGGCGGAGAGGCCGCGGTACGGTGGTGGCAGCAGCAGCGGTGGCAGCAGCAGGGCAGCAGACAGCACAGTAACATGTTTTTAAGTCAGGAGGGACACCTGGAGAGCGTTCCCTGCTCCTGACCAGACCCCCGCAAATCACAATCCCAGCACCAGGGAAAATCAAGCCTCATTGCTTCTGACTGTGCAAACCCATGGGGGTTAAGGCGGAGGAGGAAACTGCCTCTCTCTCAGCAGAGTCTGCTTGGTTTAAAGGGCTCCCATGGTCCTAGAACGACCGCAGACCCTTCCCCTCTGGGAACGACAGGCAAGGTAACAGCTTGGGAGGCTCCAGTAAAATGGGAAAAGTGCCTGCAAAAGGGGCGAGTGCTGAGCAAGCGGCCATCTATGCTGTTGCAAAATGTAGGAATTCCTTCTTTCTTTCTGCTGTATAGTGTTCCATTGTATAAATTTAGACAGTTTTTATTGATCCACTCATTTACTGATGGGCACTTAGACTGTTCTAAGCACTTGGATATTGTAAATAGCACTGCTATGAACATAGGAGTGCATAGGTTCCTTTGATTTGGTGTTTCAGGATTCTTCAGGTATAATCCCAGCAGTAAAATTGCTGAATCAAAAGGCAGCTCCATTTTTAGTTTTTTGAGGGAATTCCATACTTCTTCTACAGTGGTTGCACCAGTCTTCATGCCCACTAACAGTGAGCTAGAGTTCCCTTTTGTCAACATCTTTGCCAGCACTTGTTTGTTGATGCATTAATGAAGGCCATTCTGACTGATGTGATGTGATGTGGTATCTCATTGCGGTTTTAATTTGCATCTCTCTGATTGCTAGCAATGTTGAGCATCCTTTCATAT
This sequence comes from Furipterus horrens, assembly GCF_987537825.1. Classification (NCBI taxonomy): domain Eukaryota; kingdom Metazoa; phylum Chordata; class Mammalia; order Chiroptera; family Furipteridae; genus Furipterus; species Furipterus horrens. The sequence goes on from NW_028327177.1 coordinate 75,193,972, forward strand.
GCCTATTGGCCCTTGGTATGGCCTCCTTGAAGAAGTTTTTGTTCCAGTCCTTTGTCCATTTTTAAATTGGGTTGTTTGTCTTCCTGCTGTTGAGTCATATCAGTTCTTTATATATTTTGAAGATCAAACCTTTGTCTGAGGTATCATTTGCAAATAGATTTTCCCATATGGTTGGTTGCCTTTTCATTTTGCTGATTTTGTCTTTTGCTGAGCAGAAACTTTTTAGCTTGATGTAGTGCTATTTATTTATTTTTTCCTTTATTTCCATTGTCCTAGGAGATATATCAGTGAAAATATTGCTGCATGGGATATCTGAAATTTTACTGCCTATGTTTTCCTCCAGGGTTATTATGGCATCACAGTTGTCATTTAGGTCTTTTATCCATCTTGAGTTAATTCTGGTGTATGGTATAAGCCGGTGGTCTATGTTTTTTTTTTTCTTTTTCATTTTTTGAAAGTCCCTGTTCAGATCTCTTAACACCACTTTTTGAAGAGACTATTTTTATTGCATTTTATGCTCCTGCCCCCTTTGTCAAATATTAATTGACCATGGAAAACTGAGTTTATTTCTGAGCTCTCTTTTCTGTTCCATTGATCTATATGGCTGTTCTTATGCCAGTACCAGACTGTCATGATTACAGTGGCCTTGTAATAGTTTGTAATCAGGTATGGTCATTCACCCTATTTTGTTCTTCTTTCTCACATCTACTGAGGCTATTCTGGGTCATTTTTGGTTCCATATAAAATTTGAAATTTTTGTTCTAGATCTGTGAAATGTGTCATTGGTAATTTAATAGGAATTGTGTTGAATTTATAAATTGCTTTGGGTAGTATGGACATTTTAATTCTTCCAATCCATGAACATGGTATATGTTTCCATTTATTTGTATCTTTCTTAATTTCTTTCATCAGTGTTAAGCAGTTTTCCAAGTACAGGTCTTTTACCTCCTTGGTTAACTTTATTTCTAGGTACTTTTTATTTCATGTTGTTATAGTAAATGGAATTTTTTTTCTAGTTTCTGTTTCTGATATTTCAAAAATTTTCTCAATTCTGGAATATTGACACTGTATCCTGCTATTTTGCAAAATTCACTTATTAGGTCAAGTAGTTTTTTCATGGAGTCTCCAGGGTTTTCTATGTACATTATCACGTCATCTGCAAATAATGACAACTTTACTTCTGCCTTTCAGATATGGATACCTTTTATTTCTTTTTCTTGTCTAATTGCTGTGGCTAGAACTTCCATAATTATGTGGAATAGAAGTGGAGAAAGTGGACATTCTTGTCTTGCACCTGATCTTAGGGGGGAAGCTTTCAGTTTTTGCCAGTTGAGTATGATGCTGGCTGCAGGTTTATCACATATGGTCTTTATTAGTTGAGGAATGCTCCCTTTATTCCCACTTTGCTGAGCATTTTTACCATAAATGGGGCTGTACTTTATCAAATAGTTTTTCATCATCTATTGATACAATCATGTGGTTTTTGTCTTTCGTTTTGTTTGTATGGTGAGATTTGTGAATATTATACCACCCTTGCGTCCCTGGAATGAATCCCACTTGATCATGGTGTATGATATTTTTAATTTATTGCTGGATCTGGCATGCCATTATTTTGTTGAGGATTTTAGCATCTGTGTTCATCAGTGTTATCAGCCTGTAGTTTTCTTTCTTTGTTTTGTATTGACCTGGTTTTGGAATTAGGATAATACTGGCCTCATAGAAGGAGTTTGGGAGTCTACCCCCTTCTTTTATATTTTGAAATAGTTTGAGAAGGATAAAAGTTATTTCTTCCCTAAATGTTTGTTAAAATTCACCTGTGAAGCTGTCCAGTATGGGCTTTTGTGTGCCGGGAGTTTTTTTATTACTGCTTCAATTTCACTAGTTGTTATCAGTCTATGCAGGCTTTCTGCTTATTTTTTGTTCAGTTTTGAAGATTATATGCTTCCAGAAATTTGTCCATTTCACCCAGTTTGTCAAATTTCTTGGCATATAGTTGTACATAGTGATATCTTACAGTCCTTTGCATTTCTTGGTATTGGTTGTGATTTCTCCTCTCTCGTTTATGATTTTATTTATTTGGGTCCTCTCTTTTTTCTCGATGAGTCTGGTTAAAAGCTTGTTGATTTTGTTTATCTTTTCAAAGAAACAGTTCCTGGATTTAGTGATCCTTTCAATTGTTCCTTTAATCTTTATGTCATTTAGTTTTGCACTGATCTTAATTATTTCCTTTCTTCTACACATTTTGGGCTTTGTTATTGTTCCTCTAGAAGATACAGCATTAGGTTGTTTATTTGAAAATTTTTAGTTTTTCTTAGGAAAACCTGTATTGCTATGAACTTCCCTCTCAGGACTGCTTTTGCTGTGTCCCATAGGTTTGGGGCTGTTGTGTATTTATTGTCTGTTGTTTCCAGAAACTTTTGGATTTCTTCCTTGATCTCATTGTTATCCCATTCATTATTTAATAGCATGTTATTCAATCTCCATGAATTTGAATATATTTGATTTTTTTTCTTAAGGTTGGTTTCTGGTTTCAAGCTTTTGTGATCTGAGAGGATGCTTGCTGTAATTTTAATTTTCTTGATTTTGTTGAGGCTTGTCTTGTGTCCTATCATGTGGTCTACCTTTGAAAATGTAAATATGTTCTATTTGCATTTGAAAAGGATGCATATTTTACTTCTTTGCAGTGAAAGGTTTTATATATACAAATTAAGTGTTAAAGGGTATTTCTTAGATGTTTAGCCAGTAGGGCAATCAGCTGAACTTAGGTCCCAGGAACCAGACACCCACAGTTACATGCTTCAACCAAGCAGAACAAGGAACTTGACCTAACTGTTATTCCTTTGAGCAGTGACCTATTCCTTTGAGCAATGACTTGGGGATTGAGCAGTGACCTATCCCTTTGAGCAATGACCTGAGGAATAGTGGAAAATTTTTGTCTATACAAGCTGTATTTCTATCCAAGTTCCTGCACCTGAAATGCTTTATAAACCCCCCAATCCCTAAGATCGGGGATGTCCACCTAAGTCTGGCTTGTGGACGGGTGGGCAGTCGCTGGCCAGCTAATAAAGGCTCTTGAAATTCTAATTTGATTGTCTCCGACCATTTGGTTCTCGCACTTGCTCCACAACATTAAGTCCATTTGATCTACACTGTTTTTCTATGCCACAGTATCCTTGTTGTTTCTAAGCTTGGACTATCTGTCCATTGACAATGAGATCTTAAATCCCACACTATAAGTTGTTGCTGTTGATATCTTCCTTGAAGTCCTCTGAGATTTTCTTTATATATTTGGGTGCTCCTATGTTGTGTGCATATATGTTTACAAGGGTTGTACCTTCTTCATGGATTGTTTCCTTAAGTATTATGAATTGTCCTTATTTGTCTCTTTTTATGGCCTTTGTCTTAAATTATATTTGGTCTGATATACATATTCATACCCCTGCTTTTTTTTATGTTTGTGTGTCTGAAATATTTTTTCCATCCCTTCACTTTAAGTCTGTGTAGAATTTTTGTTTTAATATGGGTGTCTTGCAGACAGCATATATGTGGATGATGTTTTCCTAACCATTCAGCTACTTAATATCTTTTGATTGGAGCATATAATCCATTCATACTTAATGTTTTTATTGATAGGTAGTTATTCATTGTCAATATTTCCCTTTGTACCTGTGTTTCTCTCTCTCTCTCTCTCTCTCTCTCTCTCTCTCTCTCTCTCTTCTTCATCTTCTTCAAGGAGTCTCTTTAGCATCTCTTGCAGTGCTGATTTAGTGGAGATGTATTCTTTTAGCCTTCTTTTGCCTGGGAAGCTTCTTGTTTCATCTTCCATTCTGAATGAGTGCCTTACTGAGTAGAGTAATCTTGGTTGTAGGCCTTTGCTTTTCATTGCTTGGAATATTTTTTGTCATTCCCTTCTGGCTGTAGCATTTCTGTTGAGAAATCAGCTGATAGCCTTATCAGAGATCCCTGGTATTTTATTAGCTTTTTCTCTCTTGTTGTCTTTGTCTTTGAATTTTGCCATTTTAATTATGATGTGTCTTGAGTGGGCCTCTTTGGGTTCATCTTGATTGGGACTTCTGTGTTTCCTGGACTTGCATGACTTTTTCTCTCATCAATTTAGGGAAGTTTTCTGTCATTACTTTTTCAAATATGTTTTTTATTCCTTGCTCCTCTTCTCTTTTTGGTATCTCTGTGATACAGATATTATGTTTCATGTTATTCTGCAGCTCTCTTAAACCCTTTATTTTTTTCAGTCTTTTTTCATTTTGTAGCTTTCTGTGGATTTTTTTCTATATTTTCCTCCCGCTCACTGAGCTGATCCTCTGCTACACCTAGCCTTCTTTTAATTCATTCTACTGTGTTCTTCAATTCAGAAATTGTATTCTTCATTCCCTCCTGTCTCTTATAGATAGTGCTGGTTTAGTTCTCAGTAAGTTTGTTTTGGCTCTGCCGTAGTTTTTTTGTGATTCTGAGCTCACTGAGCTCATTGAGCTTTCTTATAACCATTATTTTGAATTCAATGTCTAATAATTTGCTTACCTCTGTTTCATTTAGCTCCTTTTCTTTCAATTGGGGTTTGTTTCTTTGTCTCCCCATTTTAAATGACTCTTCTCTGTTTCTGCTTCTTAGGTTGATCTGCTTTGATTCCCTGATTTGTGTTGTGACCTTCAATGCTAGGAGACCTGTGGGATTCAGTGGTGCAGTCTCCTTTATCTCCTAAGGGGATGCTCTTGTGATGCCCTCTATGTTGTTTAATAGGGTGTCTGGTTTTAGTTGAGTTTTGTTTGTTGTTGTGTCTCTTTGGTAGGTCCTTCTCTCTAGCCAGCTGACTGATAGTCACTCTGCCCACCACATTTTATATACTGTTGTAGAGATGCTGCCAAAGCAAAACTTCAGCTGCCTCCCGTAGGAGCTCAGCCTGCTCTCTCATGTCTTTTCCACACTCCATCCTAGTCATGTGTGATGAAGTGGTTTCTTCTTTCTGTACATGGTTATGTGGCTCCTCTCCAGCTATTGTTCAGTGGGTTATTTGGATGATTTCCACAATTAATTTGTAATTCCAAATTGGTCCTGGGAGAAGGTTAGTGTGGCTTCCATTTATTCTTCTGTCATTCTGGATATCCTGAATATTTTAAAGATATTCATTCTTTCCATCCATGTGTACAGTATACCTTTCCATTTATTTGTGTCTTCCTCAATGCCTTATAATAATGAGTCCTTTACTTTCTTACTTAAATTTATTCCTAGGTATTTTATATTTTTATGCAATTGTAAATGAGATTATTTTCTAAATTTCTCTCATAGTTTCTTATTGATATATACAAATGCAACAAATTTCTAACATTAATTTTGTATTTTTCTAATTTACTGAATTTATTTATTAATTCTAACAGGTTTTTTTGGTGGACTCTAGGATTTTCTATATGTAGTATCATGTCATCTGCAAATAATAACAGTTTCACTTCTTCCTTTCCAATTTGGATGCATTTTATTTCTTTTTCTTGTCTGATTTCTGTGGGATTCCAATATTATGTTGACATCTTTGTCTTATTCCTCATTTTAAATAAAAAGAAAGCTACATTGGCTACAACTTGTGTCAGGCTTGGCACATTTTTGTGGCCACAACAATGAGAGTTGAAGATAGCTGCCACTTGTGCTGGGCCTGTGGCTGCTTAGTTGGAACTACACTATAGGCCAAGACTGGCCACCACTTATGCTTGTTTGGGTGCCACCTGGTGGAAGCTCAAATACAAGTGGAGGCTGTTTGCCACATCTACTGGGTTTGGGTATATTTGGTAGGAATTACAATGTACACCAAGGTGAGCCACTGCTTGTGTGGAGTTTGTGAACATTTGAGAGTCTGTAGTATGATCCAAGGTCAGGCTCCACCTGTGTGGGATTTTCAGTCCTTTGCATGAGTCTGTATCATAAACTGAGACAGGCCACTCCTGTAGAGGAGCTACTGTAAGAAGTTCAGACCAAGTGAGTGATTTGGGTGGAATGGAGTCTCAGAGAATCACCAGGGTGGGGCACATGATGTTAGGCAGATAAATGGAGAGCACAAATTTTGAACCTGTCTGCTCTGGGTTGACTGGGTGGAAGGAGAGTTCAACTAAGGAACATGGGCAACTTGTCAGCATTTCGATGCTGGGAAATGCTGCCCTGTCCTCTGCCCCTCGAGCCTTTGCCCTTTAAGAGCACTGTGTCTCAGTCTCCCATAGCCCTTTGTGTTTCTGGGACACAATTCTCAGTGGTTTTCACAGCCAGATGTTATGGGATCCTTCTCCTGGCACTACTGCCCAGGGCTGGAGAGACCCATCTGGGGCTAGGACTCCTTGCTCCTCATGGGGATCTGCAACTGAGATATCCCTCCATTTCCTTAACCTCCATACCTAGGGTGTAGACCCTGCCTGGAGCCTGTCTTTATGTCTCCTACCAGTCTTCACATGGCTTTTTCTTTATGTCCTTAGTTACGGGAATTCTATTTAGCTAGTCTCCATGTGGTTCTCAACGATGGTTGTTTTATAATTTACTTGTAATTTTGATGTGATCAAGGAAGGAGGCCACCTCAGAGTTAACCCACTCAACTGTCTTTACCAGAAGTAGGCATGACCAGTTATTAACACAATCTCCAATTGCCGTTTCTTTTCCACAAAGCATGGGAGATAGGGTTGAAAGTTCCAAGCCTCTAATCATGGCTTGGTTTTTCTAATGACCAGTGCCCATCCAGGAGCCATTAGCACAAAAGACGCTCCTATCATCCAGGAAATTCCAAAGGGTTTAGGAGCTCTGTATGAGATGTTCCTATCACACCGATTACTCAGAATTACAAGGCATTTTTTTTTTTTTTTTAGTTCTGACAGGAACAGGGGTCAAAAATCAAATATTAGAACAAAAGATGCTCCCAGCAGCAGGCTTATCACTCAGGAAATTACAGGGGTTTTAGGAGCTCTGTCAGGGACTGGAGACAGAGACCAAATATATATTTTTCATTACATCAAACATGACTTATCTATTGACTGCCTACTATTGAAGAAGAGAATTTAGTTCCCTTTCACAAAAACTTCCAATCCCACCACACTTCTCATATACATGCTTTTCATCACCCAATAAAAAATACCAAAATATTGTTTAGATCAATATGCAATGTTTTCTAATGATGGCCATGTAAACACTATATCCAATTAAGGCATGGAGTAAACATGATACTTTCCCTTTACATACAACTCTGTTTTGCTTGGAATTAATAATTGTGTTTTTTGCTGTTGTTTGTTTGCTTAGTTTTCTCTGTGTTTATTAAAATTTTCTCCACAGTTTCCTGACTTGCTCCAATTAAGATGTTGTGCAGCTGTCATCTCCCTTCTCCCTGAGACTAATTTCATACGTCTCTTGTATGGGATTCCCTGTTTCCTGAATCTCACATCTTCCTCTTGATTGATGTATTCTCTCATTTTGGTGGAGAACACTCTCCACTGCTTCCCTGAGAGAAGACTCAGAGAGAGGTAAATATTTTGAAACTGGGCACATCTGAAATAAAATTTTATTTTTAAAGTTTTAACATTGTATTTACACCAAAACCAAAATCATTGTACTTTAACTTTACTTGATTTAAAGAAGCTAATTTATCAAACACAAGGTCTGTCCAGAAAGCATCCATTATCCAGCCATGTATTATAAAAATAGAGACATTTATTGAAAAAGATACAAGATAAAAGAAACATTGTATATAGGACAATGATGCCTCAGTCTTCTGCAAAGTAGGCATCTTGGGACCTCCCACAGTTCCCCCAAACTCCATCAGCTGCCTGGTCATATTTTCCTGAATCTCATCAACAGTCTGAAATCTCTTCCCTTTCAAAGGTGATTATAGTTTTGGGAAAAGCCAGAAGTCGTGGGGCACTAAATCTGGGCTGTAGAGGGGATGAGTCACCTGGGTGAGTTGATGTTTCACCAAAAAACTCTGCATGATATGTGAAGCTGCAGATCACCACTTGCCCATAGCTGCAGCCTTCTAAATCATCTGAAAGTCTGTGGAAGAATGTTCAATTTTCAGGCAAAATTTGATGCAGATCATTGCTCTACTTGCTCAGTCATTTTGAATGTGACAGCCACACAGTGCATATTCTCACTCAGTAGAGTCTATTGCCCCCACATGCACATTCCAGTCCACTCTCCTTGGCTGTCAGGTTACATCAATGTTAACCAAACTCTTCTAATTTTATTAACAATTGTTTGACTTTTCCAGGCTGTATATATAGTGGTAACATTATAACTATATAAGTTATAACTTATAACTATATAAGTTTCAGGAGTACAAATTATAATTTGACATTGTACTCACCACAAAAAAAATCTAGTTTCCATCCATCACCATACAATTGACCACCTTTAGCAGTTATGCCCTCTCTCCAGGCCCTCTTACTTTCTGGTAACCTCTTACCTGTTGTCTGCCTCTATGAGTTTATTTTTTGGTTTTTGTTTGTTTCTTTATATGCTGCCTTGTTTTTGTTTATACATTCCACATACAAGTGAAATAATATGATATTTGTCTTTTTCCATTTGAATTAATTTTCTCAAGGTCCATCCATGTTGTCCAAATGTCAAGATTTCACCTTTTTAGGGCTGAATATTATTCCACTGTATATATGTACCACACATATACTACACTTGGATTATTTCCATATCTTGGTTATTGTAAATAATGTTGCGATGAACATAGGTGTGCACATATCTTTTCAAGTTAATGTTGAAAATGTCTTGATTCTACTCATACACTTGAGATGTAGTTGGCTGGGTATGATATTCTAAGTTGGAAATGATAATGCCTTTGAGTTTTAAAGGCATTTCTCCAATATTTTAGCAACTCCCCTACTGCTGTTGAGAATTTTGAAGCCCTTCTGATTTTTTGTTCTTTGTATGTGAACTCCCTCTACCTTCGCTAGCACTGAATGTGATCTTTTTATTCCTATTGTTCCTATAGTTAAGTACTTTCTTTTGTTTTGTTCTGCTGTTGAACTCCACTGAATTTTCTAGTGTAGTTATTATAGTCTTCATCTCTATGATTTCCTTGATACTTTCTTATTTTCTCTTTGTTGTAAATTTTACTTTGTTCATATATTTTTCTCTCGACTTCGGTGACATCTATGACAGTAATTTTGAATTCTTTATCTTTTTCCTGTTTTTTCATTTTCCCTTTGTCTTTGTATATTAGATAAAATGGCCACCTCTCCCAATCTTACAAAAATGGTTTTGTGTAGGAAATGAAACTTTTTGATCAGCCTGTCCCAATCTCTTGATTATCTCTCAAATCTTTATGACTGTACACACCACCTTCTTTGTTCTGAGTGGCTCCCAGTAGTTGATAATGTGCCAAAATCCATTTGATGTGGGTATTTTCCTGATTGCCTAATATGTAAAAATCCTCCAGCTAGTTTCCAGATTTCTTTCAGAAGAAATTCCTCTGTGTGTAGCTGTATATTCAGTGTGTCCATGGGAAGAGGAGAACCCAGGAGGCTCCTATGTTGCCATCTATAACTGGAACCCTTGAAAATTCAAGTCATTTTGCCTGATGTTGTGTGTCTTTTTTCATGTAATGTGAAACTCTTTTTGTGGGTTCCCTCAATCTGGGAACTTGTGTCTTCTTATTCTGGGAAATTTTCTTAAATTAATTTCACTATTAATTTTCTGCCCTTTGTGTTCTCTGTTCTCTCTTCCCAAAGCCTTTATTTATTCAGATGTTGGACTTAGCCTCTATTTTTCTGATCACTTTTTGATATTCTCTATATCATTGCTTTTTATTGTTTTTAATATAACTTTCACAAAGATTTCCTCAACTTTTTCTTTCAATTCTTCTATTGAGTAGTTAATTTCTGCTACCTTATTTTGATTTTACAAGAATCTATGTTTAATCCTGTAAACGTTTTACTTTTCCCAAAATCCTATGTGTCTTTATGTAATATCTTCTTTCATTTTTCTGAGGATACTAATAATAATTTCTTTAGAAGTTTTATTAATTGTGTATATATTATTTTCTCTAAGTTGATGTTTTCTTCTTGTTTGTTTTAATGTCTGTCTTATTAGTGTTTCTTCAAATTTCTAGTGATTGCTGGATTTCTATGAATATTCAATAACTGTTTGAAAGTATGTGGAGGAAGTTCTGGTTGGGTCACTTTAATGGGAAATGCCATGATGTTAGTGTTCTTAAATTCCTACAGATATTTCTTCCAAATCTTTGCCTGGAAGGCATAATTTTCCTCGCAACATTCTGGGATCTGTGTGGAATGAAAAGGCCTAGGATCTCAACAATCATATGTAAGTTTTTTATTGAACCTCATGTTTTCAACATGATGCCCTCAATTATGCCTGGAATTTCTTAGTCCAGAGAACTTCTGCTTTATATTCTCTAGAGAGTAAACCTTCAACATTTTAATCAGGGAGGAGCAAGACAGATTCCCAGTTACATGCTACAAAACAAGCAATCTGGAATCTCAGTTAGTAACAGTTTTACTGAAAGAGACTTTCAACCAAACCTCCAATTCTAGGCTCATCTTCACTCTACTTCCAGAGGTAGCTGATGCCACCAATTTATTGGCCTTTTGAAGGTTGTGTCATACAATTCATTTGCTTCTGGACTTTACCCACTGCTGGTTAAATATACAGATGTCTCAAGCAGACTAAGGTGGTTACCACTACTCTAAATCCAGCTTAATCTTTGGTTGCCTGCTCTCCTGATTTTTCCCCCTAAAATAGAAGGTTAATGGACTTTAAAATTTTAATTATCAATTTTACTATAGTTTTGAGAACCAATGAATATAAATGCAAATGATTTCCTTGCAATTTTTAATCGTATGCAAGTCCAGTTGGTTAAACTTCTCTTCCATCCTGAGAGCCACTAACATCTTTTCAAGCAAGTTTTCTGATTAACTTAGCCTTAGTCAATTATGCTTGCTTGCAACCAGAGAATTATGTTACAGTAGACAGACAACAAATATTAGTTTATACTATGCTTCATAACAAACATGGTGATTCCAGAACTACTTTTTGAGGTCAAAAAGACAATTCCCTACAATGTACTTGATGTCATTATAGGAGTGTTCACTGCTGGAGCATGTTGTAATTGTGTTGTTGGTTATGGCTTGGCCAACTATAACAAATTTATTTATTGTTGATATTAACCAAGATAAGATACTTTGGGGAAAGTAGTTGATGATCACAGTAGTTTCATACCACTTATCAGTCCTCATAACAATACTAATAATGATAAAAATAGCAGTTAAAGATTACTACATGCCAGGCACTGTTCTTAAGGGTGTTAAATGAATTAACTACTTTGAGTTTACACAACGCTATGAGATAGGTAATATTCTTTATTTTATTTTATTTATTTAGTTTTAGAGACAGGGAAGGGAGGGAGAAAGAGAGGGAGAAAACATAAATGTGTGGTTGTTTCTCACACATGCCCAATTGGGAACCTGCAACCCAGTCATGTGCCCTGACTGGGAATCCAACTGGCGACCATTTGGTCCGCAGGCTGGCACTCAATCCACTGAGCCACACTAGCCAGAGCAGATAGGTAATATTCTTATTCTCATTTTATAGATGAGTAAAATGAGGGAAGTAAAAATTAAGTTGTTTCCCCAAGTTACAAAGTGGAGAAGCAAGTTTGAACATATTTTGGCTTCCTCAAGAGAACATGGTCTTAACAACTAACTGTACTATACTGTTTCAATATATCTGAAATAATTTTTATCACCATTAAATGCTTCCTAATACTGTGGCTATTAAAGTCACACATTATATATTATCTCATATATCTTACCTGAACAAAGTAGAAGGACCTCTCTAAGTGCCTGAGAAGAGGTGATATGGAACTATTCATTCTTAAGTCAGGAGATATCTATCGTTTGGCCTTCCCAGCATACCTTTCTCCATCTTCTGACAGGAGCAACACTCTCCCCTGTGGAAAAACAGAACCCATGTGGTTCAGATGCATTTGGGCACTGTTGCCCATGGAAGAGAATGTGACTCAAGTCAAGCCAGTCAGGATATCCAATTTCCTGGCTATAATAATTATTCAGGGATGAACAAATAAATCACGCTGGGTCAATCAGAATACCCAGAATTTATATACAGAGTTATTTCATACCATGCTTTTATTTCCTCTTATAACAGCTTTAGTAAAATATAATTTACATACCATCCACTTATAATGAACAACTCAATGGTTTTCAGTATATTCACAGAGTTGTGCAACCATTATCACATTATCTTAGACTATTTTCATCACCTCAGAAAGAAATCATTGAAGAGGAACTGCTCCAAAAAAGAAATCCTGTAGCCATTAGCTTCACTCCCCATTTTCCCCACCCTGCTTAGTCTAAGCAAGCAATAATTTACTTTCTATCTCCAAAGACAGATTTGCCTATTTGGGACATTTCATATAAATGGAATCATACAATATGTGTTCATCTGTAAATGGCTCCTTTAACTTTGCATGTTTCAAGGCACATCACAGTTGTAACACATATGAGTACTTCATTCATATTTACTGCCAAATATTTTTCCATTTTATGAAAATACTACATTTTATTTATCTAGTCAACAGTTGACAGTAATTTGAATTGTTTTCAGTTTTTGGCTCTTATGAACAATATTGTTATAGATATTTGGGTATATGATTTTCCGTACCGGCAGTATATGAAGGTTCCAATTTTTGGACACCCTTGCCTACACTTGTTATTATAGTCACCCCATAGTATAAAGTAGCATCTCAATGTGATTTTTATTGTATTTCCATGATGGCTAATGACATTGAGCATCTTTTCATATATATATTGCCCATGTGTATATCTTCATTGGTGATGCATTTATTCAGATATCTTTGCCCATTAATAAAATTTGGGCTATATTTGTTTTTGTTGTTGAGTTTAAGTGTTTATATAGTCTAATAAAAGTCCTTTATTAGATATGTGATACACAAATATTTTTTCCTATTCCATACACTCTTTTTCTTTAGTATATTTTATTATATTGTTACAGTTGTCCCAATTTCTTTTCCCTTTGCTCCCCTCTGCCCAGTACCCCTCTTCCCTCCAGCAGTCCCATGCCCCTTAGTTCATGTCTATGGGTTATGCATATAAGTTCTTTGGCTTCACCCTTTCCTATATTATTCTTAATTTCCCCTTGTCTATTTTGTACCAACCAATTATGTTTCTTAAACCCTGCACCATTTCCCTATTTCTTTCCCTGCCCCCTCTCAGTTGATAACCCTCCAAATGATCCCCATACCTATAATTCTGTTACTATTCTAGTTTGCTTGGTTGGATTTTGTTTTTATTTTTTAGATTCAGTTGTTGATACTTGTGAGTTTGTTGTCATTTTAATGTTCAGAGTTTTGATCCTCTTTTTCTTAAATAAGTCCCTTTAACATTTCATATAATAATGGCTTGGTGATGAACTCCTTTAGCTTTACTTTGTCTGGGAAGCACTTTATCTGCCTTCCATTCTAAATAATAGCTTTGCTGGATAGTCATCTTGGTGGTAGGTCCTTGCTTTTCATCACATCGAATAAACACTTTTTGCCTGCAAAGTTTCTTTTGAGAAATCAGCTGATGGTCCTGTTGGCACCCCCTTGTAGGTAACTCTCTGCTTTTCTCTTGCTGCTTTTATGACTCTCTCCTTATCTTGAACCTTTGGCATTTTAATTATGATGTGTCTTGATGTGGTCTTCTTTGGATCTAGCTTGTTTGGGACTCTCTGTGCTTCCTGGACTTGTATGTCTATTTCCTTTGCCAAATCTGGGAAGGTTTCCTTTATTATTTTTTCACATAAGCTTTCAATTTCTTGCTCTTCCTCTTCTCCTTCTGACACTTGTATGATTTGGATGCGGGCACGTTTAAAGTTGTCCTTGAGGTTCCTAAGCCTTTTCTCACATTTTAAAATTCTTGTTTCCTCATTCTGTACTAGTTGTTTTTTTCTTCCTTATGTTCCAAATCATTGATTTAAACCCCAGTTTTCTTCCCTTCACCAATGGTTTTGTGTTGATTTTCCTTTATTTCACTTAGCATAGACTTCATTTCTGCATTTGCCATATTTAAGCATATATGTGAAGTCTGTGAGCATCTTTTTCACCAGTGTTTTGAACTCTGCACCTGTTAGGTTGTCTATCTCCTTGTTGCTTTCTTCCATCACTGGAACCTGGATCTGTTCCTTATTTAGCGCCGTACTTCTCTGTCTCCTCATCTTGACAGGCTCCCGTGTTTGTTTGCTTCTGTGTCTTAGGTAGAGCTGCCAAGCCTGTTACGTTGTAAGGGGCAGAGCCTAGGTATTCATCCGTACAGGGTGACCAGTTTCATCACGTTGTGGTGCTATATCTGGAGGAGTCGTCTGAGAGGGAACAATGCTGCTTGCTCTGCACTTGTCCCTTTTACAGGCACTTATCCCACTTCCTGTATGGGACTGGCGCCCCTCTAGCTGTTCCCCAGGCCGTCATTCCCAGAGTGAGTGGGTCTGCAAAAGTTCTAGGACCTTGGAGGCCTTTTTAACAAGCAGACTCTGCTGAGAGACCAGCAGTTTCTTCCTATGCCCCATCCCTCACTGATTTTCATAGTCAGAGTAATGAGGCTTTATTTTCCCTCGCGCTGGAATCATGAGCTGTGTGGTCTGGTCTGGTGCTGGGAACACTCTCCAGGTGTCCCTCTCTACTTTTAAAAATGTGTGACCGCTTTCTTCAAGCCTGCTGCCACTGCTACTGCCACCACCATACTGCATCCTCACCACCCCAGCTCTGCCCCTCTTACCAGTTGGCTGAGTATTTCTTCTTTATATCTTTGTTTATTGGACTTCTGTGCAGCTTGATTTTCTGGAACTTCTGGTTGTCTCTAGTTTTGAGATAGTTGTATTCTTTCTTAGTTGTGAAGGGAGATGCAGCGCATCTGTTTAGGCCTCCATCTTGGCTGGAAGTTGTATTCTGTATTTTCTTTCACTTTCTTTATAGTGCCATTTGAAGCACATAATTTTTCAATTATGATGTCCAAATTAGCTATTTTTTCTTTTTCTTATGTTTTTATGCCTTATTTAAGAAACCATCGCCTAATCCCAGGTCATGAAGACTTACACCTATATTTTCTTCCAAGACTTTGATATTTTTAGCTCTTTTATTCAGGTCTTTGGTCCATTTTGAGGTAATTTTTACATATAGTATGAAGTAGGAAATACAAGTTCTTTCTTTTCTTTTTTTGTATGTGGATATCCATTTTTGCCAACACTACTTTCCCCAGTGAATTGCCGTGGCACTTTTGTATAAAATCAATGGACTGTAAATATGAGGGTTCATTTTTGGACTCTCAGTTCTCTTCCATTGATCTATATGTATATCCTTTATGCCAGTACTACACTGGCTTGGTTACTGTCGGTTTGTGGTAAATTTGAAATCAATAAGTAAGAGTCTTACAACTTTGTTTCCCTTCTTAAATACTGTTTTGGATGTTTTAGGTTCCTTGAATTAAAAAAAATTAAAGACAACTTAAGAGTAGTTTTAGGCACACTACAAAACTGAGAGGAAGGTACAGAGATATCCCATATACCCACTGCCCCCACACATGCATAGCTTCTCCTTAAGTCAATATCACACACCATAATGGTATATTTGTTACTAGAGATGAACCTATATTGACATGTCATAATCACTCAATCATAGTTTACATTATGGTTCACTCTTGATGTTATACATTCTATTGGCTTGGATAAATGTTTAATGACATATATCCATTATTATAATATAAAGAATATTTTCATTGCCCTAAAAATTCTTTGTGCCATGCCTATTCATTCATCCCACAATCACAATCCCCTCCCCCAACCAGGCAACTACTGATTTTTTATTGTCTCCATAATTTTGCCTTTTCTAGAATGTCATACAGTTGGAATCACAGTATATAATAGCCTTTCTGATTGGCTTCTTTCACTGAGTAATATGCATTTAAAGTTCCTCCACGATTTTTCATTGTTTGACAGCTCATTTTTTTAGTGCTGAATAATATTCCATTGTCTGGATGCACCACAATTTATTTATCCATTCACCTACTGAGGGACATCTTGGTTGTTTCTTTTTGTGCTTGAAAATATTTATAATGGCTACTTCAGTGTCTTTTTTCTACTAAATCTGACATCTGGATTCTCTCACAGGCAGTTTCTGTTGCCTGCATTATTTTTTTCCTATGAATGAGTCACACTTTCCTGTTTCAAGGATGTTTTAGACAATATATTGTAACAATTGTGGCTACTGGTCCTTCCGCCCATCACACACATATATACATACACACACCAACCTGAAGGGCTTGTTGATGTTGTGTGCTTGTTTATTCGTTTAGTATCTTGATTGTACTATTTTAGTGACTCCATTTTCACCCACTATGTGAAGCCTGTAATGTTGTTCCTCAGTGGGTGCAGCCCTGGGCATGTGCACAGTCATCCTGAAATGACTGGTTTTATCAGGATTCTCTTTGACCGACTCCTCTAATCTTTCTCTTAAGCTATCTGCCTCTGTTATTACACTTAGCTCTTAGGTTCCACTAATTGCTGGCTCATTGGTTTATTGTTCTTGACAGTGGCCTGAGGCACAAATTACTCCACAGCCTGATCCAATTAAATTCAGGACCATTTCCAGACAGTTTTTAAAGCCAGTCTTTGAACTTTGTTCTGAAACCAGGAGGGTACTTTTTAACCCTGGCTGGTTTAGCTCAGTGGATTGAGCGTCGGCCTGCGAGCTAAGTGTCGCTGGTTCGATCTTCCAGTCAGGGTACATCAGAGAAGGAAAACTCTGACTCCAAAAAACCTCCGCTGCCTTGCGGCATACCTCTTCAGGGGAAAGGCTTACTCCGACAGAAAATCCGGAGCCGGAGTCCCTAAGGCGGTTTGATGTTGTAGTCAACACCGGCAACTCCTGCGGCGCACCTGAACCCAAGCTGTATCGACTCCGTCTTTCCCTTGGACCCTTCAGCTGCGAAGAGAGGGGGGTCTGCTGCATGGGCAACAGCAGACCCTCCATATTACCCTGCCCAGGCTCTGTAGCTTCAGCGTCATCGCAAGATGTCAATTCAACACAGGAGGAGACAGATACCATGTCACTCCCAAGTCGGACTGCACAGCCATTCTCGGCGGTGCAGATAGACTCTTAAGAAGCTACACCATCATCTCTCGAGACGGAGGGCTGCCGACGACGACTTTTTATATTTCTTCCTGGTTCTCTCTTATAAACTAACTGGCCAATAGTTTATCTTGTTGCTCTCCTGAAGTTACCACCTTCCTCTTAATTAAGGGAGCCCCTAAAATCTTGACCACAGTTGGCTAGAATTTAAACTCTGCCACACATAGCTGGTAGAGATGAGGAATACTGCTGACCTGCCCCGTTCCCTCAAGGAAATACCATATCTTTCCACTGGGAGCTGTGGAGAAAAGGATCTTTGTGTTCTTGACTGAACTGTCTAGAACTGAGTTTCCATCATGCTAAGCTGGAAGGGAAGAAGGACGAAGTAACTCATGGTTCAAATGTCACAGAGTCATTCTGTCTTACTGAGTTTTAGTAGATTTTCTTGAATAATAAACAAGTTTCTATAGGAGCCTTTGCTTAGGCCCTTAGGACAATTTCCGAAGACTCAGGTAATTGTTTTAAAAATAATTTTTTCCAGCTAACTTGTTTCACTAAGGAGCGATTCCACAGAAATTTTCAGGCTACAATTTTGGATGTCACCAGCCTACTGTGCTCTTTTTCTGCTGCAGTAGCTAAATCTCTAGAATTTGGATCAGGCTGCTTCAAGAAGTTGTGTCTCATGGTGTAAGTCTGAGGGAGAAACAGAGCCCTGGTGACTTTATGGGAACCTCTAGATCTAGGCATTCTTGGGTTTAGCCCTATCATCTGAACTTTACAGTCTGGTAAGTCAGCAAATTTCCTTCTTTACTGAGCTAGTTAGGAATTGAGTTTCTCTTACATGAAACTAAGAGTTTCAAATAATATTCTGAATGTCACACCTTATAATGTATGAGTAGGGGGCTGGGATTGATGGGGGAAGGGAGGTACTGGGCAGAGGGGAGCAAAGGGGATAAAATTGGTACTACTGTAACAACATAATCAATAAAATATACTTAAAAATAATATATGAGTAAATAATAAGCACTGTGGAAAGCTTTTTCAACACAATTGTTATCTAGGGTCATTTTTACATAATCTTTTTGGCAGTTGGTCTCACCCAAAATTTTTGGTCTCTTGGTGCTTTATGAAATATTAAGGCATCATTTATGGTGATTCTTATTGACATCCCTCTTAATATGGATTTTAATGTATTACAGTTTCCAGTCAGTATTTGTTGATACTTAAAGGGTTGTTCCAAAGGAAGCCTCAATTAAATTGCTAATGCTGAAGTTTAATATGAATAACAACACAAAGGCCTGACCTTAATTATAAAAATTTCTAATAAGTCAGGTAAACCTTTCTTTTCCATTAGCCTATGGCAAACTCATTACAACCTCTCTGGTAAGTATACAGTTTTGCAAGCAATAGAACCAGTTCCAGACCTCTTTAACAAACTATAAGTGGTAAAAGAGGAGATTATATGCTGTCACCATGGGTATTATATTAAAAACCCAGGTAACTTAAGACTTGTGTTTATTTGTGGTGCTTCTTTGAAATATTAGAGAATGGAACAAGTTTATTAGAACTAAGTTGAGTTATAAAACTCTCAGGACAAATTATAGGTCAAGGCTATAAGAAATTTTATCCTGTCTCTCTTGACAATATTTTTCCTCAACTCCCTCCTTAAATGGGTGTGCTTGAGGCAAGTGTTGAGACCATGAAAGACAACAGACATTATTATAATCTTGGAAGTGATTGGAAATTGATTTTAAAAATTTTGCTCCCTGGTAAGACCTGTATTGTGCCTTAACCTAGTTCATATTACCATATTGGATGTCATATGACAATTAAGTATCTGCAGATTCTGCAATCCAGTTATTGCTGTCATATTTTAAATATCTCTAGGATCCCAACTGTAAGAAAAAAAGAAAACTGGTGACTCCCAAACCAGTAGAAAATAATTAGCAGCAAAGGGCAAATGTAATTAGAGGGTCTCTGAAGCAGAGTTGACAGTATTAGCATATTTACAAATCAGAAAAGGGACATTCCACAGTTCAGCACAAAGGATATCTAATATCAAAGCGGGGGAGATAGATAAGTCATCACAAAACTCTGGGAAATGGGTAAATGTAGCTAGACAGCCCAGCAAACAAGATAGAAAAATTTGAAAGAAGAGCTGGAGACAGACCTATAACCAAATCACCCTCAGTTAATTATCACCCTCAGTTAACTTAGTTAATCATGTTAAATTGTAACTCCAGAGTATCCAGCATGGAAAAACAGGGAAGAAAAAAGAGGGGAAGAGAGGCGGGGGTGGGGTGGTGGTGGCTTTATTTGCATTTGGGATAAAAACAGCCAGCTCCATCTTTTCAGCATGCACCTTGATTTGGCTTTTAGGCTGCGCCCTGAGCTGCAGATCTGTGAATAAACAATTGCCTCAGTTACTGCTCAAGTCCTGTGTCCCAGTTTTTATTGTGAGCATTTTCTCACACCAACTGCACCATTTTATTGAGGACATAGATCTTTGTGTCAGAACATGGAGGCAGCTAGAATGCACACCTGGACTTTTGGTATATGGTAATCAACCTGGCTCTGGATTTAGCCATTCCCAAAGATATGCTGATGGCCTTAGCAGTTCCCCAAAAATGTGTTGATGGACTGAAACCATTCCCAGGGGAAATGGTAATGAACCTAGCCTGATATGTTAACTAACCTGGTGTGTGTGTGTGGGGGGTGTGAGCAATGAGATGTAAATAATCTACTTAATATGTTGATAAGCAAACTCACCCTCACCAAAATGTGTGGTTGACAAATATAAAAAAGGTGCCTGCAGAAGTGCAGGTGGGACTCTTACGGGCCCACGAGGAGGATCGGGAGTCCCCATTTCCCCATTCTCCAGTCCCTTTCTCCTCATCCCCCTTGCTCCTATGGGCCCTTGAGTTGGTCCAGGCACTGCCTCTCCCCTTCCACCCCATTCCTCCTTCCTTTGTTTCCTCAATAAACCAGTTATCTGTTCCCACAGCAGTCTCTGGGTGATTTCTGAGAGCAAGGCTGCCCTGACACTTTGTAATCACATAGACATAGTGTGTAACAAAATATATAGGTCCATTATAAAATCTTACTAATTCCTATTAAGTGGGAGAAGGTGATGTGAATTCATGAAACAATTATTTCCCTTACTAATGGAAAAGGGATATGTCCTCCAGCATCAATTTTAATGAACAGTTTTTATTTGTTTGTAACTGGCATATTGTTTTAAATACCTTAAGCTTCTGAATTACCTGAAAGCAGTATGCAGTCTAGAGAGCTTAACTGAGCCATCTGATTAAGTGTGCACCAATAATTGTCCTGTTCTTAGGACCATTATTCCCAGAACCAGAAAAGTAAATATCCACCAGCTTTTAAGACTTCATAAATCTTGAACTGGTGGGATCAAAATTACAGTGATTGTACTTAAAAATCTAATAGGCTTGAGTTGCAAAGACTTGTGCTCTGATCAATCTCATAGTAAAATCTTACCTGAGAAAGGCTTTCTTCTACAGATTTGAGGTAAATGAGACCCTTTCTCAGCCAACTGCTGACCAAGTGTAGAATGTTTACATTTTAGGATCTCCATCTTCTCTGTTCTGCATCAACAGCACACCTGATTTAGTTTTACAGAGATAAATTTCAAAGAAAACATCACTTAAACTTTATTCCAAAATATTTGGAGGATCAATACATCTCATAGATGCCCCCAAATTCCAAATTCATAATCTGCTGTTATGATATGACTTAAGAGAAAATAAATGTCCTCTTAGCCACAATCTCTGTCATTTTAAGGAACTGTAGTTTCCCTTCTCAAAAGCAGACAAGGAATGCCAGTACTATCTGTTATTCAAAATGAAATATTTTCTTAGCTGGCTGAATGAAAATCATCATGTGGTCCTCTTTTTTTGAATAGTGGCAATAAAGTCACAATTCAAGGTCAGGAAAAATTCAAATATGTGCTAATATTTTTTGGAAAGATTGGGGAGACAATTTTACAACAGTAACTTTGACTATATAATGCATTTTCCCCTAAAATAAAGACACTAAGCAGAAATCTGACAATTTTTTTCTCATCTTTTTAAATGGTAATTAGTTTTAAAATCACCAACCTAGAGATTTCAGTGCCAATTTGAGGCTGTTTTTCCTACACTAATTTTTATCAATTAATCCCATCTGACAACATATATAAATGGTCTGTGGCATGAAAAACCAGGTTATTCAATGAGTGAGTAAAAACAGTACATTCAGGCCTTGTTCATCTCACAGATTCTGTGTAAGAAATGCTAAAACTTGCTGAAGCTATCCATGGTCATTTTTGGTTCCATATAAATTTTTGAAGTACTTTTTTAGGTCTATAAAATCTGCCATTGGTATATTAATAGGCATTTCATTGAATCTATAAACTGCTTTGAATATGGATATTTTAATGATGTTGATTCTTCTCATTCATGAACATGGTATATGCTTCCATTTACTTATATCTTCCTTAATTTCTTTCTTCGGTGTTATGCAGTTTTCCACGTGTAGGTCTTTGACCTCCTTGGTTAAGTTTATTCCTAAGTATTTTATTTTTCTTGTTGCTATATTAAATGGGATTTTTTTTTCTAGTTTCTATCTTTGATATTTTATTGTTGGTGTTGAGAAATGCCTTCAATTTCTGAATATTCACTTTGTACCCTGTGATACTGCCAAGATAAATTATTAGGTCAAGTAATTTTTTAGTGGCATCTATAGGGTTTTCTATGTACACTATTACACTATCATGCCATCTGCAAATAATGACAGTTTTACTTTCTCTTTTCCTGTTTGGATGCCTTTTATTTCTTTTTCTTGTCTTATTTCTGTGACTAAAACTGCCAAGACTATGTTGAATAGGAGTGGAAAGAGTGGACATTCTTGTCTTGTTCTTGATCTTAGGGGGAATGCTTTCAATTTTTGCCCATTGAGTATGATGTTGGCTTCAGGTTTCTCATATATGGCCTTTATTATGCTGAGGTATGCTCCCTCTATTCCCACTTTGCTAAGTGTTTTCATTATAAGTGGGTGTTGTACTTTATCAAATGCTTTTTCTGTATCTATTGATATGACCATGTGATTTCTGTCTTTCATTTGTTTATGTGGTGTACTATATTTATTGATTTGTGAACATCAAACCATCCTTGCATCCCTGGGGTGAATCCCACTTGATCGTGGTGTATGATCTTTTTAATGTGTTACTGGATCCCATTTGGCAATAGTTGAGAATTTTAGCATCTACATTCATAAGTGATATTGGCCAGTAGTTTTCTTCCTTTGCTGTGTCTTGACCTGGTTTTGTAATTAGGGTAATACTGACTTCATAAAAAAAGTTTGGAAGCCCTGGCTGCTGTGGCTCAATGGATTGAGCATCGGCCTGCGAGCCAAGTGTCACTGGTTCGATTCCCAGTCAGGGCACATTACTAGGTTGCACTTCAGGTTCCCAGTTAGGGGCATGAGTGAGAGGCAACCACACCGTAAAAAAAAAAAAAAAAAAAAAAAGTTTGGGAGTCTTCCTTCTTCTTTGATTTTTTGGAATAGTTTGAGAAGGATAGGAATTAGTTCTTCCCTAAATGTTTTGTAAAATTCACTTGTGAAGCCATCTGGTCCAGGGCTTTATATACTGGAAATTTTTTGATTACTGCTTCACTTTCACTAGTTAGTTATCTGTCTATTCAGGCTATCTTCTTCTTGATTCAGTTTTGGAAGATTTTATGTTTCCAGAAATTTGTCCATTTCATCCAGGTTGTCAAATTTCTTGTCATATAGTTGTGCATAGTGATTTTTTAGAATCCTTTGTATTTCTGTGGTATCGGAGGTAAATTCTTCTCTTTCATTTCTAAATTTATTTATTTGGATCTTCTCTCTTTTTTTCTTGATGAGCCTAGTTAAAGGCTTGTCAATTCTGTTTATCTTTTCAAAGAACCAGTTCCTAGTTTTATTAATCTTTTTATTTGCCCTGGGTTTTGTTTGTTGTTGTTTCTCTAGTTCCTGTAGCTGTAGGGTTAGGTTGTTTATTTGAGGTTCTTCTATCCTTTTTAGGTAGGCTTGTATTGCTATGAACTTCATTTTCAGGACCGCCTTTGCTGTGTCCCATAAGTTTTGGACTGTTGTGTGTTCATTATTTCTTGTTTCCATTTTTTTTAAATTTCTTCCATGAAGGCATCATTAACCCATTCATTATTTAGTAGCACGTTATTCTCTCTCCATGAATTTGAATGTTTTTGAGTTTTTTTTCTTGAGGTTGGTTTCTAGTTTCAAGCCATTGTGATCTGAGAAGTAGCTTGATATAATTTCAATTTTCTTGAATTTGTTGAGGCTTGTTTTGTGTCTTACCATGTGGTTTATCATTGGAAATATTCCATGTGCACTTGAAAAGAATATATATTTTGCTTTATTGAGGTGAAAAGTTCTATATATATCAAATAAGTCCATTTGATCTAGACTCTAGATTCTAGTGTTGTTTAATGCCTCAATATCCTTGGTGTTTCTTGGTTTTGAAGATCTGTCCATTGTTGATAACGGGGTGTTAAAGTCTTCTACTGTGAGTGTGTTGCTGTTGATATCTTTCTTGTAGTTTTCCTTATATATTTGGGTACTCCTCTGTTGGGTGCATATATGTTTACCAATGTTATATCTTTTTGATAGATTGTTCCATTAAGTATTATAAAATGTCCTTCTTTGTCTCTTTTTATGGTCTTTGTTGTGAAATCTTGTTGTCTGATATAAGTATTGCTACGTCAGCTTTTGTTTTCATGTCCATTTGTTTGAAATACTTTTTTTCATCTCTTCACTTTAAGTCTGTGTAGATCTTTTGTTCTGAGGTGAATCTCTTGTAGACAGCATATATGTGGGTCATGTTTTCATATCCATTCAGCTACCCTGTGTCGCAATTGGTGCATTTAATCCACTTCCATTTAAGGTAATCATTGATTGGTATGTATTCATTGTCATTTTTTCCCTTTGTACCTGTGTTCCTCTCCCTCTGTCTTTTTCTTCTTCTTAAAGCATTCCCTTTCACATCTCTTGCAATGCTGATCTGGTGAAGAGGTATTCTTTTAGTGTTATTTTGTCTGGGAAACTCCTTATTTCACCTTCCATTTCGAATAAGAGCCTTGCTGGGTAGAGTATCCTTGGTTGGAGAACTTTTATTTATTTTAAATTAATTAATTAAATTTTTAACAAGGTTACTTTATTTTATTTTTATTTTATTTATCTGTTTTTAGAGGGGGGGGAGGAGAAAGAGAGGGAGAGAAACATCAAAGTGCAGTTGCCTCTCATGCACCCCCAACTGGGGACCTGGCGTGCAACCTGGTCATGTGCCCTGACTGGGAATCGAATCAGTGACACTTGGTTCATAGTCTGATGCTCAATCCACTGAACCACAGTAGCCAGGGTGGAGACCTTTGTTTTTCATTGTCTGAAATATTTTTTGCCATTCCCATCTGGTTTGTAGTAGTTCTGTTGAGAAATGAGCTGAAAGACTTATTAGAGCTCCCTTCTATGTTATTTGCTGTTTTTCTCTTGCAGCCTTTAGGATTGTCTCTTTGTCCTTTTTCATTGCCACTTTAATTATGGTGTGTCTTGGACTGGGCCTCCTTGGGTTCATCTTCCTTGGGATCCTCTGTGCTTTCTGTGCCTGTGAGACATTTTCTCTCATCACATTTGAAAGTTTTATGTCATTACTTTTTCAAACAGGTTTTCTATCCCTTACTTCTTTTCTTCTCCTTCTGGTATCCCTATGACATGGATATTATTATGTTTCATGTTGTCCTCCAGCTCTGTTAAACCCTCTTCATTCTTTTTTTCATTTTGTTGCACTGTCTGGGAATGTTTTTCTATGTTGTCCTCTAGCTCACTGATCCAATCCTCTGCTTCATTCAGCCTGCTTTTGATTCCTTCTACTGTGTTCTTCAGTTCAGAAATTGTATTCTTAACTTCTCTGGTTCATTTTGATAGTTTCTATGTCCTTTTTAATGCCAGTGTAATTCTCAGTAATTTCCTTACAGCTTCCCTGGAGTTCTTTGTAGTTTCCCTAAAGTTCTTTGTAGTTCCCAGGGATTTTACTGTAGTTTTCTCTGAGTTTGTTAAGTTCATCAATCTTCCTTATTACCATGGTTTTGAATTCCTTGTCTGAAAGTTTGTTTCCTTCCATTTCATCTATCTCTCCTTCTGGAAATTTCACCTTTCCTTTCGATGGGGTGTTGTTTATTTGTCTCCCCATTTTAGACAGCTCTTGTTTGTTTCTGCTTCTTAGATTGATGTGCTTTGACTTTCTGCTTTTGTATTGTGATTTTCTGTGGTAGGAGTTCTCTGCGATTCAGTGGTGCAGATTCCTTGATCTCCTGAACTTGATGCTCTTGGGATGCCCTTTTTGCCTTTTATTTGGGCTGTCTGATAGTATTTTGGTTTTGGTTCTTGTTCTGTTGTTCTTTGGTGGGTTCTTCCCTCTCCAGCTAGCTGTTGAGAGTCACTCCACCCACCTCATTTTGTAAACAGTTGTTGAGGTGCTGCTAAAACAGAGTCACCTGCCCAGGCAAGAATCCCACACCCACAAAGATATCCCCCCACCTTCAATCACTGTATCAACTGCAAGTGAGCCCATATTAATAAGGATGTAAAGAGATTGAGACTATTACAAGAAAGGAAAAACAAATAAAAGTTGACTAATTGAAATAAAAATGATTTTTGAGAGGGGAGTGGGTGGAGCAATAATAGTAGCAAGTACAATATTCCATCAGTTATCACAGGTATTACATTCCTGATGCCCTGCAAAGTAGAAACTTTACATTTATTCTACACTCTTAAACCTACGTAACTTTAACAACATACATATACAGTACTGCAAAATCCCACGATATAGCGAAAAGTCTGCAATAAATAATTAAATATAATATCTTTAAAAAATTTCGCAATACAATGAGGCCACGATAAGTGAACTGTGATATATATAGCGAGGGACTACTGTAGTGATATGACAATGAGAGAAAGCACAATTTATATTGTATATAAAAAGGGAGGGAAGAAGGCAGAATGAATTTAGAGAGGGGAAATGTGTAGTATGGGGTTTGAACAGAAGTAAAAAAAGAAAAAGTACATATATATATATATATATAGTGTGTGTGTGTGTGTGTGAGAGAGAGAGAGAGAGAACACACACACACACAAATAAGGATGAAGAATAAAAAAATAGGCATCAAATTAAAGAAAAAGTTTCACTACAGCACTAACAATAACCTATGAGCTAAGATTAGTAAAGGTGGGATGGGAGTAAGAGGTGAAAAAGAAAGAAAAAGAAGTTTGAGAGATTCCTGGAGGAAAGGGAAGTGATTTTGAGATGAGAGGAGGAGAAGGAATACTTAAGAGTGAGGAATAGAAGCCAGGCTAAGAGAGGGAAAAACTCAAATTTAAAATGAAAGAAGGAAAGAGCTGGAGGAAGGTACAAATGGATTAGGAGAGGGGAATGATAAGATTTGAGATTTGAAATACAAGAATAGTGAAGATCTAAGAAAAAAGCTGCAGAAATGTCACAGATAATTAAGGTGGAGAGAGAATAAGTGTATTTTATTATGGGAGAAAGAATGTGCGGTAAATCATGACAAGAAAATTGGTATGTAGAGGCTGGAGAAGTGAGGAAAAAAATGAGTGCACATTGGAAACAAGTCATAGTAAGAGAACAGATAGAATTTAAAACAAAAAGAAGTGGAAGTAGTCAGATAGTAAAATTGACTGATAAAGAGAGGAACAAAATATGAGCTTTAATATAAACTATAATATAAATACTATTTATTTATAATGCATAGACTGGGAGGACAAACAATGACTATTGAAAGGATATGTAGGAGACACCTACTGTAGAAGACCACAGTAGAATTTGTCTCCAAAATACCTATATTTTTCCACTTTCTTCTCTTTCTAAATCTGCCCCTGTTGACTTCAGCTTGTGTCCAAGTCTGATTCTAGGCAGCCTTATCATAACTACTGGGGTTCTTCTGCCTGTGTCTCTCTCTTTCACTTTTTACTCTAATCACTGAAATACACAGTCAGGCTTAAGCAACATGGGGCAGGGCCAAGTACTTTCTTGGGTTGGGGGGCTACTGCTTTCCCTCAGGCTGTTGCCTCCCAGAGGTAAGCGACCTGCCCTCTTGATTTCTCCCATAGTACTGGGGATAAGTCTGCACTGGGGTTTGTATCACTGTCACCCCTCTCTCCGTTGCCACCACTACCCCAATCTCACCTCAAGCATCTCCAGTCCACCTCACCAGCCTCACGTCCACCAGATCCTGGGGCAAGTGCGGGCATGCACTCCCTTTAAGAATCTCACCACACCTCTAGTCATTCCTCCCGGATTGGTGGAAACAAATAAACAAAGAAAAGAAATGTTGCTTTATGCCTCTTAGAGCCAGACCCCACCTGGCTTACTCTCAGCTCTGCCAGCAGGCCCAGCCTGAGTTTCATCCCCCAAACCTCTCAGGGGGAGTCTTCTGGGCATTGTAAAATCTCTCTACACACCAAGCCTCTGCCCACAGGCACCAGGTCAGCACTCACAGAACTCCCACCAGCATCTCTTCCACAATCTGCACCCAACAGGTCACTAAGAAGCAGACTCCTGCATATGCCCACAGCCATAAGGCTCAACTCCAGGCAGTGTCCAGCTGATTATACATATGGTTTCTCAATAACTAAGCCAAAGACGCAGACATGGTGATGGGGGGAGAAGCCAGCACACCCTTTTATTGAGTGTCTCATAGATATCACTGGACAGGGCACCCACAGCAGGAGCACAGTTTCTAGGCCTCTGCCCTTCCCCAGCCTTCACTCTCTACCCCCTGGATCCCGGCTACTGAGTTGGTTCACCAGTGTCCCTTCCCAGTGCAACCTGAGGCGTTGGGCTGGGGTGGGGTCCCCAGCAACTCTGCTTAGAAAGTGCAGGCCGGAGTTCCTTCTTTATCCCTGTGTTTTCACACTCTTGTCCCAGTTTTCCCTATCTGAAAGCTGCTCTCACCCACTCTCTGCTCTCTGCCTGTCCTCCAAGTCTCCTCAGCAATAGGAACACATCCAGCAGGCCGCTCATTACCCTGCCACCATCTTCTTTTCTCCTCTCTGATATTTTATTGTTGGTGTACAGAAATGCCTTTGATTTCTGAATATTGACTTGTACCCTACTACTTTGCCAAATTCAATTATTAGGTTGAGTAGTTTTTTTGTGAAGTCATAGGGTTTTCTATGTACACTATCATGTTGCCTGCAACTAATGACAGTTTTACTTCTTCTTTTCCAATTTGGATATCTTTAATTTCTTTTTCTTGTCTGATCACTGTGGCTAGGACTTCCAAAGCTATATTGAATAGAAGTAGAGAGGGTGGACGTCCTTGTCCTGTTCCTGATCTTAGGGGAAAGCTTTCATTTTTCGCCCATTGAGTATGATGTTGGCTTCAGGTTTCTAACATATGGCCTTTATTATGTTAAGGTATGCTCCCTCTATTCCTACTTTTCTGAGTGTTTTCATCATAAATGGGTGTTGTACTTTACCAAATGCTTTTTCAGCATCTATTGGGAAGGGGCATAAAGTGGAGTGAAAATATCCTCTTCAACAAATGGTGTTGGAAGAACTGAACAGGGACAAGCAAAAAAATTAAACTAGACCCCCCCCCCCAACTTACACCATACACCAGAATAAAGATGGGTAAAAGACTTAAATGTAAGCCATGACACCATAAAAGTTCTAGAGGAAAACAGGTAATAAAATTTCAGATATCCCACATAGCAATATTTTTGCCACTATATCTCCTAAGGCAAGGAAAATAAAGAGAAGAATAAACAAATGAAACTACATCAAACTAAAGAGTTTCTGCTCAGCAAAAAAAGAAAACAAAACAAAACAAACAAACAAAAAAACCCATCAGCAAGGTGAAATGGGAACCAACTGTATGGGAATACACATTTGCTAATGATACCTGTGACAAGGGACTGATCACCAAAATATATAAAGAACTTATATGAC
Source organism: Furipterus horrens (assembly GCF_987537825.1). Taxonomy (NCBI): domain Eukaryota; kingdom Metazoa; phylum Chordata; class Mammalia; order Chiroptera; family Furipteridae; genus Furipterus; species Furipterus horrens. The sequence continues at coordinate 75,223,146 of NW_028327177.1, forward strand.
TCAACACCAAGAAGACAGATAATCCAATTAAAAAGTGGGAAAAGGTCCTGAAAAGACACTTCTCCTTCTTCAAGGAGGACATACAGAGGGTCCATAGGCACATGAAAGAATGCTCAACATCACTAGCCATAAGAGAGATGCAAATTAAAACCACAATGAGATACCACCTCACCCTGGTCGGATGGCCATCATTAACAAATCAACAAACAACAAGTACTCATGAGGATGTAGAGAAAAGGGAAATCTAGTACACTGTTGGTGGAAATGAACACTGGTGTAGCCACTGCAGCAAACAGTATGGAATTCCCTCAAAAAACTAAAAATGGAACTGCCTTTTGATCCAGCAATTCCAGTGCTAGGATTATACCCAAAGAATCCTGAAACACCAATTCAAAAGAACCTATGCATTGCTATGGTCATAACAGCACTATTTATAATAACCAAGTGCTGGAAACAGCCTAAATCCCCATCTGTAGATGAGTGGATCAAAAAACTGTGGTACATTTATACAATTGAATACTACACAGCAGAAAGAAATAAGGAGCTCCTACCTTTTGTGACAACATGGATGGAACTGGAGAGTATTATGCTTAGTGAAATAAGCCAGGCGGAAAAGGCAAGTCCTAATGCAGAAAACTAATGAACAAAAGAAATGATTGAGCAAAATAGAACCAGAGGCATGTAACAGGAACAGATTGACAGTGACCACAGCAGGGAGGGGTAGAGGGAGAGAATGGGGGAAAGAAGGGGAAGGGTCTAGTCAAGGAACTAGTATGAATGACCCATTGATATGAACATGGACAACAGGGTGTGGATTGACTGTGGGATAGGGAGGTAGAGTGGGCTGGGTAGGGGAGAGCAATGGAGAAAAATGGGACAACTATAATAGAAAAATAATTTTAAAATTATAGACTTTTAAGTGGAAATTAAAGTTTTGAAATATAGTCCTTTCATTTTCCTAGAAAAAAAAAGAAATGCTAAAAATACTATCTGCCATTTAGGGTTTCAGATCAATAGATAGTAAGACTCCCCTGTGTGGATATGTCCCATGTGCTTCAAAATCAAAATATGACTCACATTAAAATCATCTCCCCTTTTACCAAAACAGATATTTCTCTAGCATCTTCCATCTCTAAATAGCACCACCATCAATTTAGTAGGTTGAGCCATATGAAATTGCCCTTTTTTGTAGGCATAAATAGCTGAGTATTGGCAATTTCAAACAGATTAACCTTAATAGTTATTCAGGTCAGAAACCTGGGTAAAATCCTTATCACTTCATTTCCCTTCAACTCTTGCAACAAACTAATCATGATGCATGATAAATTCTATTTTTCAGGTAGGTTGTGATCTATTTCTAACTCAACTACCATAGCCCAAGTCATCATTGATTGGCTTCAGCAATTCCACTGTCCATACTGCAGTGAACCAGTGTGTCCTCTTTAAAACACAAGTTATATCATCCCACTTCCATACTAGAAATCAGTAAACAGCTTCTCACTGTCCTTAACACAAAGAGAAGATACTCAACATGGCTTATAGAGCCAGAAAGTTCCAGTCCCTGCTGACCTCTTAAATCCCACCTCACTGTATTTTCTGGTTACTGTAATTTCTTTTCTTTCTTTTTTTTCAGATATGCTCCTTCCTAACTCAGGATCTTTGTACATACTCTTCCATCTGCTTGTAACCCTTTTCTCTCTCATTAACCCACAGGTCCTTGTCATTCAGTGATCCCTACTTCTTCATTCATGTCCTAGTATAAAGGCCATGGCTCAAAAGAACCTTCTATGACCTCCCCCCTACCATAGAAGAACCACATATTCCATCAATGAGACTGTTCACTTCAGCACAGATCACCCTTCCAATTACCTGTTCAATGTCCTGTTTGATTCAAACTCCAAGAGAGTAAGACCACAACTGTCTTGTTCACTACCATATCACCACCACTAAGCCAGACCTAGCATCTAATGGGTACCAAATAAATGTTTGAAGGCATGAATCCCTCAAAAACTGCAAGATTATAATACAGAGCTGCCATCTTGGCTCAATGATATCCTGGTTTTGATATATATTCAGCAATTTTTCTATTTAGGATTTTTAAAAATGAACTTGAGAGCCCTGGCTGCTGTGGCTCAGTGGATTGAGCGTCGGCCTGCGAGCCAACCACACAGTGATGTTTCTCTCCCTCTCTTTCTCCTTTCCCCTCTCTCTAAAAATAAATAAATAAATAAACAAACAAATAAATTATTTTTAAAAAGTGAACTTGAAACAGTCAATTACAGATTTCAAAATCAAAAGCGTAAATAAGAACCCTGGACCTCTTCTGAATTATTCCCTAATATGACTATGTTACTGTAGGTAGCAGCGAGGAATGAGCAGCCAGAGGGGAAATAAAGCAGGGCCCCACCATCATAATCTAACAAAGAACTTAAAACATGAGGCTGGAAATAAATGAGAGACATGTCTCACTCATTTACCTAGCAGTCCTAAGCCTGGTACAATAAGATTGCCAGGCATTCTGAACATCACAAAAAAAAAACTATGATAATGCTGATGGAGGGGAGCCCTTGAAAGTCAGTGTGTATTGTCTCTACTAGCTGGGAAAGAAAGCCTTTGTGATTGTATTAATCCCAAGGCCTGGATAGGAAGAGGATAAGGGGAAACCTAGAAGCCAACTGAAGTATATTAACCTCTGAACTCCAATAGTCATCACACTCAGTTTAGCTGAGTACCCACTTGTAGCCTCGGTTCAAGTGTATAGAATAAACTTACTAACAAATTTACTGCCTTATTTCCTCTGTATACTTCACAAATAAACTTGCTCTCTCATTTCCACTATATGTGTTTGTCTCTCAGTTGAATTTGTCTCTTGCGAGCAAGGCAAGAACTGAGGAACAAGCTCAGGTGTGGGGCAGCCCTGACTCGGGACTCTCCCTGGTAACAGCTATATCTAGTAGTAGTTATCATTATAAGAGAAATAATAATCAGTGCTAATATTTATAGAGAGTCAACTTTCTGCCAAGCTGATGGAGGAAACTGAGGTGTAGAGAAAGAAATTAGGAGTTTTCTGATGTGTACATAGCTGGTAAATGGTGCCCTAGTCAAAAAGACCCATAATTCAAAACAAGCTTTGGATGTTCTCAATCCCTCAATCTTTGGGAAAGATAACTTTCAAACACAGGTAGCCTCTCTACACCCTGAAGACTAAGAACATCGACTACAGAATCCAAAAGGTTCTATGTATATGTTTCCAAATAGACTCCAGTTAACGTTACCAAATTCTCAGGCGTTCTCTCCCAAGCAACATCTTATTAGAAACAGATGTTCCTACCGGAAGAAAGAGTCTCTGAGCAGCACAGGGTTTGAATAATTTCTTCCATTCTTGAGGGTTTCCCACTGAAAATGTAATGGGGTAGATTCTATGCTCAAACTTCTTTGTGTATGAGTCAGGCCACTGTCGTAACTGAAAAACATGGAAGGGGAGGGGAGGGTGATTAGACTCCAGAAATATAGAAAACACCTAAAGCTTCTGAATGGTCACGTGGAATTTATTTTTACATAAAAAGTCTAACTTTATCACAACCATACTTTCAATGTTCACTGAATGAAAGACCATTAGCAGAATTAAAAAAATAAAAATAAAACAGGATGATGGGAAATACACAAACACTGTGAGGAGAGTATAAATTTAAACAAATTCCAAGAGGGCAATTTGAAAACTGGTAACAACAAATCTCAAAAGACAAAGATACAGAACTCTCACCAAAACCTATTTAGAAAAAAAAAACAAAAAAACTTGGGAACAAATTAAATGCCTAAAATTCATTATGAGAGTAATATACAATGGACTACTATACAGTTAGAATAAAGTAGATCTATATGTGCTGACAATGGAAATAATGGTTATAATATAAAGTACAAAAAGAAGTATAATATGCTTGACTTAGAGGGAAAATATATGTATATATTTCATGAGTAGGGAAAAATCTTAACAGATATGCACCAACATGTTAAAAGTAGTCACCTGTAGAGATGGTGATGGTGTTTTTATTTTCTAGGTTTATATTTCTGTACTTTTAAGAACTTTTACTTTCTTTGCAGATATTAATTTTATAATACAATTATCTTAATTTATTAATAGATTTTTTGTTTTATTTTATTTTTTAAGTTATACTTTATTGTTTAGTAACAATTGTTCCAAATGTCCCCCTCTTGCCCCTCCACACAGCCACCTGCCCCGCTCTCTCAGGCAATCCTCACACTGTTGTCCATGTCCATGGGTCCTGCATGTATGTTCTTTGGCTTCTCTATTCCTATGCTGTACTTTATATCCTCATGACTATTCTGTGGACCACCAATTTGTACTTCTTAATCCCTTCACCTTTTTCACCCATCCTCCTGACACCCCTCCCATCTGACAATCCACAAAATGTTCTTTGTATCTATGATTCTGTTTCTGTTCTGATTATTTATTTTTTAAATATTAAATATTTTTTAATGAACTGAACAAAGTTTTAGTGTATTTTTTCCATTACCATATAGTTCCTTTATTCTCCCTTCATCCCCTAGCAATCACCAACTGTTTTCCATGTTCATGAGTCCTTTTTCCTTTTTCCTTAATCCCTCCACATCCTAAAATCCCATCCCTCTTAGCTATCATCCTGCTATGAGTCTGTCTCTATTTTGCTTGTTAGTTCAGTTCATTTGATTCCACATATGAGTGAAATCATGTGGCATATGTCTTTATCTGACTGGCTTATTTCACTTAGCATTATGATCTCCAAATCCATCCATACTTTTGCAAAGGGAAAATTTTTCTCCTTTTTTATGGTCAAGTAGTATCACATTATGTAAATATCCCATAGTTATTTTATCCACTCATCTATTAATGTATACATGGCCTCTTCCAAATCTTGGTGATTATAAATAATGCTGCATTGATCATAGGGGTGCTTATGTTCTTTCAAATTAGTGTTTTTGGGTTCCTCCAGATATATTCCCAGAAGTGGGATTGCTGGGTCAAAATTTTGGCAAATTAGATTCAATTATTGTAGATATGTATTTATTGTCATTTTATTGTTTATATTTTTCCTCTTCTTCTTTTTCTTCTTTTCCTTCTCATTTTCTTCTTCTAGAAGACGCTTTAACATTTCATACAATACTGGTTTGGTGACAATGAACTCCTTTAGCTTTTTGTCTGGAAAGTTCTTTGTCCTTTATTCTAAATGATAGCTTTCCTGGGCAAAATAATCTTGGTTGTAGGTCCTTGCCTTTCATCACCTTGAATATTTCTTGCCAATACCTTCTAGCCTACAAATTTTCTTTTGAGAAATCAGCTGACAGTGTCCCTTGTAGGTAATTAACTGCTTCCTCTTGCTGCTCTTAAGAGTCTCTCTTTGCATTTAAACTTTGACATTTTAATTACAATGTGTCTTGGTGTAGGCCTCTTTGAGTCCATCTTGTTTTGGACTCTCTGTGCTTCCTAGACTTGTATGTCTATTTCCTTCACTAAGTTAGGGAAGTTTCCTTTCATTATTTTTCAAATAGGTTTCCAATTTCTTGCTCTTTCTCTTCTCCTTCTGGCACTCCTATGATGTAAATGCTCATACACTTGAAATTGTCCCAGAGGTCCTTACACTATCCTTATTTTTTAAAATTCTTTTTTCTTCTTGCTGTTCTGTTTGTTTTTCTTCCTTATGTTACAAATCTGTGATTTGATTCTTGGCTTCATCCACTTTACTGTTGATTCCCTGTAAATTGTTCTTTATTTTAATTAGTGTATCCTTCATTTCTGACTGGATATTTTGTATGCAGTTAAGGTCCTCACTAATTTCCTTGAGTATCATTATTACCCGTGTTTTGAACTCTGCATCTGGTAGACTGCTTATTTCCATTTCGTTTGGTTAATTTTATGGAGTTACGTTCTTTCATTTGGGCAATGTTTCTTTGTGTCCTCATTTTGGTAGCCTTTCTGTGTTTGTTTTTATGTATTATGTAGAGCTACTATGCCTCCCAGGCTTGATAGAGTGGCTTAATATAAGGTGTTTTGTAGGATCCATTGGCATAGTCTCCCCTATTACCCAAGGTGGATACTCAAAGTCCACCCACTGTGTGAACTATGCATATCCTCTTTTTGCAGTTGAGCCTTAATTGCTGTTGGCATGTCCAAGGTGAGCCATCGCCTGTGTCCTGACCAGGGTCACATGGCATCAGCTAAAAATCAATCTGCAGATAGCTGTTAATTTTGCTGGGTTTGGAGTTGCTCAGGAGAGGCCCAGTTGTGAACCAAGGCTGGCTGCAACCATTGCTGGGCCTTACCAAGAGTTATGGGGCTTGCTGAAGCCAGATGCTGCTTGTTTGAGCAAATTTAGGAAAATCTGAAGCATGAGCCAAGACAAGCCATTAATATGGAAAAGCCACTGGAAACAGCTTGATGGGGCCTGAACTTTGGGTTGGGCAGGGTCCCAGGGAATTACCATGGTGGAGAAAGCAGTATGAGGCAGGTTGATAGTCTCAGATATGGTGCCCACCTGCTGGCTCTGTGGCTCTGTTGGGGGAGGGCTCAGAAAAAGAACAATGGTGTGTACCAGCACTTCTGTCTGGGAGAAAGCTGCCTCCCAGCTCTTGCCCTAATGCCAGACAATTCAGTTCCTCCTTGTATGTCTCTAATGCCTTTCAATCTGCTGCCCCATGCTGGAGTACAGAGGGAGTTGAGTGCAAGTCTGTGTGTGGGCACTTTAAGAGGAACTGCTAGGGAGTCCAGCAGTTTCTGTCTTCCACAGCCTTAATCACTGCTGGTTTTTACAGCCAGAAGTTATGAGGACTTATCTTCCTGGCACTGATACCCTGCTTTGGGAGGCCTGATGTGGGGCTGGGACCCCTTGCTCCAGGTATCCCTCCTGATTTTTGTCCACCACACATAGGTGTGGAACCAGCCCATTCTGTATCTCTGTCTCTCCTACCAGTCTTAATGTGGTTTCTTCTTTAATTCAGCTCAATTTTTGACAGTTCTGAATGGTGATTTATCTGGAGTTTAATTGTAATTTTGAAGTGGTTGTGAGAGGAGGTGAGCCATGTTTACCCACCTGCAATCTTGACCAGAAGTCAACTTTATACTTTAGTTTAAACTTTTTAGAAAAATTGAACAGGAAGTCCAGAGTTCCCATATATTCTTTTCTTCCTTTTCCTCTCCCAGTTTCCCCTATTATGTACATCTTGCATTAGTGTGGTATGTTTGTTATAATTGATGAACCATTATCAATACATTGTTAAGTATATAGTTTGCATTAGGGTTTATTCTCCATGTTGTATAATTTTATGGGTTTTGACAAATGTATTGTGTCCTACATCTACCATTACAGTATCATACAGAATAGTTTCACTATGCTAAAAATCCTCTCTGTTCCACCTATTCATCCCTTATCCTTCCGCCAACCCCCTCTGAACTCCTGGCAACCACTGATCTTTTAACTGTCACTTAGTTTTGCTGTTTCTAGAACATTATATAGTTGAAATCATATAGTATATAGCCTTTATTAGATTGGCTTTGATCACTTAACAATATGCAACAAATTTCTTCCATATCTTTTTGTGGTTTGATAGCCTATTTATTTATCATTGACTAATATTTTATCATACGGATATCAGTTTATTCGGTTGTATGGATATATCATTTTATATCATTATATGGATCCATCAGTTTGTCTATCCACTTATCTATTGGTGAACATCTTGATTGCTTCCAGTTTTAAAGCTGCTGTAAACATTTGCATGCTGGTTTTTGTGTGGACAGTTTCTCAATTATTTGAACAAATACCAAGGAGAGTGATTGCTTAGATTGTACGGTCAGTCTACATTTAGTTTTCCAAGAAACTGTCAAAGTGCCTTCCAAACTGGCTATACCATTTGTATTCCCACCAGCAATAAGTGAGTGCTCCTGTTTCTCCACATTCTTGTCAACATTTGGGGTTGTTAGTGTTGTAAATGTTAGGCATTCTAATAAATGTGTAGTGGTATCTTGTTTTAATTTTAAATTCCCTAATAGTGAATAATGTTGCATATTCTTTCATATGCTTATCTGCCATCCATGTATTTTCATAATTTTGTGAGTTAATGCTTTCCCATTGCCATAATTATTCTACCTCTAAGACTTTATCCTAAGGAAAAATCCCCAAAGTGCACACGTTTATTATAAAGTTGATTACTCTCTTGTTGTTTGTTAGAGTAAAAAATAGGAAACAATCCAAATATGAGACTGGTTAAATAAAGGAGTATGTCTATAAAACAGAATACCTTTCAGCTACCAGTGACAACATTGTAGAAGGGTCAGCAAACAATGGTAGTGCAAGGGCCAACCCAGATGGTTACACATAGCACACAGCCAAAAATGGTTATACATTTTTTAAATTTGAAAAAATAAAAACAAGAATAATATTTTGTGATGTAAAAGTTCACATGAGTCCTGGCTTGTGTGGATCAGTGGGTTGAGTGCCAGCCTGCAAACTGAAAGGTTGCTATTTGATTCCCAGTCAGGGTACATGCCTGGGTTGCAGGCCAGGTTCCCAGTTGGAAGTGTGCAAGAGGCAATTGATTGATGCATCTTTCACACATTGGTATTTCTCTCCCTCTTTTTCTCCCTCCTTTCCCCTCTCTCTAAAAATAAATAAATAAAATCTTTTTAAAAAATCGTATGAAATTTGAATTTCAGTGTTTATAAATAAAAGTTTTATTGGAACATAGCCACACCCATTTGTTTATGTATTTCTGTGGCTACTTTTATATAAAAAGCAGAGTAAGTAACTATGAAACCACACAGTTTGCAAAGCCTGAAATAGTTACCATCTGGTCTTTCACAGAAAAAGTTGGTCAACCCCTATTTTAGGAGAAATTCAATAATACAGATATCAGTAATACAAAAGAGAATATAGAATATGACCCTACTCCTGATGTTGATATAAAAAAATAATGAAAATAAATACATCAGAATTGTTCTCCCTGAACATTAGTATGATGATTTTGACTTTTTTCAATGTACATATATTGCTTATATATCATTTAAAATATTTTGAATAAAACATACCATTAGAAGCACTTTAAATTTGCAATTTTAAGATGGATATTTGGGAAATCTCAGAATGAGAAAGAGTAGGAATGATAGTCAAAGTATTTAACAACTGACTAATGAAAGGCACTGGCCAATCAGAACCCACATCAGGCACAAATATTCAGTACAATTGCTCAAACACATCAGAACTGACACTAGGCATAAACATTCAGTACAACTGTACCAAACAATCAGAATAGACACTGGGCACAAATACCCAGCACAATTGTGTTACTGTACAAAAGGCCAAAATCAGCCCTAGAGGGAAAACAGGAAGGTCCTGGCTCTACTGGTTTCCTTAACATTTTGATCTTTACCATCCTATCTTCAGGAAGGGTTTATCTACCCTTGTCAATCTGTCTTTTAACTAGAATGTTCTGTCAATTTAATTTTTAACTATAAACATATACAAATAGTGTACTGATTGTAGACAATGGAAATTCCTGTTGCCACTTCCTCCATGGCAAAGTCACACACATACACACATACAAACACACACACACACACACAGAGGCTGTTGCTGCCTCACTGTCCCCACCAAAATGGATTGGTGGCCATACCCATTTCTGTGCCCCACTATTTTCTAAAACTGAGTCTAGAGCAGGAGCATAGATTAGTCAAACCTAAATCACATGTCTGATCTCAAGTTTCCTAGAGAGATGTCATTTTCAGCTTTTACATTGGAGATGAGAAAAATAAGTAAAACTTTAAAATATTAATGATCTACAATGTAGATAGTAAATATCACCATACATATTGTACTTAAGCAGCTTTAAAATAAATTCTACTTAAATGAAACTCACCCACATGAAACTTGCAAAGAATAATGAAGACAATTTACATTTCTCTTAGTTTTGTTTTTACCCTGAGGTATATGATCTTGCACTTCAAGAAAGTTATTACAAGTAACTTTGGATATTCCCACAATGCCTCTCAGTATTGGAACTGACAGCTTTAAGACTGGCATAACATGCCCCTCCACTATCTCCTGGGCTGAGCAGAAACCAATTGCTGCTGATCTACTGTTACAGAACCCCTGGGCTTCTCCAATTGAAACAGAACCCACGGGCTGTTTAGTTAGGGGCCCAATTGCCTGCCACCAGAATTATAACTCTCAATACCAGAGTTTAATGAAAAGAAAAAGAATTGTTTATTTAACAGTTATATAGCTTTAGATTATCTGTGGATTTCTTCCGTTAAGTCTTATGATTCTTAAAACACCCACAAACACATATCTTTGCCTCCCGCTACCAAACCAGGTTAGTTTTAGAAAAGTTAGAGATACCATTTCCCCACTTTCTAAACACAGTTCAGCTTTACCAGTAGCTGCCAGTCATTCAATTCTGATTGGGAAGGTCTTTCTGTGTTGTGGTGTCCATCATCTTTTAATCCAAAAACCTCGTGGATTCTCAGCCTTTTTGTAAACTGCATGGAGATTTTCCTTCTCAAAACCACATGGCCAGACTCTGTTCTTTTCAAAGCAGCATGGTCAGTTTCCTTGTAATCTTCATGGTCAGTCTAGTTAAAATGTCTGCTGCTTATTTTTTAAATCCCTGACTGTGTCCTGTGATGCAATGGGCATGGCACTCAGTTCTGACCATTCACAGAACCTCATGCAGGCTCTGTGTGCTTTTTCCATACCATCCCCTGGTCCAAGACCCCTCCCATCTACTGAGGCCTGGGAAGGATCCAACATTTGCATAACAAAGACACTAGCCACCAGCCTCAGGCATGTGAATGTATCCTGAAAGCTGCTTCCTTCTCCCCATCCCCCAGCCGCAGGGTCTGGGGGTATTTGGACACCCCCGTTTCTGTAACACTTCTACTTTGGGACTAACATATCGTCCAGCATATAGGAGATATTTCAAAGAATCTTTGTGGAATGAGAGAATGTATAAATTATGTGATTCAGCCTCACAATTACATGCTGCAATAAGCAGAGCAAGAAGCATTTGTCCCCTTTGTGTATCTACCTTCTATAAGTTTCTTGCTTACCTTTTGATACAGACAAAGAAATTGGGACTGAGAGTTCTGTGACTTATGTAGGAGCCAATATTTCAAATCAAATCTGGTACCATAATCCCCGTATGAAAAAGAAAGAGGTGACACCTTAGGCCCTGCATAGTTTTTAACATCCTATTATACTAATATCCTTTTTAGTTGAGGTTCACTGGTCTAACAAAGACCTGAGGAAATGAGCCATCAAAGCGG